>NC_137006.1:26185516-26618016 GCF_032717465.1 Coenobita brevimanus
CTGTGTGCAGAAACGTGACTGGAGGGCCTGTAAACTCAGGAAGTATGTGCTGTGTAGAGGCATGAACTCAGATGAATACTATGATTATGTTCATGTGGAACTCGATTGCCCCATTGTTCAGGCTGCAGCTCAAGTAGCTGTTGCTGATGTAATGCCAGTAGAGGGGATTGATTTTCTGCTGGGGAACGACCTGGCTGGGGAGAAAGTATTTCCATCTCTTCCCCCACCAGTTGTTGTGGCAGAGAAGTGTTTTGACGCCCCAGAAATTGGTATTGAAGTTGATGCAGAAGTGGAAGCCATGTTCCCGGTCTGTGCAATTACAAGATCTATGGCACAGGTTGCAGCCCGGGAGGAAGAACTGGTGAAGTCACAGGTTCTTGGGGTCGACTGTGATGAGGCAGGGCCACCAATGGAGGGAACCTAGTGAGCAGAGTGTTGCTGTGGTGGGTGAGGAGAGTGGGAATGCGTGCATGGGTGCCGCCCCACTTCCCACTCAGGACACTAGAGGTGGTGCTGAGTGTGTCTGTGTGGAGACTGAACCCAGCCCATCGACTGAATTAGGAGAATTTCAGGACGCTGGGGTCGACTGCGGGGATGCAGGACCACCGTCAAACGCGCCTGAGGAACAGAGTGTCACTGTTGAGGGTAGAGGTGGTGATGATGTCAGTGTGGAGTCTGACATTCCTCCCCCTGTCGAGTGTACTAGAGGTGACGCTGAGATTGATCGCCCTTCGCAATCCAGTGTCCCGACCAGTCCCTTATCTCAGTCCTCAGTAGAGCTGGCGGGTGTTGGGCCAGCAGAATTGAGGGTGAAGCAACAGGAGGATGTAACATTAAAGCCCTTGTTTGCTCAAGTAGGGGAAGAAAGAAGTATGGAGTGTGGTAAGGAGGAGTTCCTGATTAAAGACAATGTTTTACATCGCCGATGGACGCCCACTGGCGCCAAGGTGGATGGAGGAGTGGGTGAGTTAGTGCAGGTGGTGGTGCCTGTGCAGTATAGGGTGCCGTTAATACAGTTAGCACATGAGGGACCTTTAGCAGGTCACTTGGGAAACAGAAAGACAGTGCAGCGCTTAAGATATAATTTTTGGTGGCCAAGTATGCCGGGACAAGTTGCTGCGTACATCAAGAGCTGTCACACGTGTCAGATAGTGGGCAAGCCTAATCAAGTTCTTCCTGTGGCCCCTTTGACTCCCATTCCTGCAGTTGAACCTCCGTATACCCGGGTAATCATTGATATCGTGGGCCCTTTACCTCCTACTTCTGCTGGAAACAAGTATTTGTTAACCATAATGGATGTTACCACGCGATACCCAGAGGCTATACCAATCAGAAGCATGCAGGCGAAGTCAGTAGTCAAGCAACTTATCCTGTTCTTTACTCATTTTGGCCTGCCCAAGGAGTTGCAGTCTGACCGTGGAGTGAATTTTACATCTAATTTGTTTAAGCAGACAATGACAGAGTTGGGCATCAAACACATTTTGTCCCAGTGCCTACCATCCGCAGTCACAAGGTGCCCTGGAGAGGCATCATCAGACCTTAAAGACAATGCTGCGCACCTTCTGCTATGATAGTGGAAAGGATTGGGACCTAGCGGTACCCTTTGTTATGTTTGCAGTGAGAGAGGTACCAACTGAGTCGTTAGGGTTTTCACCCAATGAGTTAGTGTTTGGGCACAGAGTTCGTGGTCCCTTGGATGTGGTGCGAGAGGCCTGGAGTAACAACAAATCTGGCAACCAGGAATCCATGCTTGACTATGTCTGCCGCACTCGGGAGAGACTGCATTGCGCTTTAGAGCTTGCCCGTGACCATCTAATCGGGGCTCAAGCGAAAATGAAGGCTCATTACGATAAGAAGGTCAGACGTCGTGAGTTTAAGCAAGGAGATGAAGTTTTGGCACTGCTGCCCATACAAGGAAAACCTCTGGCGGCTAGATTCAGTGGTCCTTATATTGTGAAGAAGAGAGTTGGGGAACTTGACTATCTAATTGTTACCCCAGATAGGCGGAAGAGTACTCAGTTGTGCCACATTAATATGTTGAAGCCATACTATCGCCCAGTTGATTCTCATTGTGGGATGACTGCTGATGTCTCTCACCTGGGATGTGAAGGACGGGAAAGAGAGGACGTGGCATCAAAGGGACGTGCTGTGAAGGGAGCTGTTGGTGCCGGTGATGTGAGTAGTGGACCAGGGTTACAGCCACAGTCCCTGGAAGGTGACTTTGCAGTGGACGTTGAGGGAACCAGGGATAAGAGCGCTCCTGTAGTTTTGGTGGTTGGTAGTGAGTTGGAGGTGCAGGAGGAAGTGCTTAGTCGTGGTGAGATGTTACCAGCTGACCTATGGGAGGGCAATGGTTATGCAGCTCTGGTGGAGAAATTGCGACACCTTGATCCAGTAAAGCGAGAAGAGCTGTGCAACAGATTATGGAAACATCCGAAAGTTTTTGGAGATTCACCGGGATTGACAACTTGGGCTACTCATGACATTGACGTTGGGGATAGTAAGCCTGTAAAATTAGCTCCCTACCGCATCAACCCTATCAGACAGAAAGCTCTCGATAATGAGATCAAGTATATGTTGGACCATGGATTGATCAAGAGGAGTTTCAGTGAGTGGAGTTCACCAGTTACTTTGCAGCCGAAGCCAGATGGGAAGGTTAGGTTGTGTGTGGACTTCCGGAAAGTTAATTCACTGTCTAAGACCGATGCTTATCCTTTACCTCGGGTCGATGACTCCGTGGACAAGGTGGGAAATGCCACTTATATCACCAAACTTGACTTAGTAAAAGGATACTGACAGGTCCCGCTGACGGAACGGGCTAAACAAGTGGCTAGCTTTGTTGTCAGTGGTGCAGTATATCAGTGCCAGGTGATGCCTTATGGATTGAAGAATGCTCCAGCCACTTTCCAGAGGCTTATGGATAAAGTGGTGGATGGCATACCCAATTGTGTCGTTTACATCGATGATGTCATTGTGTATGACACCAAGTGGGAGGAGCACCTTGATCATGTGGAAATGCTCATTAAGCGGTTGGAGGAAGCTGGCTTAGTAGTCAACTTCTGGCTTAGTAGTCAACTTAGACAAGTGCGAGTTCGTACGTGCTAAGGTCCAGTACCTTGGATTTGTTGTGGGACATGGGCAAGTGGCTCCACCTCGGGCTAAGGTGGATGCCATTTCCAACTTTGCAGCACCCCAGTGTCGCCGTGCCCTCCAGCGATTTTTGGGCATGATCGGCTATTACCGAAGATTCATTGGGAATTACTCCACAGTGCTTGCCCCTCTTACTGACTTATTGCGCAAGGATAAGAAGTGGCAGTGGACAGCCGAGTGTGAGCAAGCTTTTATTACGGTTAAGTCTCTGCTGTGCCACCACCCTATATTGCGTGCACCAGATTTTGACAAACCTTTTGTGCTGGCAGTTGATGCTAGCCGAGTATGGGTAGGAGCAGTGTTGATGCAGCCAGATGAGGGCCAGGTTGAACATCCCATATCATACTTCTCAAAGAAGTTTAATAGAGCCCAGAAGAACTATTCCGTCATAGAGCAGGAGTTATTAGCGATTATCCTGGCCCTGCAACACTTTGCTGTCTACCTGCCCCCTTTTGGCCCTGTGATCAAGATTTATTCAGACCATCATCCCCTGCAGTTTTTGAACAAGTTTAAATTTAAGAACCAGCGTTTGACCCGCTGGA
Organism: Coenobita brevimanus; assembly: GCF_032717465.1. Lineage (NCBI taxonomy): Eukaryota > Metazoa > Arthropoda > Malacostraca > Decapoda > Coenobitidae > Coenobita > Coenobita brevimanus. The sequence goes on from NC_137006.1 coordinate 26,189,209, forward strand.
GTTTGCTTTTGCAAGAGTACAATTTAGAAGTTAAGCATATTAAGGGGATTGATAACGTAATTGCTGATTATTTATCCAGGGAGGGGTCAGGGTCTTGATTCGAAAATTTTGATCCAGGGCTCAAAATTTTCCCTTGGGGAATGGCGTGTTATGCTGTCCGCCTTTCCGTCCCCACGGGTGCAGCCGTTACAGCTGGGCTAGGGGGATTATGCAGTATGTATCCGCGTCATTCGCGGAGTTTACATTAGCGAGTGTTACAAGTTCTTTTGTTTCTTTCGTTCCTGCCACTGAGGGCAATTTTATTTAATACCATGCTGAGAATGCATTTGATTATTTTGTTTGTCTTGTGTGAGCTACTAGTATATTAAATGATGTTTTGCTTGCATTAGAAGTACCAATTTATTGTAGAGAGAGAGGGGCACGAATATAAGTTCTTATTAATTAATTTGATTATGCGTTCGCGCTTGGCCGTGCACGAGCCTTGATCAGGGGCAGTCTCTTCCCAGCTAGCTTCCGTATCGTGCGTGTGTGCACACTCTCTCTCTCCCCAGTCATTTTTATGCCGAGCTGGCGTTTTCATTTAAGTTTATTTTTATTCTTTTGTTGCTGACTGAGGGAAGTAGTTACTTTATTTTGTTTTTGTAACCGTGTTGTCTTTGGAGGGCCAGTTTGGCTCACCGTGGTCTTCTCGCTGCCTTTGTTAACGTTCCCCAACACCCGTACATACACACACACACCCCTAACCCCTACACAGTTAATCCCATCTCTTTGCTCAAGGCTAGTGAGAACCATCGTGAGCTATTAACTGCGTTCCCCCTTGGACACGGGTTAAGTAGAAAGTCGTCATCACCGGAAGTAAGTGGGAGGTGTTCCTGTATACTGTCTCGGGCGGTATTACTTCCGGTAGTGACGATAGTAGGCTAGATCTATAGGTAGGCTGTTCTGTTTTATTATCAAAGTACAGAGTGTTGCGTTCTTAAGTAAGTACCTTTCCGTTGCGCAGTTTTTCTCTAGTTTGCGGAGTGTCAGTGCCGGGGTCTGCGTTATTTTTGCAACGCAGTGGAGGCCGATCATCTAAGGCTGACTTGTTGTCTTTTTTGTAATAGCCCCGGGCTGGCGCCACCGTAACAATATATATAATGACCTTCCCCTCATAACGATATATATATATATATAATACAAGAAATGTCAAGCGAACATTGGTAAGCACACGTTTATAAAAGTAGTTACTTATGATGTATTGGGTAAAGTGTAAGGGAGACCATTTCCCCCCCCCTCACATAAAGTCATCAGTAACTGTAGTCATAGAAAAGTTGTACTTGGCACTGATGTGTGCTGAGGAAGAAACGTCCCTGTCAGCTTGTTGGGCACCTTCGGTGATGAGGATATTGTTATGAGTGATAAATTTATGGCTTCTTGATGGATCAAAGTGGTGTGACTGCTGTATGGCTGTGGTTTTTACTACTTGTTTATACAGTATGTATATACTTCAGTTTTTAATTAGGATGGACGGATGACTTACGAAATACTTTCTGATTCCGACAATTCTGTTTCTTACATTTATGTCGATAGATAGGTGGCCTGCAGTCCTAATGAACCAAGGTTCGAATAGCGACTGGGACGGAGAAGAGTTTTAGGATTTGAATTTCCTAAAAGCATACTTTACTGATCTACCAGAAGACCTGCCGACATGCAAAAGTACCCCTGCTAATACCAGTACACCAGTCATGTATGAGACAGCCCTAGCATGTATTTAGTATGGACAGTGGACGTTAGCGCCGAAGTGGTGACATGTGGAGGTGTGTAAGAGGACTACTGGGCCTTGGGATAGTCCCTGAAGCCTCTGCCCGGAGCCGTGCACGTAAAAAAAAAAAAAAAAAAATGCGGTGCCAGGGCGCAACAAACCCATCCCCGGCAGTCATTCTAGTGCTAATGTATAAACACAAGATATCTCGTCATAGATGTCACATATCAAATTTGGAGTAAATCAGGTGAAAATTGACTATTTCATGCCCATTTGAAATTTTAGGACCAACACACCTGACATTGACCCCTCTACCGCTAACTGGGGATTGACCCCGCTGATGTGATGAGGCATGCTATAGGATGCAGATTTGAAAAATGCACCTTTAGGTTTTGGTTTCATGTCAATATGACGAATTTGAAAGGCATTATGGCAAAAGAAAAAGAAAGGGTATATTTTTTCCCATTTTATGGGCCTACGGCCTGAGCTTTGGCCCAGTTTGGCCCAAAATTTAATAAGGTGATCAGAAGGTAACAGCCCGTCATCCCTGTAATTTTAGTCAAAATTGCTCCAGTAGTTATAGCGTAAACTTGTTAACAGACACACAGACAGACAGACAGACAGAAGAACAAACAAACAGACATGCTGAGTGCAAACAATACCCGACACCGAGCCCCTCCGGGCGGGGACAGGTTAAAATGCATCGCCTGACAGTCACTAGGTGATGAGCGTAAGTGTGCAGTACTTGAGGTTTGGGGCACTTTCATTTGATGGTATTCTGTTGGGCGAGGTATTTTACCTTTTTGTGCATGTGTTCATATTTTGCAAACGTTTATATAAGTTTTTTTAATTGAGGTTGATAATGGACTTAAATGGAATTGTTCCTGACTCATCTGGTTCTCTCTCATATACTGATCTTCCCTTATATTAACAAATGTGCCTCGTGAGTCAGTGTGTGATGAGTATGTATTGCAAAGAGGCATTATATTTGCAGTCCATAGTGTTCTCTTGGTCGAGGTATTTTAGCCATAAGGTAAGGACTGTGTGGTTATTTAATTAGGTTTAGCTTTTTGTATCTTTAGGCGTGGTAGAGTGTGCGTTTCGTACACGGGTGAACCAGGGTTCGCTCCCCGCCAGGGTAATAAACTTTGAGAGTGTTCACCCGGCCACGTACTGCAATGAAGGACACAAAGGGTGCTGTAGTTGAACCCGTGTCGCGTACTGTAAAGTATGCTTGCACCCACTCGGCTTACGTGGGCCGATTACACTTGGTTCACAGACTATACACACATCCAAAGCCACTCCAACACTACAATTACACGTATAAGCACTTCTCACCCTACATACAATCTCGACCAGATAGCCTAAGCCACTTGGTAGAGACACATTGGCTGTATCGTCCCGACTTCGGTCGGGATAGGCCGGTCCTGCAGTGGATACTCAAATGGCTGATGAGATATATATATATATATATATATATATATATATATATATATATATATATATATATATATATATACACAAGAGAGAGACACTTGTCAGTTTTTAAGTAAATAACTTCAGAATAAAGCATTTTTAATAGAGTAATAATCTCATCCACTGAGGAAATATTGTCTCAGTAAGTTTACGTGACACTGATAATTTCATGCAACACTTTGTGGTCATAGTGAAAACATTACAGTAAGTGGAATATATATATAACACCACTACTTTCTGAATGCATCGAGGGCATTCTGTTGCATTATTCAAGGTAAGAGTTCTTTATGTTTTGCTGTTGTAACCAGTGCTGAAACACTGGTTATTTACTTCGCTTACCGAACATAGCATTATATTACTATATCCATCCTTGAATATGAGAATGGAAAATTTGAACATATATTCAATGAGCTGTGAATGTGGTCTGCATCTCCGGGACTGAGAAATCTTCGGCAAATCTACGGAGATGTGTGCCATTACTCAGAAGCGGTAAGAGATAAGGACATTTGTGGAGCACCTGGAACACTGTTTGTGAATCTAAATTAGGATACGGCCGAACATTTTCTGGCTCCAGATCACTCAGCATTTTTCAGTAAACTATATCTTGACAAGCAGCTTTTTCTTTCGTGGTAACGGAAAGGATATAGTTTCATACATGAAACACTCATGTTATTCTCTCTCTCTCTCTCTCTCTCTCTCTCTCTCTCTCTCTCTGCTTATATACTGTCTTTATTTAGTTTTCATACGCCACGGGTATTTTCTCTTATCTCGTTTTCTTCTTCCTCCATGATCAAATTTCTTATGTCATTTTTTTGCGTGATGATTTTTATTTTTTCCTTTCCTCGGTTTTCTTTTCTCGTTTTTTTTTTTCTTTCTGTCTCCACCGAGCGAATATGAGAGATGACAAGGGATGTGGAAACCATTTCTGTGACTCTTTACTGTGGCTTGGCGTTTACCTTTATATTTTGCACTTACTTCCGCCTGACGCATTTTTTCGATTTTCTTCTTCCACCCGCCAGAGGTTTTAATTCTTGTTGTCAGTAGATTTTTTTTTTTCTTTCAAGTTCCTTTCCATCTGTTATGAATGTTCTAAATTATGATGATTTTTTTTTTTTTTTAGATCCATAAGATGATTTTATTCTTACCGCCCACAAACGACTGTATTATTATTATTATTATTATTACCGGAAAATGACCATTTTTGTTACCACTAAAAGACTTTCTTTTTATTGCTAGACGACTGTATTTTTGTCAACGGTATACAATTTAATTCAGTCCGTTTCCTTGTTCATATGAATTTTAAAATGCTTTCAGTAGGACAACATCCAATCATGCAGTCCATTTGGACAGTAGTTCTTGGCACCTAAATGGTAATATGTGAAGGTGTGCAGCTTGCATAAAAACTGCTAAGCCTTAGGGAATGAACTGTCCAGACCAAAGGCGTACGCTTTAAAAACAGAAACTAACTACAGTACCAGCGCCTTATAAGTTCTTTCTTAACTTCAGCGGTAAACGTTCGTTTGATCCGGTAGGCTTTGTTTATTTTACGGAACACTGAAGTAAACTGAATATCGGCGAATAAAAGAGTATAAGATAAGGCTCGAAGAATATGGACTTGGCCCCGTTGGCTGGGCTACATAAAACTATCTATTGAGGTAATTATAATAATTTCGCGGAAAAAAAATCTTCGAATATTTGAAACCAGAAAATTAATGCAAAGTCTGGGGAGGTAGAGAGTATTGTTGCAGTTCCAACAAAATCTTTCCATGCGTCGAGAGGAATATCTGGATAACCTCATATACAGACAGGCATCAGTTCAATATATATTCAGTAACCTCTCAAATAACGCGAGGGTTAGGTTCCTGGAGAGGTCGTGTTAGTTAACCCCTACACGACGGGGATGTTTTTGTGCTCCTTACGCGACCCGCAAGAATATTTGCACTCCAACTGACTTTTTAAAAATTTTTGCCAAAAATCAGTTATTAGTCTTAGAATATTATAATTACATGTGCTTATGGCACATACATTCAGCTTTCTCCTGGGATGTTTGTTGAGCCTTCGTCGAGTACCGTAGGACTTGTGGAGACTTCTGAAGTTGGGTAACGAATTCTCCACTTTACACTTCCCGACACCCCGTCATATGATTACCACAGCCTGATATTGTCACTAGAAACACTATTCTATGATTTTCAAGTAGTTTGGAATCCATACACCAAAAGAAAAAAAAAAATGTGAAAGCAATGAAAATTACGAGCACGTACGAGCTTCCCACTTACCCTCGTTCCCCGCTGCTATTCTGTCATTTATTATTCATAAACACATTCACACTTTATATTTCTATTACCTTATTACACTTATATATTTATACAGTATTTATCCATAAGTTTCCTTCAGTAATAGTAGTTTATTTTCACTCCAGGCATTAACTTTCTGATTCAGTAAACTAGCTTAGAGAGCAAAGCTTTGACAGTCATTACCCCAAGTATTTGTACTCATATTCTTATATTAGTAATTATTTACATTCTATTTTATTGACACTATTTTATACACTGTCACTTCCAGTAAATAAGGGCTCCTTTCCCTTGGAGCCAGGATGAACTTGGGACACTGAAGCACTCATAGTTTATCACCATTTCCTCCACTGGCTCATCACACGATTCACAAGAAAGATTGTAGTCACTGTCCATCATTATCATGGATAAATTAGCCAGTTCATGCTCCACAGCAGAGTCATTTAGTCCTTTACCCCTTCCCACACGAGGTTTAGTAGGGGTAGAGGTCACAGGGCCCTCTAGAAGCGGCGGAAATGGAGGGGCGCGAGTGCTACATGCTTTCATGTCAAGAGACAACACTGAACTAAATGACGAGGCAGATATGGGGCCGCCAAGGGTTGACAACGTCAGCGAGGTGACAGCTGTAAATTTATATGCTGTGAAATGATTGGCATGAAATTAGGTAGTTCCAGGTGAATGTAAATATCACGTAGGCTTCTCCCTTCCTTTCATATATATATTTTTATTATGAGAATAGATTATACGGCATATTTCAAGGGGAAACTACCAGGGAAAATTAGAAAACAAGTGCGCATGGGGTGTTGCCAGGTGATAATTAGCCAACTCCAGGTGTATGGCACTATCAGTTACCTTATTTTTTTTTTTTTTATATATATATATATATATTATTTTGTATAAGAATAGGGCATAGGGCTTACTTCAATGGATGAAATCAGTGGAAAATTCCGGGGAAGATTTGCTTAGCGCAGCACGGCTGGGCAGGCGAGAGGAGAGGGTGATGGAGGGGAGGTAGGAAGGGGAGTCAAGAACGGGGATAAATGGCTAAATTGTCAACAATGGATGGGAGTACAGATGACATTAGCAATGCTGACTATTGTTGAACACTGGCAGTACTGATAGATGATACAAGCCACCACTTGAAAGCCCGAGAGAACTCAAAATAACACAGAATCGCAAAAGTGACGCCCTGCGGTATGACCCATTGCGCCTGAGTGTCACAAAGTGACGCCCCGAGGTTAAGGGGTTAAAAACACATTTTTTAAACATGATTTTCCCATAAGTAACAACGGTAATATTGGGGGTTACGTTCCTGGACTCTGGGAAAGTCTACCCATTTGGGGAGTTATGTTACTCTAAACTTAAAAGCAACAATATTAATTTGAAGGAAAATCCACGTAAAAAACAAAAATAGTATATCTGGGGAGAAATAGACTACATTTGAGCCCTAGTTGGGCCGAAGTGTTGTTTACTTCTCCCCAAATATATACTGTTCATTTTTTATGTGGATTCTCTTTCAATTCTGCTTCATTCACGGCATTGTGAAAGTTCCTTAACATTATTAATGCATTAGTAGTTCATAAAAATACTACAGTAAAAGCAACATTTTCATTACAGTAAGTAGGTCACAAACAATAACAACACAGCCTCACTTCATCTATGTATCACTCGTCGTCTGCTGCTGTCCCTCCTTACCCCTCTACCCCACCTCCCGCCGCTTCCCACCCTAAATTTGTTGTCCCTACTTGCTCTGCTTCCTTCCTCTTCCTCTGACTCCCGTGCTACTGGTGATGAAGATAACTCCCTTAAGTTTTCTGTCTTCTTCATAAAGAACTGCTCTATCTTGGTCTGAGTGGTTTTCTTCTTTCTGTTCTGCAGCATCAAGTTGTAACAGTTTAGATCTGCCATCACTTTCCTGACCAAATTTTGTCCGAAAATGAGCCAAATTGCTCAGAATGGGGCCAAACTTCATTTTCGAATATTATAGTTCGAATAAAACCAGTTTAAGCAACAGACAAATAAAAAATTGTATTTATGCATAAACTGCCACAGACGGTCTATCAGCTCGGGACTGTCCAAGGCGCGCGTGGCTAATCTGAAACCATCACTTACGTGTAAAGTTGCGTTAAATCGAGAAACCCTTGTTAGTTAAACATATCTCCTTAAATATTTGCTCGTGTTAAAACGAAAACGCGTTTTTTAAACTCGTGTGTGTGTGTGTGTGTGTGTGTGTGTGTGTGTGTGTGTGTGTGTGTGCCTCAGCTAAAAGTGGAAAAAGGATTTTAGTGAAACAAAGCCAGATGGTTGCAATTGGGTTCCCAAAGAGCCCGTTTGAATTTCATGACATTTTGAACGTTCTAAAGTAGTGTTTTGATTCTTACTTCTCACTCATTTTTTATTACGCGAATTGCACCGGAGATATTCTGTGGAGTTAACTACGTCAACAGAAAAATCGTTGGTTGAGAGCAAAGCAAAGCCTCGTCGAGAAAAGAGTCTCATTTGGTCAAATCTCTAAAAGATATATTATTACCTAGCCCAGACGGAGTCTGGCAAGGTATTGTTTTTGGTCTTTTTTTTTTCTTTCTTTGTTTCTTTGTAGGGAACATTAAGGAAAAACGGCTTAATGAAATTACATGAAACTTTCAGGATATTTGGGCACTGGTCCTAAAAGAAAGGGATTAAATTTTGGAGGCAATCGATTGTACCTGAAAGTTAATAATCAAGGTCATGCATTTTCAGAGGGCTATAACTTGAAACCAGCTAAAGATAGAGATATTTACCATTATTCCCTTAAAGTAATTCCCATATGGGCTTTCACTTGGCACCAAAACCTTTGACCTTGAGTAACCTTGAAAGGTCAAACTCAAGGTAATGGATATTAAGGGGGCTATAACTCAAAACTGGTTGCAGATAGATATTAACCATTGTCAACTTATAAAAAGTCCCAGATAGGCGTTTAGTTGGTACCATGACCTTTGACCTTACGTGACCCTGAAAGATCAAACTCAAGGTCATTGTTATTCAGGGGGCTACATCTTGAAACTGGCTGAAGATTGATATTTACTGTTATCAACATATAGGCAACCCCATATAGGTTTTTAACTGGTACCTTGACCTTTGACAGAATGAGACCTTAAAAGTTCAAACTCAAGGTTACACATATTCAGGGGGTTATAACTTAAAACTCGTTGAAGATAGAGATATTTACTATCATCAGATATAAGAAGTCTCAAATGGGCTATCATTTCGCATCATGACCTTTAACCTGGCGTGACCTTGAAAGGTCAAATGCAAGATCACGGATTTTCAGAGGCCGTTAAGCGCCATTACCTTAGACTTTTATTGTGCACAAACTCTAAATGGCAGAAACAAGATAGTATTCAGTAGGAATATAATTACCACTGTCGGGTGTGGTGTTGTGCCTGGCGCCACTTGTCGGGACTAGAACAGTCTTCTTCAACTGAAAGTTACATATTCTCTTTTCAAGATATATATATATATATATATATATATATATATATATATATATATATATTGTTACATAGCCTATGATTTCATCATCCTTTGTGTAATTTTAACGTACAGTGTGCTGCCTGTTTGATCACGAGCGTGTTCTACCTCACTCCCCCCTTCTACCGTTATAGTAGAGTAAGTCGTCCTTTCTGTTGTTCAGAGCAGGATTGTCAGCTCTTTGTCCCCATGGCTTCATTTGCGCGTCCTTCTTACAAGTTGTATCAAGCTCTGCTGGCCCATATATAATGAGCTCAGTCTCTGCATCATGGCCACTTAGATCTACTCCTCATTTTCTTCACATCTCTGTCCTCCCCTGTACAGTTGTTATTATTGTGAGTGCTCAGGAAGTCTCCAACCATCTAGCAGCTGTGTGTAATTTGAGTATAACTGTTGTTGCATTTTTTCTTGTACTGTGTAGCATAGGGTTGATTCTTGGGCCTAGTGAGGTTTTTGTCATTTGTGTTTTTTTTTTTTTTTTTTGTCAGCCATCATTAATAATATTTTGTATCTGTAATAATATATCCGGCATTCACTGAGTATTATCTGGAATCTCATTTTAACAGGGCTGACTTAAATAAATTTACTCATGCTAATTTCGTGTTAATAGAGGCTATTGCAGTTAACCATATATTTAACCTGTTTTTTGCCATTACATTATCCTTATGAGTCCTGAATGTTTTGTTGTTAGTTTGAGCATTAAACTTTAACTTGTAATTTTACCTAACTCTTTGTTTTGAACCTGGAACTTTACGGGACAGTAGTGATTTTTAGTATTCTCACTTAAAGTGTACATTATCTTTCGCTGTTCCGTAACATAAATTTGGCGACCTCTTATCAGGATATTCAGGATATTATCATAAGGATATTGCTTGATATTTTGTGACTGTTACTTATTCATGATGTCTACTATTACTACACTTGATGAAGCCAAAGATTTTTTGTCAAATGTGCAAACAGTGTTGGATGTAGAAAACAGAACAAAGAATGAACTTAAGCTTGTTGCTCAACAATTGGGAATTGCTGTTCGCTCTCATCATTCTAATGATCAAATTGTTGACATGATTAATGAAAGCTTGTTTAATGTAACTCCTCCAAATGAGCAAATGCAGATTGAATTAGCTAAGTTACAGCTAGCCCTGCAGGAGGCTCAGGCTAAGGAGGCGGAGTCTCGTGCTAAGGAGGCAGAGGCACAAGTTGAACTTGCTAGGATTCAGGCAGACCATGAGTATCGCATGAAACAAGGTGGAACTGGATCATCTAGCTCTGATGATTTTGATGTGGCTAAAAATGTTAAACTTGTCCCTCCTTTTAATGAATCTGATTTAACAAAGTATTTCCAGTTGTCTGAGAGGGTAGCAACAGGTTTTAATTGGCCCAAACAGTATTGGCCAGTACTCCTTCAAACTGTTCGCACCGGTAAAGCTCAAGTAACTTATGCATCTTTGCCTCAGGATCAATCTGATAATTATGATGTAGTTAAGAGCTTGATTCTTAAGGCCTATGAGCTTGTTCCTGAAGCCTATAGAGTAAAATTTAGGACAACTTACAAGCAAGATAAGCAATCCCATGTTGAGTATGCAAAAATCAAAGAAGATCTGTTAGAGCAGTGGTTAAATTCTAAGAATGTGGATTCTGATTTTGGTAAATTTAAGCAGATGATTTTGCTGGAGGACTTCAAAAGGTGTGTTAATAAAGATGTAAGCCTATATCTTGATGAGAGAAGAATAGATAATTTGTCTGATGTTGCACTTTTAGCTGATGAATATGTTCTCACTCACAAGAGATATTCTAAAGAAAAAGGGAAAGCTGAGAGTAAGTACGTTGCCTCTACTCAGAGTACAGGTAACAGGAAAGAGAATAAAGATGATGTTTCTCAGGAAGCAAATACCAGCTCCACCTCTAGATTTCAGAAAAGTAAATGTACTTATTGTAGTAAGCTTGGTCATACTACGGAGAAGTGTTTCAGGAGACAGCGTGATGTGAACAAAAAGGAGTCTTTAAATATTCAATCAATTGGTCTAGTGTCCACCCTTGAGAGTCCCCAGAATTCTTTAACTGAGTTAACTGAACCTGCTTTGAGGGGTAACTTAAATTCTCATGATGGAGCTTCTCTTTTGAGCAGTAACGTGGGTGACACTCTCAAGAGTTCATGTGCTAATTTCCTGTCTGATGGTTTTGTCAGTCCTCTGGACAATAATGACAGGAAATCAGTTAAAATATATCGGGATACAGGTGCTTGCCAATCCCTTATGCTGACCAGTGTTCTAGGCTCTAATGTTAATTCCTCTGATGAAACTGTAATCTTACAAGGTGTAGGGAATAATTACTTCTCTGTCCCTCTGTGCAGAGTGAATTTAGAGTCTGGTTTTGTTAATGGTTCCGTTATGGTTGGGTTGGTTGAGACACTCCCAATGTCAGGTGTAACTTTCTTACTTGGAAATGATATTGGTGGAAGTCAAGTGTGTCCAGCTCCTCAGTTGTCAAGTGAGCCAGTGGCTGCGGCCCAGGATTGTGATGTCCCTGATGTGTTCCCTGCATGTGCTGTCACTAGGGCTAAGTCTAAAGTTACTGGTGATTTAGAGGATAATGATGATGATGATGTTATCCTAGCTGACACTTTTCTTGCTAATTTGGACCACTCACCAGATGAGGCAGTACCGCGTAGTGTTGATAATTTGTCTCGTCAAGAGTTGGTTGAGTTGCAGGTTGCTGACGCTGAGTTGAAAGGTCTAGCTAACTCTGCTTACAGTGAAGAAGAGTCAGCCGGTGCTTCTACTTGTTATTATGTAAAGTCAGGAGTACTTATGAGGAAGTGGAGACCCCCAACAGCATCAGCCGAATGTGAATGGGAGGTTGTACATCAAGTTGTCATCCCTCGTGTTTGTAGGCAGGATATCATTAGAGTGGCTCATGATTCCAGTCTGGCGGGACACCTTGGAGTGAGGAAGACTGTGGCACGCATTTTGAAACACTTCTACTGGCCAGGTATCTTCAGGGATGTTTCCTGGTATTGTAAGTCTTGTCACACCTGTCAAGTTGTGGGGAAGTGTAATCAGACTGAAAAGGTTGCACTTCTAGTTCCCATTCCTCCTTTCGAGGCGCCTTTCACCCGTGTCTTGGTGGATATTGTGGGCCCTCTTCCTAAGACTTCTTCAGGATTTTCTTATGTGTTGACCCTGATTGATATGGCTACTCGTTATCCTGAAGTCATTCCACTTAGAAATATCTCAGCAAAGAACATTGTTAAGGAAATGCTAGGGTTCTTCACAAAGTTTGGTCTGCCCAAGGAGGTACAGTCAGACCGGGGAAGTAATTTCATGTCAAATGTTTTCAAGCAGTCTCTGAAAGAGTTGGGCATCACCCAGATCATGTCTTCAGCTTACCATCCCCAGACCCAAGGAGCGCTGGAGAGATATCATCAAACACTCAAATCAATGCTCAAGAAATACTGTTTGGAACATCAGAAAGACTGGGATAAAGGTCTTCCATTCGTTGTGTTTGCCACAAGAGAATCTCCAAATGAATCACTGGTCTTCTCACCTTTTGAACTACTGTTTGGCCATGAAGTAAGAGGACCCCTTAAGTTACTCAAGGAATGCTGGCTGTTGGAGGAAGATGACGTCAACCTGCTGGAGTATGTGATGAAGTTCAAAGAACGGCTGTCCACTGCTTTACAGCTGGTGAGAGAATTTAAGAGCTGCTCAGGAGAAGATGAAGACTTGGTATGATAAGAAGTCCAGGTTACGCCACTTTCAGCCAGGAGATCAGGTTTTGATTCTGCTACCAGTTCATGGGCAACCTCTTCAAGCCAAGTTTAGTGGTCCTTATTTCGTGGAGAAGAAACTCAGTGATGTCAACTATGTCATCGCCACACCAGATCGTAGAAAGAACAAGCAACTTTGTCACATCAACATGCTAAAGTTATATCACAGGCAGGACGAAAATAATCCAGTCTGCACTATAGCTGTTCCACCCGAGTCTGCAAGTGAAGCTCTCCCATGCAGTATGAGCCTGAGTGATAGTTTGGGGAAGAATCCTGATATCATGAATGATCTCCAGACTAAGCTTTCTCATCTACCTCCCGAGGAAAGGCAGGAGTTTTCGGCATTACTGCAGGAGTACCCGCAAGTGTTCCGTGCCACTCCAGGAAGAACCACTGTGTTGATGCATGATGTCGATGTTGGAGACGCAAAGCCAATTAAACTGCCTCCTTACCGTGTGAACCCAGTGAAAGTTCCTCTCATCCAGAAGGAGCTTGGCTACCTGTTGGACCACAAGATGATTGAGCCCTGTCAGAGTGAGTGGAGTTCTCCTGTCACTCTAGTCCCTAAGCCAGTGTTAATCAGATAACCAAAACAGACACTTACCCTCTCCCTCGTGTGGAAGATTGCATAGACAAGATCGGAAAGGCTAGGTACATAAGTAAGTTTGATTTGTTAAAGGGATACTGGCAAGTACCTATGACTGAACGTGCTAGGGAGATCTCATGTTTTGTAACACTAGGAAAGACTTTTGCATGTTCCGTAATGCCATATGGTATGAAGAATGCACCAGCCACTTTTCAGAAGCTCATGAATGTTGTAACAGAGGGTTTGGCAGGGTGTGTTGTTTATATTGATGATGTATTAATCTTCAGTGACAACTGGAAAGATCACCTATGCCATGTCAGTAAATTTCTTGAGCGTTTGGTTCATACTAATCTTGTAGCTAATTTATCAAAGTGTGAGTTTGGTCAAGCTAAAGTTCAGTACCTTGGGTACGTAATTGGTGATGGACATGTTGCACCACCAGCAGCTAAGGTTCAGGTTATAAGTGATCTTCCCAGACCTAAAACTAGGAAAGAGGTACAAAGATTTTTGGGAATGGTAGGTTATTACAGGAGATTTGTTCTTAACTTTTCAATTCTTGTATCACCACTTACAGACCTAATGAAAAAGGGAGTTAAATTTGTCTGGACCGATAACTGTGAATCCTCTTTCAACAAACTTAAAGCTATCCTATTAAGTCAGCCAGTGCTTGCTACTCCAAATTTTGCTAAGCCTTTTAAGATGTCTGTTGATGCAAGTGATACAGGAGCTGGGGCTGTTTTACTGCAAGAGGATGATCAGGGTATTGAACACCCTGTAACTTATTACAGTAAGAAGTTCACTCCACCTCAAAAGAACTACTCAACTACTGAGAAAGAGCTTTTGGCCTTGATTTTGGGTTTACAGCATTTTTCATTTTATTTGTGTTCTGGTTTTAACCCGTAGTCATTTATACCGATCATAACCCAATGAAATTCCTTAGTAAGTTTAAAGATAAAAATCAGAGATTGACAAGATGGAGTCTACTTCTTCAGGAGTATTTATTAGACATACAACATGTCAAGGGGAAAGAAAATGTTATTGCAGATTGCTTATCTAGACTTTAGACAAATTATTTTAGAGTAATAAGAAAATTCCTTCGTAAATTTCTTTTTCTTTGTGGGGAGGTGTTACATAGCCTATGATTTCATCATCCTTTGTGTAATTTTAACGTACAGTGTGCTGCCTGTTTGATCACGAGCGTGTTCTACCTCACTCCCCCCTTCTACCGTTATAGTAGAGTAAGTCGTCCTTTCTGTTGTTCAGAGCAGGATTGTCAGCTCTTTGTCCCCATGGCTTCATTTGCACGTCCTTCTTACAAGTTGTATCAAGCTCTGCTGGCCCATATATAATGAGCTCAGTCTCTGCATCATGGCCACTTAGATCTACTCCTCATTTTCTTCACATCTCTGTCCTCCCCTGTACAGTTGTTATTATTGTGAGTGCTCAGGAAGTCTCCAACCATCTAGCAGCTGTGTGTAATTTGAGTATAACTGTTGTTGCATTTTTTCTTGTACTGTGTAGCATAGGGTTGATTCTTGGGCCTAGTGAGGTTTTTGTAATTTGTGTGGGTTTTTTGTTGTTGTCAGCCATCATTAATAATATTTTGTATCTGTAATAATATATCTGGCATTCACTGAGTATTATCTGGTATCTCATTTTAACAGGGCTGACTTAGATAAATTTACTCATGCTAATTTCGTGTTAATAGAGGCTATTGCAGTTAACCATATATTTAACCTGTTTTTTGCCATTACATTATCCTTATGAGTCCTGAATGTTTTGTTGTTAGTTTGAACATTAAACTTTAACTTGTAATTTTACCTAACTCTTTGTTTTGAACCTGGAACTTTACGGGACAGTTGTGATTTTTAGTATTCTCACTTAAAGTGTACATTATCTTTCTCTGCTCCGTAACAATATATATATATATATATATGTGTGTGTGTGTGTGAGGCGCTGAATTCATTACCGGGCTAAGCACCAAAAGTACAAAATGCCAGAAAATGCGTTAAAAGTCTGGCTGCTTCAAAACTTTGATATCTCGGTAATCGCTTGTGTTATTTTGATGTCTTTTTTTTTTTTTTTTTTTGTAGCTTATGGTATTTTCTTTATTGCAATAACCTCTGTTTTGCTCTATCTGTCATTAATCATGATGATATCATGTGAAGAAGTAAAATTTTGACCCCCACTGCTGTACCAATCGGCCAAGGAAATATTTTTATCCTAATAACTACAGAAATGCATCATAAGATGTCAATAATATATTAGCATAATGTCCCAGGAGTGTTATACTGTGGATAAAATCAAAGTTCTATGACATAAGTATTATTATTTTCACAATAATAGCAGCTGAAAGGTCGGAAACTTTGTGCGTGTTTTTCTCGGAGTTTTTAACCACCAATAAACACGAACTACATCACAAACACCAAGAAAAACATAATAAATTATTAAATTCCTGATGATAATATAAAAGTAGGACAGCATTCAATGTATGAGGACATTATTAGAAAACCCTGTAACCTGAATGATAAAATAATGAACCCGTAACCTAAATTTGAAAAAAAAAAAAAAAAAAAACACTGTCACGAGTACCAGTAACTTCACAAACACAATGGCAATAATAACAAAAGTAATAATGGTTAAAAAGTATTATAATAATAATAATGAGAAAGCAGCAAGTTACTATGCACTACAGCTGCTGGTGGAAGTAGTGTCAGGTGTCAGCTTATTGGTTAGCTACAGTGCAACCCGACTATATGATTGGCCAGCTTCAAGGGGGGTAAGGAAAGGGGCTGGGATATAGCGTGGTAATGCTCTCACATTCGCTTCAACACCACGGGGAGTCGGCATAAGGAACATAGGAAAGGCTGAACTCAGGAAAAGCAACCATACAGCTGGCAGAATTCTGGACCCAGTTGCCCGCTTTGAGCACTAGTGCAAAACATAGACTGTGTTTTTTGCTGCGTGGCGCGACGGCGCAACACACGTCTACTTAACCAGGATTTTGACTCCTTTGTAGGTTGTTTCTTAGCACTTTTTTCTTCCAACTTATAGAGGGATGGTTTAGCTACTTGTTGGTGCATGTAGGTGCTTGGCGGCCATTTTGGCACTTAGCCTAGTAATGAACTCAGCGCCTCATATATTTATATATATATATATATATATATATATATATATATATATATATATATATATATATATAAATATATTATAGGAAGGTTCTCCCAAGCAATATCATTCTTAAGCAGCAAGAATGATTTAAAATATGGAATCAGATACAGGGGGTAAAACTATTTTTTTATAAGCATTCATTTTTGCTATGTGTCATACATATTAACAGCCTGTTATCAGCATATGTGTGAGACATTAGCTGACGTTTGGCAAACAGTGTAAAAGTGTTATTATTTTTGCCAGAAAAAAAAAAAACGCCATGCTTGTGACTGCAGCAGAGAAAAGTATTAAACGATTTTCCCAATATATTCATAATAAATTTACGAGAGAATGAAACGATACTTAGCTTATTAGGAAGTAAAGTGTAATGGCGTGGTCTTATAGTGCTGTGATATTGCTGTGATGGTGTGCTGCTAGAGATGTGGTGCTGGTTTGGTGATATAATGGCAGTGTGTGGTGCTGTGGTGTTGGTGTGATGATATATGCTGTGGAAGGGTTAATGAGCTAATGATGGGCGAGACATGATGAGGTCTGTACAAGATGTGAAAATATATAATGTGTTAGGGTTGGCATGACAGTGTCATGTGTGTATCAGGAACGATAGGATAGGGTTTGTAAAAATACAGCATTGTGAAATATGGCATTGTATTAGCGTAACTGTTGTAACAATGTAACGGGTTGCAGTGCCAGTGTGCAGTGGGTATGCGTTATGGAAGTATGGGATGAGTGTGGTGTGTGGCTGGGTGCAATGTGCATGACGTAAGGACCTTATGATGTGTGATGTTGCGAAAGTATTCCCGTGTTATGGTAGTATTAAGAGTGTACAATTTGTAGCAGTGTGAGATGTACTGAATATGGCAATGTCAATATGGTATGATGTTACAGCGAATGTTGTATGTAGTCTGTTATTATGCTAATGCTGGTTTGACAGAGTGTGGTGTGGCAGTATATGCCATGGCATTTTGTTGGGAAGGCAGTGGTGTGACAGTACTGGTGTGATAATGCAAGCATGTTGGTCTTGATGTGGCGTGATTTTTTCGGCATTGGTATGGTCGCGCTGGCAGTGGTGGGTTACTGTATGCCAGCCCTACATACTGGTTTGCACAGTGGGGATTTGTCCCGTGGTGAACGACAGCTTTTTGTTCCTTTCGGTACCATACATTTGTGAGGTATGTAAAAACCATGAAATACATGGACTAATCAAATCATCCTGTGGGTTAAGAGTACACATTCCCTTCTTAATTGCCAAGGATCATTCCTTTCATCACCTTACCCCCCTTACTGGTACGAAACAGCAACATTTTTATATACATAGTGCTGTGGCCTACTTTTATCAAATGATCAAATTAAATCACTTTAAATCTCCTTATGTATATACATACATGGAGAGAGAGAGAGAGAGAGAGAGAGAGAGAGAGAGAGAGTTTTTCTACAGGTAGTGATTTTAAACAGCTAAAATTTATCGAATTCTCAAATGCACTCAGTTTACAAGTCTGAGTATATATATATATATATATATATATATATATATATATATATATATATATATATATGGAGCCTCTGTGGTACAGTGGTAGAGTGTGCGTTTCGTACACGGGTGAGCCAGGGTTCGTGCCCCGCCAGGGTAATAAACTTTGGGAGTGTTCACCTGGCCACGTACTGCATTGGCGGACACAAGGGGTGCTGTGGTTGAACCAGTGTCTCTTACTGTATAGTATGCTTGCACCCAGTCGGCTTGCGCGGGCCGATTACACTTGGTTCACAGACTACACACACATCCAAAGCCACTCCAACACTACACTTACACTTACAAGCACTTCTCACCCTACATACAATCTCTGCCAGACAGCCTAAGCCACTTGGTAGAGATAAATTGGCTGTATCGTCCCGACTTCGGTCAGGATAGGCCGGTCCTCCAGTTGATACTCAAACGGCTGATGATATATATATATATATATATATTTTAGGGTGAGTCAATAATTCTCCATACTTTTCGGATACCAGTAACTGTTTATTAAAACAACAGTAGACAGCTTACAAGTTCATCACTTTTCAACATAGTCGTCTTGCTTTGCAGTGCACTTGGTCCAGCGTTCCACGAGTTTGGATATGCCTTCAAAACAAAATGTTTTTGGTTGGTCTTTCAGCCATGTACGTACAACGTCTTTCACATTTTGGACTATACCATATCGATGACCTCTTAATGCGTCTTTGAAAGGATAAAAAAAATGGTAATCTGAGGAAGCATGATCACAATTATATGGAGGACGCTCCAATATCTCGAATTCCAGCTTCTGAAGCGTGTAAACAATGTGGACAGCAGTATGTGGGCGTGCACTGTCGTGCAAAAACAAAACACTGTGCGACAACAGACCTTAGCCTTTGCTTCGAATTGCCGGCATAAACTTGCCCCACAGCATGTCGCTGTAATATCCACTGTTTACTGTTGAGCCCCTCTCCAGATTACAGTATATCCTAGCAATGGCTCTGGTGATTCCCCCAAAAAACTGTTAGCATAAACTTTCCTGAGGAAGATTAAGTTCTGATTTTTTTTTTTTTTTTGCTGGTGATTACCGGTGTTTCCATTCCATGCTCCGGAGTTTACTCTCTGGTGCGAAGTGGTCGATCCAGGTTTCATCTCCTGTGATGATTCTTTTCAGGAATGCCTCACCTTTGTTGCCATAGCAGTCCAATAAGCTTTGACAGATGTTCAAATGATTGCGATTGTGATCCTCGGTGAATTGTTTCGGGACCCATCTTGCAGAGACATATGAAAGCCAAGCCTGTTATGGATAATTTCAAATGCAGAACCATCGCTAATTTGCATACGATTTGCCACGTCATCAATAGTCACTCGTTGCTTCGTCAGAATCTCCTAGCAAACTTGCTCAGCCTCAGTGTTGTCATCAGTAGTGGATGTGGATGGGCATTCCGCTCCTTTGTCATGATTAACTGTTGTTCGGCCGTTACTGAACGTCTCATTCCAAACTCTGTCATGTTGTACTGAAAGCCTTTTGATGGATTTCAGTCCCTGGTACACCTTCAGCCCATGAAAAACGATGACTGCTTGCTTTTTCATTCTCCATGCAAACTGAGAGCAGATCGGCCATGCTTACCGTATGACTGTCATAAAAGACTTTGTAACTCCTTGTAGAGAAGTTATATATATATTAGACTTGTGCACGAGCTGTTGTTATACTTGAGTAGCTTTGTAAGTAGATAATCTTCTTTCCCATTTGTCATTCAATGACAAGGAGAGGTAAAGAATAGTATGGAACTATTTTTATTTGTCTTGGAAATATTAACAAGTCTCTCACACAGAGCGAAGTATAAAGTAGAGTCCCGGGAGCTATCTCCCTGTCTCGCTCTCTCTGTCTCTCTCTCAAGTTGCTAAGCCCTTCTCCCTGCGACCTGTCTGTTCTATGGCTAGCTTCCTTCTGAGCTGTCTTTCCTAATTCTGGTGAAACAGGAGTCGTATCACGTGTGTTCCCTGTGATTGGAAAGTTCTAGAAGCCTGTGTGTGAGTATGTGTGTGTATGGTCACTAGGCACTGTCGTGTGCCTATAAAGCATTCCTTGAGTTAAGAGTGTGTAAGCATGTTTAGCATTGCTCGATTCTTGCAGACACAGTACCTTCTCATCATCCGACTTCCTGCTTCTATCTGTCTCTCTGTCTACCTATTTATCTATCTATCTATTATGATTTGTAATTATAATATGGACTCATAACATATGCTCGGTCCACGCAGCTGAAGGACCTCCGACAGCAATTATCATTGACACATGCTAATCTATTAGTACATAATATTGATTATAATATTGTATACATATAATATTTATAGTAAATAATGATTATTTAGTAATATTACATTTTAAACAAGTTGTATACATTTTGTGAGATGTGTATGTATAACAGACATAAGCATATAATTGTGCAATGGTAATACTGCTAGGTTATACATTACATATTGAGTTATCACTTTAGTAATGTCTAATATTTCACCTAACTTGTATGATGATACTGGTAATACAGAATTGTGCTATAGTTGTATTGTGGTAGGTCTCCATATTATAATTGCAAATCATACTAGATAGATAGATAAATAGATAGATAGAGAGACAGATAGAAGCAGGAAGTCAAATGATGAGAAGGTGTTGTGTCTGCGAGAATCGAGCAATGCTAAACATGCTTACACTGAGGAAAGCTGACGACAGCGGCCAGTAAGGAGATGATGCAGTTAGCTGTCAGCAGTCCTCTCGTGAACAAACACCCACGAGGAACACATGTGACACACCCCTGCTATACCAGAATTTAGGAAAGAGAGCTCAGACCTAGATTAGCCACCGAACAGGCTAGAGAGAAGGAGACGAGCGACCCTAGAGAGAGGTCGAGACGGAGATTAGCCTTAGAACAGGGAGAGAGAGAGAGATAGCGAGACAGGGAGGTAGCTACCCAGGACTTATACTATTATACCTGTTTAATATTTCCAAGACAAATAAAAATAGTCCCATACTATTCTTTACCTCTCCCGTCACAACATGACATCTGGTGGGGAAACTACTACAAGATATAAAAGCCGCTCGACCACAAGTCTAAAATATACTTCTCTACAAGTAACTACAAAGTCTTTATGACATTTGGTAGCAGCGAACGTATACGAACCTCGTCTACGAATCAACATTAAACTCCTACAAAATATCAAGATTGAAAAGAACTAAAAATATAAGATCCTGACAGTATTCTCTCCATCATGCCCCCTCCGTCTCCCAGATCATTACGCTGATGCAGAGGTCAAGAGATCACTCGACGCCTTGCAAGTAGCTTAACGACAAACCAGCAAATCTGCGGACATCGTCTCCGAATTAAAAGCAAATTTCTACAAAAGCAACTGAGACTACAAGATTAGCTTCAGTTCTACATTGAATCCTACAAAATACAGCCTACAGTGCAAATAGTCTACGAGTCTACGACGAATCAGCGAACTACAACCATCTACAATCAACTACAATTAACAACTCTACGTCGTCTGTATAATCTTCTACACGCACCTACAAGAAGCGGCAGTCTTCATCCCACAAAGAATAAATCACTAGAGAAAAGGACCGAGAAAACTTCCACATAGAATAAAGGGAACAAACAAACGAAGAGTGAGACACGACTGATAACTCATCTTACTCACTCGTCTTCACTCAAGTTACTCATCGCTACTCATTCACTCACCACAGCTACCAGTGTGGGAAGTTGAGGTCATCATGCGTGCTTGCTGAACAGACGCCACGTCAGTCAACACACCACCTGCACCACCACTCACACCACGGTAAAAATTAGTGAGTTACATAGTTACTTCATTCATACAATACACAGTGATAGACAATAAGCTTCTGCACAAACATATAAAACGTGTTGTATAGTTACAACTTAAATTCATATACCTACTTCAGTTATCTTCATAACTCAATCACTAAATAATCACCAACAATAAATATTCTACACTGTATATATTCATTCATTTATTATAACATTTATTTACTACCAACGAGTGTTACCATTTATACCTACATAAAATACGTGTTTCATACATACAACTATACATCATTACATCTACAAGTGATAAAGAAAATATACAATCACAGTTACTCAGTGAGCAATTAAAAGAACTGTATTAAACATTTATTAATTAAAACTACCTAGGGGAAACATATAAATTAAGTTACAAGGTAAACTAGAGAAAAGAAAAAAATGGCCAACACAAATGCCGTTAGCAAGAGTGAACATCTTCAACACAATCGTGAAGACAATGATTTCCACACAGTGCTGACACACATATTACTCACGATAGGTACAGGTGAACAAGTCAGTGTGTATAGTTAATACTGTATATATGTATATATATTTTTTTATATAAAATAACAAAATATGGGACTATATAATATCATTTTATAATCTCTGTGCAATATAAACTAAACTTTAAAAAAGTATCTCAAGGAAATTAGCCAGCAATTAGGTAACCATGAACAACATGGAAAAAAGTGTACACAAGCAAAGAAAAACAAACTATAGAAAATCAATACATACAAAAAAGAAAGAAAGAAAAGTAAGAAAGAAAAAAGAGAAATAGAGTAAGATCACATAACAAACAAATGAAAATAAGTGTAAATGTTACTACATAAGTCAAAATACCACGTAAACTACAAACAAAAAAGCAAATTGTTGTCTCCACATACAAGTGGCACGACACATCATCACTATCATCGACCGCAGCATATGTTAGGACTGCAGTTATTACAATTATGTTACTCCATATTATAATTATGTAACTACAAACGATAGGTAACAATTATGTAACGACAAACGATTGCATTATGTTACACTAACTACAATTATGTACCTACAAACGATATGTAACAATTATGTAACGACAAACGATTGCATTATGTTACACTTTGCCAATTATGTAACAGTTGCATTAACAAGATGTAACTTTTATGTAACTTTAACAACAATTATGTACCTACAAACGATATGTAACAATTATGTAACGACAAAACAGTTGCATTAACAAGATGTAACTTTTATGTAACTTTAACTACAATTATGTAACTACAAACAATATGTACCATTATGTAACAGTTACATTAACAAGATGTAACTTTTATGTAACTTTAACTACAATTATAAGGCCAAGACACTTATAACAGTTGCATTAACAAAATGTAACTACAATTATAAGGCCAACACAATTATGCATTAACACAGTATTGTGTAACAATTCATAAAATATTACAATTATGTATTACCACAATGTTAGTACAATATTATACGTCACACAACTATAGCACAATTCTGTATTACCAGTATCATCATACAAGTTAGGTGAAGTATTAGACATTACTAAAGTGATAACTCTATGTAATGTATAACCTAGCAGTATTACCATTGCACAATTATATGCGTAATATTATTGAATAATCACTATTTACTATGAATAATATATGTATACAATATTCATACAATTATGTTACTTTACAATATTATGTATTTCACTTAATTAGCTTATAAGTTCATTATAATGTATATATAATATGTATTAATATGTTATGACTATTAAATGTCGATGGTACGCCATTTTTGCGCGGCTGAGCAATGTGGTAGGTCTCCATATTATAATTGCAAATCATACTAGATAGATAGATAAATAGATAGATAGAGAGACAGATAGAAGCAGGAAGTCAAATGATGAGAAGGTGTTGTGTCTGCGAGAATCGAGCAATGCTAAACATGCTTACACTGAGGAAAGCTGACGACAGCGGCCAGTAAGGAGATGATGCAGTTAGCTGTCAGCAGTCCTCTCGTGAACAAACACCCACGAGGAACACATGTGACACACCCCTGCTATACCAGAATTTAGGAAAGAGAGCTCAGACCTAGATTAGCCACCGAACAGGCTAGAGAGAAGGAGACGAGCGACCCTAGAGAGAGGTCGAGACGGAGATTAGCCTTAGAACAGGGAGAGAGAGAGAGATAGCGAGACAGGGAGGTAGCTACCCAGGACTTATACTATTATACCTGTTTAATATTTCCAAGACAAATAAAAATAGTCCCATACTATTCTTTACCTCTCCCGTCACTACATGACATCTGGTGGGGAAACTACTACAAGATATAAAAGCCGCTCGACCACAAGTCTAAAATATACTTCTCTACAAGTAACTACAAAGTCTTTATGACAGTATGACTTATAATATTGTACTAACATTGTGGTAATACATAATTGTAACATTTTATGAATTGTTACAAAATATTGTGGTAATGCATAATTGTGTTGGCCTTATAATTGTTGTTACATTTTGTTAATGCATCTGTTACATAAGTGTCTTGGCCTTAAAATTGTAGTTAAAGTTACATAAAAGTTACATCTTGTTAATGCAACTGTTAATTGGCAAAGTGTAACATAATGCAATCGTTTGTCTTTACGTAATTGTTACATATCGTTTGTAGGTACATAATTGTAGTTAAAGTTAAATCAAAGTTACATCTTGTTAATGCAACTGTTACATAAATGGTACATATTGTTTGTAGTTACATAATTGTAGCAAGTGTAACATAATGCAATCGTTTGTCGTTACATAATTGTAATAATTGAAGTCCTAACATATGAATCCGGTCATGCTGCGGTCGATGATAGTGATGATGTGACATGCCACTGGCTCGTGGAGACAACAATTTGCTTTTTTGTTTGTAGTTTATGTGGTATTTTGGCATATGTAGTAACACTTACACTTATTTTCATTTGTAGTTTATGTGGTATTTTGGCATATGTAGTAACACTTACACTTATTTTCATTTGTTTGTTATGTGATCTTACTCTATTTCTCTCTTTTTTCTTTCTTACTTTTTCTTTCTTTCTTTCTTTTTTTTTTGTATGTATTGATTTTCTATAGTTTGTTTTTCTTCGCTTGTGTACGCTTTTTCTATGTTGTTCATGGTTGCATAATTACTGGCTAATTTCCTTGGGATACTTTTTTAAAGTTGTTTATATTGCACAGGTATTACTGGAAATGATATTATATAGTCCCATATTTTGTTATTCTATATAAAAAATATATATATACACTATATACAGTATTAACGATATACACTGACTTGTTCTTCACTTGTACCTATCGTGGGTAATATGTGTGTCAGCACTGTGTGGAAATCATTGTCTTCACGATTGTGTTGAAGATGTTCACTCTTGCTAACGTCATTTGTGTTGGCCATTTTTTTTTTTTCTAGTTTTCCTTGTAACTTAATTTATCTGTTTCCACTAGGTAGCTTTAATTAATAAATGTTAAATACAGTTCTTTTAATCGCTCACTGAGTAACTGTGATGGTATATTTTCTTTATTACTTTGTAGATGTAATAATGTATAGTTGTATATATGAAACACGTATTTTATGTAGGTATAAATGGTAACACTCGTTGGTAGTAAATAAATGTTATAATAAATGAATGAATATATACAGTGTAAAATATTTATTGTTGGTGATTATTTAGTGTTTGAGTTATGCAGATAACTGAAGTAAGTATGTGTATTTAAGCTGTAACTATACAGCACGTTTTATATGTTTGTGCAGAAGCTTATTGTCTATCACTGTGTATTGTATAAATGAAGTAACTATGTAACTCACTAATTTTTACCGTGGTGGGAATGATGTGAGTGGTGGTGCAGGTGGTGTGTTGACCGACGTGGCGTACTTTCAGCAAGCACGCATGATGACGTCGACTTCCCACACTGGTAGCTGTGGTGAGTGAATGAGTAGCGATGAGTAACTTGAGTGAAGACGAGTGAGTAAGATGAGTTGTGAATATGGACTTGGTATTTGCTTCGTCGTCTTGACCTCTTCACTCCTGCGTGAGCGGTGGAGGTTGGGTGGATGTAGCAGAGAGAGGAGGGTGAGGTCTGGTGGTTATGAGTTATGAGTCGTGTCTCACTCTTCGTTTGTTTGTTCCGTTTTTCTTTGTCGATGTTTTCTCGGTCCTTTTCTCTTGTGATTTACTCATTGTGGGATGAAGACTGCCGCTACTTGTAGGTGCGTGTAGAAGATTATACAAACGACTCGTAGAGTTGTTACTTGTAGTTGATTGTAGATGGTTGTAGTTCACTGGTTCGTCGTAGAAATTTCAAGATTGTATCAGTATATTGTTAAACTACTTGCAAAACTTTCTGTGACCTCTTCACCTCTACATCAGCGTGATGATCGGGGAGACGGAGGGGGGGTTAGAGAAAACTGTCAGGAGCTGGTTGTAAGTTGTTGGTTGTGAGAGGTATTCTTGTTTTCAATCTTGATATTTTGTAGTAATTCACTGTTGATTCGTAGACGAGGTTCGTATACGTTCGCTGATACCAAATGTCATAAAAAGACTTTGTAGTTACTTGTAGAGAAGTTATACATATATTAGACTTGTGGACGAGCGGTTGTTATACTTGAGTAGCTTTGTAAGTAGATAATCTTCTTTCCCATTTGTCATTCAATGACAAGGAGAGGTAAAGAATAGTATGGAACTATTTTTATTTGTCTTGGAAATATTAACAAGTCTCTCACACAGAGCAAAGTATAAAGTAGAGTCCCGGGAGCTATCTCCCTGTCTCGCTCTCTCTGTTTCTCTCTCAAGTTGCTAAGCCCTTCTCCCTGCGACCTGTCTGTTCTATGGCTAGCTTCCTTCTGAGCTCTCTTTCCTAAATTCTGGTGAAACAGGAGTCGTATCACGTGTGTTCCCTGTGATTGGAAAGTTCTAGAAGCCTGTGTGTGAGTATGTGTGTATGTGTGTGTATGGTCACTAGGCGCTGTCATGTGCCTATAAAGCATTCCTTGAGTTAAGAGTGTGTAAGCATGTTTAGCATTGTTCGATTCTTGCAGACACAGTATCTTCCCATCATCTGACTTTATGCTTCTATCTGTCTCTCTATCTATCTATTTATCTATCTATCTATTATGATTTGTAATTATAATATGGACTCATAACATGACAACATCAAGGGTACTGCATGATCAAGGACGAACGTTTGCTGCAGCGACGACAAAAACATCACGCTACCACATGTACACGTAGAGAACAGTACAATCAACCTAATGGAAAGTATAAGAAAAGACTGGATAATTATTGACTTACCCATATATATATATATATATATATATATATATATATATATATATATATATTATATATATATATATATATATATATATATACATATATATATTATATATATATATATATATATATATATATATACATATATATATATATTATATATAAATATATCTATATATATATCTATCTATCTGTCTATCTATATATATATATATATATATATTATACATAAATATATATATATTATATATAAATATATCTATATATATATATCTATCTATATATATATATATATATATATATAGATGTATATATATACTGTATATATATATATATATATATATATATATATATATATATTATATATATATATATATATATATATATATATATATATATACATGTGGGAGTATATATATATATATATATATATATATATATATATATATATATATATATATATATTGTTACATAGCCTATGATTTCATCATCCTTTGTGTAATTCTAACGTACAGTATGCTGCATGTTTGATCACGAGCGTGTTCTGCCTCAGTCCCCCCCCCTTCTACCGTTATAGTAGAGTAAGTCGTCCTTTCTGTTGTTCAGAGCAGGATTTTCAGCTCTTTGTCCCCATGGCTTCATTTGCGCGTCCTTCTTACAAGTTGTATCAAGCTCTGCTGGCCCCTATATAATGAGCTCAGTCTCTACATTAATTGCCACTTAGAACTACTCCTCATTTTGTTCACATCTCTGTCCTCCCCTGTACAGTTATTATTGAGTGCTCAGGAAGTCTCCAACCATCTAGCAGCTGCGTAATTTGAGTATAACTGTTATTGCATTTTGTTCTTGTACTGTATAGCATGTTTAATTTGTAGGGCCTAGTGAAGTTTTTGTAATTCTTGTAAGGTTCTTGTTGTCAGCCATCATTAATAAATTTTTGTATCTGTAATAATTTATCTTTCATTAACTGAGCATTACCCAGTGTATTTTCATTTTATCAGGGCTGACTTAGATAAATTTACTCTTGCTAATTTCGTGTTAATAGAGGCTATTGCAGTTAACCATATATTTAACCTGTTTTTTGCCATTACATTATCCTTATGAGTCCTGAATGTTTTGTTGTTAGTTTGAGCATTAAACCTTAACTTGTAATTTTACCTAACTCTTTGTTTTTGAACCTGGACCTTTATGGGACAGTAGTGATAATTAGTATTCTCACTTAAAGTGTACATTATCTTTCTCTGTTCCGTAACATAAATTTGGCGACCTCTCATCAGGATATTCAGGATATTATCATAAGGATATTGCTTGATATTTTGTGACTGTTACTTATTCATGATGTCTACTATTACTACACTTGATGAAGCCAAAGATTTTTTGTCAAATGTGCAAACAGTGTGTGATGTAGAAAACAGAACAAAGAATGAACTTAAACTTGTTGCTCAACAATTGGGAATTGCTGTTCGCTCTCATCATTCTTAAGATCAAATTGTTGACATGATTAATGAAAGCTTGTTTAATGTAACTCCTCCAAATGAGCAAACGCAGATTGAATTAGCTATAGTCGTTCTATTTTATCAAGGCAGTTTGGGTCGGGCCCTCTGGGACCTCACTCTGTTAGCTCTGTTGCCACATCGTCGCCACACACGTGCGCTCTCTCTCTCTCTCTCTCTCTCTCTCTCTCTCTCTCTCTCTCTCTCATATTATATATTAACTACTACTAATTGTATTTTCTTAATTTTTTCTCTTGTTTTCGACTTTTTTTCCACACCACACCTGAGGTAAAAGTCTATAGGTGCGTTTTTTTTTTTTTTAATAGCTTCCATGGCGGGAGACTGACCAAGTATGACCCACTCACGCAGGGTTGTCGCTTGTGTCACCACCTGACAACGTCTCAAAGGCAACGCTGACAAGTCTTATGAGATTTATACTATACTACAGCTTTTTTATTGAATTACATCTATACAGAGTGTTTAAAATTCATTTATAAGTAGTTACCAGCTTAAAATAGGAGAGTGAGAGAGAGAGAGAGGTGAACACAAATAATTACACGTGTGTCGGCGCCCATGTGACAACAGAGCTAACAGTGTGAGGTCCCAGAGCGTCCCACCCAAACTGCCTTCATAAAATAGAACGACTGTAAGTTACAGCTAGCCCTGCAGGAGGCTCAGGCTAAGGAGGCGGAGTCTCGTGTTAAGGAGGCTGAATTTCAAGCACGTGCTAGGGAGGCTGAGTCTCAGGCTCGTATTCAGGAGGCACAGATACAGGCACAAATTGAACTTGCCAGGATTCAGGCAGACCATGAGTATCGCATGAAACAAGGTGGAACTGGATCATCTAGCTCTGATGATTTTGATGTGGCTAAAAATGTTAAACTTGTCCCTCCTTTTAATGAATCTGATTTAACGAAGTATTTTCAGTTGTTTGAGAGGGTAGCTACAGGTTTTAATTGGCCCAAACAGTATTGGCCAGTACTCCTTCAAACTGTTCTCACCGGTAAAGCTCAAGTAACTTATGCATCTTTGCCTCAGGATCAATCTGATAATTATGATGTAGTTAAGAGCTTGATTCTTAAGGCCTATGAGCTTGTTCCTGAAGCCTATAGAGTAAAATTTAGGACAACTTACAAGCAAGATAAGCAATCCTATGTTGAGTATGCAAAAATCAAAGAAGATCTGTTAGAGCAGTGGTTAAATTCTAAGAATGTGGATTCTGATTTTGGTAAATTTAAGCAGATGATTTTGCTGGAGGACTTGAAAAGGTGTATTAGTAAAGATGTAAGCCTATATCTTGATGAGAGAAGAATAGATAATTTGTCTGATGTTGCACTTTTAGCTGATCAATATGTTCTCACTCACAAGAGATATTCTAGAGAAAAAGGGAAAGCTGAGAGTAAGTACGTTGCCCCTACTCAGAATACAGGTAACAGGTAAGAGAATAAAGATGATGTTTTTCAGGAAGTAAATACCAGCTTCACCTCTAGATTTCAGAAAAGTAAATGTACTTATTGTAGTAAGCTTGGTCATACTACGGAGAAATGTTTCAGGAGACAGCGTGATATTAACAAAAAGGAGTCTTTAAATATTCAGTCAATTGGTCTAGTATCCACCCTTGAGAGTCCCCAGAATTCTTTAACTGAGTTAACTGAACCTGCTTTGAGGGGTAACTTAAATTCTCATGATGGAGCTCCTCTTTTGAGCAGTAACGTGGGTGACACTCTCAAGAGTTCATGTGCTATTTTCCTGTCTGATGGTTTTGTCAGTCCTCTGGACATTAATGACAGGAAATCAGTTAAAATATATCGGGATACAGGTGCTTGCCAATCCCTTATGCTGACCAGTGTTCTAGGCTCTAATGTTAATTCCTCTGATGAAACTGTAATCTTACAAGGTGTAGGGAATAATTACTTCTCTGTCCCTCTGTGCAGAGTGAATTTAGAGTCTGGTTTTGCTAATGGTTCGGTTATGGTTGGGTTGGTTGAGACACTCCCAATGTCAGGTGTAACTTTCTTACTTGGAAATGATATTGGTGGAAGTCAAGTGCGTCCAGCTCCTCAGTTGTCTAGTGAGCCAGTGGCTGCGGCCCAGGATTGTGATGTCCCTGATGTGTTCCCTGCATGTGCTGTCACTAGGGCTAAGTCTAAAGTTACTGGTGATTTAGAGGATAATGATGATGATGATGTTATCCTAGCTGACACTTTTCTTGCTAATTTGGACCACTCACCAGATGAGGCAGTACCCCGTAGTGTTGATAATTTGTCTCGTCAAGAGTTGGTTGAGTTGCAGGTTGCTGACCCTGAGTTGAAAGGTCTAGCTAACTCTGCTCACGGTGAAGAAGAGTCAGCCGGTGCTTCTACTTGTTATTATGTAAAGTCAGGAGTACTTATGAGGAAGTGGAGATCCCCAACAGCATCAGCCGACTGTGAATGGGAGGTTGTACATCAAGTTGTCATCCCTCGTGTTTGTAGGCAGGATATCATTAGAGTGGATCATGATTCCAGTTTGGCAGGACACCTTGGAGTGAGGAAGACTGTGGCACGCATTTTGAAACACTTCTACTGGCCAGGTATCTTCAGGGATGTTTCCTGGTATTGTAAGTCTTGTCACACCTGTCAAGTTGTGGGGAAGTGTAATCAGACCGAAAAGGTTGCACCTCTAGTTCCCATTCCTCCTTTTGAGGCGCCTTTCACCCGTGTCTTGGTGGATATTGTGGGCCCTCTTCCTAAGACTTCTTCAGGATTTTCTTATGTGTTGACCCTGATTGATATGGCTACTCGTTATCCTGAAGCCATTCCACTTAGAAATATCTCAGCAAAGAACGTGGTTAAGGAAATGCTAGGGTTCTTCACAAAGTTTGGTCTGCCCAAGGAGGTACAGTCAGACCGGGGAAGTAATTTCATGTCAAACGTTTTCAAGCAGTCTCTGAAAGAGTTGGGCATCACCCAGATCACGTCTTCAGCTTACCATCCCCAGACCCAAGGAGCGTTGGAGAGATATTATCAAACACTCAAATCGATGCTCAAGAAATACTGTTTGGAACATCAGAAAGACTGGGATAAAGGTCTTCCATTCGTTGTATTTGCCGCAAGAGAATATCCAAATGAATCACTGGGCTTCTCAACTTTTGAACTACTGTTTGGCCATGAAGTAAGAGGACCCCTTAAGCTACTCAAGGAATGCTGGCTGTCGGAGGAAGATGACGTCAACCTGCTGGAGTATGTGATGAAGTTCAAAGAACGGGTGTCCACTGCTTTACAGCTGGCGAGAGAGAATATAGGAGCTGCTCAGGAGAAGATGAAGACTTGGTATGATAAGAAGTCCAGGTTACGCCACTTTCAGCCAGATCAGGTTTTGATTCTGCTACCAGTTCATGGGCAACCTCTTCAAGCCAAGTTTAGTGGTCCTTATTTCGTGGAGAAGAAATTCAGTGATGTCAACTATGTCATCGCCACACCAGATCGTAGAAAGAGCAAGCAACTTTGTCACATCAACATGCTAAAGTTATATCACAGGTGTGACGAAAATAATTCAGTCTGCACTGTAGTTCCTCCACCCGAGTCTGCAAGTGAAGTTCTCCCATGCAGTATGATCCTGAGTGATAGTTTGGGGAAGAATCCTGATATCATGAATGATCTCCAGACTAAGCTTTCTCATCTACCTCCCGAGGAAAGGCAGGAGTTTTCGGCATTACTGCAGGAGTACCCGCAAGTGTTCCGTGCCACTCCAGGAAGAACCACTGTGTTGATGCATGATGTTGATGTTGGAGACGCAAAGCCAATTAAACTGCCTCCTTACCGTGTGAACCCAGTGAAAGTTCCTCTCATCGAGAAGGAGCTTGGCTACCTGTTGGACCACAAGATGATTGAGCCCTGTCAGAGCGAGTGGAGTTCTCCTGTCACTCTAGTCCCTAAGCCAGGTGGGACAAAGCGGCTTTGCATCGACTACAGACGTGTTAATCAGATAACCAAACAGACACTTACCTTCTCCCTCGCGTGGAAGATTACATAGACAAGATCGGAAAGGCTAGGTACATAAGTAAGTTTGATTTGTTAAAGGGATACTGGCAAGTACTTATGACTGAACGTGCTAGGGAGATCTCATGTTTTGTAACACTAGGAAAGGCTTTTGCATGTTCCGTAATGCCATATGGCATGAAGAATGCACCAGCCACATTTCAGAAGCTCATGAATGTTGTAACAGAGGGTTTGGCAGGGTGTGTTGTTTATATTGATGATGTATTAATCTTCAGTGACAACTGGAAAGATCACCTATGCCATGTCAGTAAATTTCTTGAGTGTTTAGTGCAGGCTAATCTTGTAGCTAATTCATCAAAGTGTGAGTTTGGTCAAGCTAAAGTTCAGTACCTTGGGTATGTAATTGGTGATGGACATGTTGCACCACCAGAAGCTAAGGTTCAGGTTATAAGTGATCTTCCCAGACCTAAAAGTAGGAAAGAGCTACAAAGATTTTTGGGAATGGTAGGTTATTACCGGAGATTTGTTCTTAACTTTTCAATTCTTGTATCACCACTTACAGACCTAATGAAAAAGGGAGTTAAATTTGTCTGGACCGATAACTGTGAATCCTCTTTCAACAAACTTAAAGCTATTCTATTAAGTCAGCCAGTGCTCGCTACTCCAAATTTTGCTAAGCCTTTTAAGATGGCTGTTGATGCAAGTGATACAGGAGCTGGGGCTGTTTTGCTGCAAGAGGATGATCAGGGTATTGAACACCCTGTATCTTATTACAGTAAGAAGTTCACTCCACCTCAAAAGAACTACTCAACTATTGAGAAAGAGCTTTTGGCCTTGATTTTGGGTTTACAGCATTTTTCATTTTATTTGTGTTCTGGTTTTGACCCCATAGTCATTTATACCAATCATAACCCACTGAAATTCCTTAGTAAGTTTAAAGATAAAAATCAGAGATTGACAAGATGGAGTCTACTTCTTCAGGAGTATTCATTAGACATACAACATGTCAAGGGGAAAGAAAATGTTATTGCAGATTGCTTATCTAGACTTTAAACAGATTGTTTTAGAGTAATAAGAAATTTCCTTTGTAAATTTCTTTTTCTTTGTGGGGAGGTGTTACATAGCCTATGATTTCATCATCCTTTGTGTAATTCTAACGTACAGTATGCTGCATGTTTGATCACGAGCGTGTTCTGCCTCAGTCCCCCCCCCCCTTCTACCGTTATAGTAGAGTAAGTCGTCCTTTCTGTTGTTCAGAGCAGGATTTTCAGCTCTTTGTCCCCATGGCTTCATTTGCGCGTCCTTCTTACAAGTTGTATCAAGCTCTGCTGGCCCCTATATAATGAGCTCAGTCTCTACATTAATTGCCACTTAGAACTACTCCTCATTTTGTTCACATCTCTGTCCTCCCCTGTACAGTTATTATTGAGTGCTCAGGAAGTCTCCAACCATCCAGCAGCTGTGTAATTTGAGTATAAGTGTTGTTGCATTTTGTTCTTGTACTGTATAGCATAAGTTTAATTTGTAGGCCTAGTGAAGTTTTTGTAATTCATGTAAGGTTCTTGTTGTCAGCCATCATTAATAAATTTTTGTATCTGTAATAATTTATCTTGCATTAACTGAGCATTACCCAGTGTATTTTCATTTTATCAGGGCTGACTTAGATAAATTTACTCTTGCTAATTTCGTGTTAATAGAGGCTATTGCAGTTAACCATATATTTAACCTGTTTTTTGCCATTACATTATCCTTATGAGTCCTGAATGTTTTGTTGTTAGTTTGAGCATTAAACTTTAACTTGTAATTTTACCTAACTCTTTGTTTTTGAACCTGGACCTTTACGGGACAGTAGTGATTATTAGTATTCTCACTTAAAGTGTACATTAGCTTTCTCTGTTACGTAACAATATATATATATATATATATATATATATATATATATATATATATATATATATATGGGTAAGTCAATATATATATATATATATATATATATATATATATATATATATATATATATATATATATATATATATATGTGTGTGTGTGTGTAAGTCAATAATTATATATATATATATATATATATATATATATATATATAATTTTTTTTTTTTTTTATGTGCTCGACTCTGGGCATAGGCTTCTCAGCCTGCTCCCAAGGCCCAGTAGCCCTCCTACATATCGTACACCTCTACATGTCACCACTTCTGCGCTAACACCCACCGTCCATATTGAATACGTGCTAGGGCTGTCTCATACAGGACTGGTGTATTGGTATTAGCGGAGGTATTTTTTCGACATGTCGGCGGGTCTTCTGGTAGATTGGTAAACTCTACCGTAATGAAATTTAAATCCTTAAACTGTTCCCTGCACCAGCGGGATTTGAACCTCGGTCCGGTAGGACCGCAAGCTGCTTCTCTACTGATTGAGCCATCTGCAATTGAAAGTCCGCTGTTTAACGAAGATCTTCCCAACGTTCCCTACAAATTCCTTGACTAAGCTATTCTTTTCTAGGCATCGCATACATCTCAATCCTCTACCTCCCGTCAAGCATTCTTCTGCTACGATTTTAGTCCCTTGGAGTCCAGTCAGACAGCCTTAGACCCCATCAGTTATCCATATTCTTGCTACATGACCTGGCCAGCTCCATTCATATATGTATTTATTTTAGTACCTCTATAGTGTCTTTGAGTTTAGTCTGTTCTTTCACCCAAGTTGATCTCATCCTGTTTCTCGAAGATATTCACAATATTTACCTCTTCACTGTCCTTTGAGAAAGAATTAGTTTATTTTTCATTGTTTTTGTTAGTTTCCATATCTCTGCCGTACACCAAAGCTAGGATTTTTCATTTGTTATATACCTTTCGTTTCATACATACTGACAAGCTAATTCTCATGCTGTCTCTTATGTTGGCTTGACTGACTGAATGAATGAATGAATGAAAGAAAATGTGACATGGCGGCGCACAAGCAGAGGTCATATGCCACCGCCCATAAAATTAAAAGTCAAAATATATACATAACGATAAAATGCAAAGAGATAAACAATGCATAAAACACAAGAACATTATAAAAAATAAAAGAAACCACCAAAGCTAAAAAACGCGATGGAAAGATATGGGTTAAAATTAGACCATTATCATTAAAACATAGATTAAAATACGGAAAAGCCCTACAGCTTGCGAAGAAGGCCAGAACTCAACACAAAAGAGGTGCCTCCCCCAATAGCACAAGCCTCTTCCCCAAGAACCGAGGAAAGAAAGTACGATCTGTCGCCAGCTCGGCACCTGGAAAGGTACTGCCAAAGAAGGTCCCCAAGACTGGGGCATTCAACAAGATGCTGCACAGTCAAAAGAACCAGACAGTCATCACAATAGGGAGGGGGCGCCCTGTCCATTAAAAAAACATGAGTCAGCCTAGTATGGCCGATCCTGAGACGGACCAAAACTGTTTCCCACTGTCGGGACGGTCCCAAATACCCCCCATCACCAAGGTTCCTATGAATGCTGCGGAGTTTGTTCGCCCCTATTGCATCCCACCTCCTCTGCCAGCAGAAACAGACAGCCTCCACAGTGGCTGCACATAAATACTCAGATGGTACACAGTATTATGAGAGGAAGGGCAAGAGGCAGCAGCTCTCGCCAAAGAGTCAGCACGCCCATTGCCCATGACCTCCACATGTGCAGGGACCTAACACAGTTGAACAGAGTATCCTCGCTACATAATAAGTAGAGCCACTCCAAGACAGACAAGACTAGAGGATGTGATGAGAAGCCATGAGACAAAGCTTGTACGGCACTGGCTGAGTCACTAAAAATGGTAAAAGAAGCTGAAGGAAAGCTAAAAATCGATTCAACCACAACTAAAATGGCAGTAAGTTCAGCAGTAAAAACAGATAGGCCTACAGGAGGAAGACTCCCACCACTGCTAAAATCACGAAAAATGACACCAAAGCCTGTTCCCACATGGGATTTAGAGCCATCAGTATATATGGGGATCAAGTCATTGTAAGCAGAGGCATGTTCTAAAAAATAAGACAAAGCTACCTGTGAGGAAAGAGAGGCCTTCCTCTCGGGGAACTAATCACATGGTTGTACCTCTGGAAGAAGCCAGGAAGCCACCTGGGGTACACGCCCAGGGCAGACAGGAGAGGACTTGACACCCAACTTCCTCATGGCAGCCCTCACTCTGTACCCAAAGGGATGTGGATAGCGAGGATGGGTGTCATAAAAGGGGAGAAGAGAAACCTCAGAGACAGCCTTACAACGCAGTGAGCCCGGAAGACAGTGAAGGGGGTGCCAACACTGCACCATTAAAGACTGCCGGCAGAGATCCAGAGGTGGTTTGTTCACATCAACCAACAGGCTTTCAATCGGGGAGGACCAGAAAGCCCCAGTTGACAGACGAATCCTAGCATGATGGAAAAAATTTAGTGGCTGCAGTCGTGTCTTAGTAGCAGAGGAGTACACCACACATCCATAGTCCAATTTACTCCTAACTAAGGCACGGTAAAGTCAGAGTAGGATGGTTCTGTCAGCTCTCCAATACAAATGAGATAGGGTCCTTAGGAGAGACAGGGCACGGAGGCATGAGAGTCGTAATGAATGGATATGAGGTACCCAAGTCAGTCTCCTATCAAAGGCAAGTCCAAGAAACCTTGTTTCATCAACACATCACAACCTGTGTCCATATAACTGGAGATCTGGGTCTGGGGGATTTCCTCTCAAGTGGCAGACATGCAGGGCCACAGTCTTTGTTGGGAAGAAACGGAAGCTGTGCACTGTGGCGCACTGAAAGATCCTGTCCAGAGCGAGATGCATGTAACCTTCAGCCGCTGACATTCGGGAAGAAGCATATCATAGAGCCAAATCATTAACATACAGTGAGGCCGACATCCCTTCTAGAACAGAGGACACGATACCGTCCAATGCTATTGCATAAAGGGTCACACTGAGGCCACTTCCCTGAGGCACCCCTTCCTCCCTAACTCTAAATAAATGGTAACACAGAAAATATACTATAAATAGGGGTAGCCTGCCACGTAAACCAAAAGAATGGAGTTGTTGGAAGATATCAAACTGCCAGGTAGTATCATATGCCTTTTCTAGATCAAAGAAAATGCGCACCAGATGCTGCTGCCTAGCAAAAGCGTCACATGCTGCTGCCTCAAGAGGAATGAGTGCATCTGTTGTTGAGTGACATTTTCGAAAACCAGACTGACACTGAGAAAGACATTCATTCCTTTCTAGGAAATTCATTAGGTGCATGCTGACCGTTTTCGCAAATTATTTGCACATGCAGGACGTTAAGGCAATTGGCCGATACTCCAGGGGACTGTAACCTGCCTTCCCCGGCTTCTGGAATGGCAGGACAATGGCCTCACACCAAGAGGTGGGAAGAGAAGATTCCCTGCAGATTCTTTTAAAAAGGCTGAGGAGAAAGGATAGTGCATCATCATCCAGGTGTCGAAGCATTGCATAGGGAATATCATCTGACCCTGGTGAGGTGTCGCGGCAGAGGGAAAGGGCAGATTGGAGTTTGCAATAAGAGAAAGGGAGATTGTAGGGCTCCACATTCCCTGAACGGATGTCCAGTACCCTTGCCTCCTCTATCTCCCATTGCCTGGCAAAAATTGGTGGGC
Organism: Coenobita brevimanus; assembly: GCF_032717465.1. Taxonomy (NCBI): domain Eukaryota; kingdom Metazoa; phylum Arthropoda; class Malacostraca; order Decapoda; family Coenobitidae; genus Coenobita; species Coenobita brevimanus. Next base: position 26,227,503 of record NC_137006.1, read on the forward strand.
TAGTATCCCTAAGACTGACCGCTGCAAAGGCGGACGCAAAAATATCGGCCACAGCTGCAGGGTCACCAACAGGCTCACCATTAGACATCAGCACAGGGGACCAGCCATAAGTAAATTTTCCTGAGATCTTTCACACCCTCTTCCACACCTGAGACACTGGTGTCTTTGAGTTGATAGATGACACATAAGCCATCCAAGAGTCACTCCTAGCTTGTTTGAGTACCTGATGAGCCTTAGCCCATGCCCTTTTGAACTCAACAAGATAATGCTCTGTCCTGTATCTACGATAACGGGAGAAAGCTAACTTCTTCTCACGTACAGTAACATTGCAATCCTTATTCCACCATGGGACAGGTCGATAGCGGTATGTGCCAGAGGTTTTAGGAACAGCATGAAGGGCAGCAGAATGCAGAACGGAGGTAAGGAACGAAACAGCCTCATCAATATGTGGAAAGTCTTCAACTGAGACATCAACAGAAATCAGAGAAGAGAAAAGGTACCAGTCTGCCTTGTCCAATCTCCACCTCGGTAGAAGGGAACAGGGACTAGATACTGCTGCAGTAATGAGGATGGGAAAGTGATCACAACCATGGAGATCCTCCATAACCTCCCAGGTAAAGTCCAGGAGACAGTCTGGAGAGTAGACAGAGAGGTCGACTGCAGTAAATGAACCTGCTTGGGGGTGAAAATGTGTAAAAACCCCAGTATTGAAGAGGGCAAGATCCTCATCATCCAGTAAGGATGCCAACAAACTCCCACGTTGGTTAACAAGACAGTCACCCCACAAAGGGTGGCGACCATTAAAGTCCCCCCAAGAGAAGAAAGGGCATAGGTAACTGACCAAGCAGGTTCTCAAGTTCCATCCTACTGACTGCTGTGTTGGGTGATAAATAAATGGAACAAACTTTATACCTGCAGTGGGCATACAACCGCACAGCAACACAGTGGAGGTCAGACTGGAGGTGGACTGGCCGATGAAGGATGTCAGCTCTCACCAAAGTAGCACTACCACCAACAGGACCCTGGGTTGGTGCTAAGTAAAAAGCATTGTACCCAGGTAGTGCATAAAGAGTGGCAAACCCTACAAGAGTTTCCTGGAGACACACGCACAAAGGGGAATAAGCCAGGAGGGTCCGCAGCTCTTCCCTATTCCCACGCAGCCCTCAACAATTCCATTGTAGTATACTGGCTGAGAATGCCTTAGTACCCACAGTGAAGGAAGAATCAGGGTGAGGGGCGAGACAACCTTGACCTCGACAAGCAACCAGATTTAGATTGCGGCTTAGAACTGCCCTTAGAAAGGGACTGCCTGGCACTGTTATGGTGTACAGTGTGCCGCCTAGCTGAAGATAACCTGGAGAAAGAAGAAGAGGGCCAGACAATGGACTTCTTCTGTGGCGGGGCAAGAGATGGTTTGGCAGGGGGACCGCAAGCTTCTCTAGCTGGAACAGAGCAGGCAGTGCCACCACGAGAAGGAGCACGATCAGTAGCGCATCCCACAGTACCAGAATCCTGAGAGGGTATGGCTTCATGCAGCTGAGCAGGCGCATCAACGACCTGAGTACCACCACTATCTGCTGGTGGATGGGTCGTCAGCAAGACGCCATCCCCAGACTGCACTCAACCCGACCCCTGAGCGTCCCGAGGAGGAGGAGTAGTGAGCTCCATTGCAGAGATCTTTGGTAGTAATGCTTCACTCTCTGAGCACTCTGAGGAGCCATGGCAACACTTGCCTTGCACAGGAAGGACATAGGGAGTTCTGGATGTGTCAAAGCAAGGTGTAACTTTGACACAGGTGTTTGTCACACAAGGAACTGGAGGAACTGGCATGGGGAAGGCACTCACAGATTCTGGAAGCACCACCCCAGAGGGGAAATCCCCAGAGACAGGAGGCACCTCCCTGGAAGAAGCACAGCCGTTTCCAGGCTGCACTCCCTCAGTGGAACCCCCTGGTCGAGAAGGCTGGAAAGTAGAACCCCGGGAATTTGATGGGGCATTGTGTGATGGCAGGGGCACTTGCCAAGTAGCCTTAGGGCGAGACAACGCAGCAGCAAAGGTAACCCCAGAGTGAATGAACTGCTCCCTTACCCTGGCCCTTGCCTCAAGAAATGAAATTTTCTCCTTCGTTCGGAGAGAAATAATCTCATATTCATACTTGTATACTTCTCAATCTCTTGAGGAGGCTTCATGCGCTCCTCCACAGTTCAAACATTTAGGGGGTTGAGAACAATCATGCATACCATGAGAAATTCCATCACGATTTCCACAGACCTCAGGAAAGCCAGACACTTCCTGTCTGCAAGAACGGCGAACATGACCAAACCTTTGACAATAATAGCATCTTCTAGGTCGGGGAACATAAGGTTTAACCTTGATCTTCCACCATGCAGCAGTGATAACCTCCGGCAAACTAAGGCAGCCAAATGTCAAGATAAGAGTGGGCGTGGGGGTTAAAACCCTATCAACTTTCTTCTCTGTACTGCTACAACAGCCTGTGAAGCCAGCCCCTCTAAGAGGGAAGAATCAGAATATAAGATCAAGTCACGAGAATACACAACCCCTAGGGACTGATTTTAAGACCAAGTGACGAGAGGCAGATACTGGATAACCGGCGACCAGAGTTAGAGACTGATTGCGTGAACTCTCCTCTTCATTCCTGGCTTCTAACAATAGAGAACCATCCCTGCAAATAGACCTTGGGGTAAATCCACATGCCATAACTAGACCACTGTGAAACTGAAAACAGTTCAGGTTCCGGAAGGAAGTACCCTTATCCATTTTAAGGATTATATATTTTGTATAAGAGTGTTTCACAAAGACACCAGGTAACAGCTCGATAGCAGGAACATCTGAATTCGCAGTTTTGGCAGATGACCCAGAGCGTACAGGGTCATCGCCAAGAGAGTGACCAGGTGATGCCAACTCGTGCAGCTGGTCACCGACCACACAAGTGGTTAAAGAGGTGTTTGATGTGTCCATATATACATTAGTGAGATATAATGGCACCAGGAACCAAGGGAAACTGCCTACCAGGGAGTGAGTGGACCGAGCGCGGTCTGATGGGAGTGGGGTACCTCATCCCCGGAGGGTGACCCAAAAAGGACACCCCGTGATGCGAAAGTTCGCTCCCACCAGCGCAAAGACTCCCTTCCCCAACACCCGCCAGCCCAGACACCCAACCAACCAACTCAGGACAGCACCAAGGTGATTCCTCTGGTGGGCGGCACCAATGACCCATACAGGTAACCTACGTTTTGGACAGTGCCTAGTCAGACCCCTCACCCACTACCCTACACGCATGGGAGACCCTACCGGATGTCATTACATCCACTGGCAGGCTTGTGGGATCACAGGGGCACACAAGCTCCCCCACCACGACAAGGTGGCTGCCCACGGGGGGGTATGTTGACTGAAACCTTTCCATTCAGCTGTAATGTATATTTTTATTATCATCTTCCAATAATTAACCCTGCTCAGGTAGAGGTGAGTCCGAGAGACTCACACCCCCTGTCCCATTTTCTAGTTCATAAACTTCTAAATACCCAGGAGCCCTGATCTTCTCAGTAGCTTCCTAACTTTGTGTATCCATACAAAAGGGGTGAGGGAGTTACTTCAAGCTCTCTTTCCGTTTCTACAGTATAAAGGTATACGAGTATAAGTACGGTATGTGGGACCCACATCTACCTGAGGGAAATGAGATATTTTTTTCTCCCTGATTGCAGATATGAATGCAGTGTCTGGCAGCCCCTCTCCACACCAAGAAGCACCATCCCATACCAAGCTTTGGGACACTCAAGCAACCATTCAGATTTTTAAATTTTCTTATAGAAGGCCAAAATTTATTTAGTTTTTTCTTTTTTTTTCAAAAATTTGTTAAAAAAGAAAAGTTCCTTTTTTTACATGTTTGTGGTGTAGAAACATTAAATATGTTACTCTATTTTCAGTATTGGAATAAAGGAAACAAACATTTTTCCTGAATTTTTATATTTTGGGTCTGAGAAACCCACGTCTGTCTGCTATGCAACATGCACTGACATCTACATGAGCAAGATTAATGTTGCAAGTAGAAAATTTTTTAACTATCATGTTACCACAGACCTTGTTCCAATGTCAAATTTTTGCTTAATTTTACAGTAGGGCTTCCACTAGCATAAATCTTAATTCTTTTTTCTTTCTCTTAAGTTTGTTCTATCTGATACTAGCCCATCACGTCTGGGTGTCATGTAAACAGGTCGACCTGGGGACGTCTGGGTGACATGTATACAAGATCGAGTGATTCATGTCATTATTTGAATATTCATCTGATTATATCCGCCACTCGCAGCCACTGGCAACCCTCCATCACCCATCCCAGTCACTCTCCAGTTGCCTGCATACCTCCGTGATGAATAGACCTACATAAAGAATTTTCCCTGTGTCCAGACCCTCAGCTGTGTGCCTGCAGCCACCAACTTCAACACCAATGAAGTCCAAAGGCCTGAAAAGGAAAGGCCTTAGTGATAGTGCGATAGTGAGACAATTAGACTTGGCATTATTGCCAATTGTGAGTGGGGAAAGTGACTCTTCCTCTGACGACAGCGACCTTGCCATGATGAGAGTCGAAACTTATGTGTCAAATGAGGAGGGTGAGTTTTCCACTGTGCACAGATCATTTCCCCCTGTACATTCATCTCCAATTTCTGATGATGGAAATGGTTCAGATGATATTGAAGATCTTGGAGAGGGAGATATTGGCACGGTGGAGAAGATGGAAGAGGAGGGAGGGAGTGGAGAAAAGGAGGGGGTGGAGAAGGAAGGGAGGAGGAAGTGCTGCAAGGCAAGCCTTGCACTAGAGCATTACTCCAGTCCAACCATGGAATTTTCCACCCAAACTGCCACTACACTAGCCTCTCCACTAACCACTCTACCAATCAGTCAACCTGTCACTTGTCCTGCTTCGCTACCTGCCTCACCATGTGCCTCACCACGCTGGCCTGCCCCACCATGTGCCTCACCATGCCGACCTGCCTCACCACTTGCCTATCAAGCCAGCCTGTCTGCCTCAACATGTGCCTCGCCATGCTGGCCTGCCTCACCATGGGCCTCACCAAACCTGCCTGCCTCACCATCTGCCTCGCAATACGACCTTGCCTCATCACCACAGCCAAGTACATCAGGGTACATGGCCACGATTATTTTATGGCCACCAAGCACATGCCCCTCGCCTGCTTTCACCATCTCCATCACCACAAGGATCACCGTTACCAGCATCATCACCATCACCACTACCATCACCTGCCTCATCAAGTGATTATTCATTAGATTCTCCACCACAGCGCCCTGCCAGGGGCCGGGGCAGGGCAAGGGGCAGGCTCCGTGCACGGCAGGCAAAGCAGGGATCAAGGGTAGATATGTTGGAGACATTCACCTGGGAGGAAGGGATAGCGTTTCAGCCCAATGTACCAGTGTTTGTTGAGACAAATGTAGTTATGCAACCAGAACTCCTGTGAAGTGCAACATCCACTCCTGTTGATTTGTTTGTTGTTTTTCATACCACGACAGTGATGGATTTTGTTGTAAAGGAAATCAGGCACTCAGGGAATACTGCTGCAGTTGGGGTGAAACGTCTTACATTCGTGAAAGTGTGAAAATGAAGGACTGGACAATGACGAATGTGAGATGTATGTTTGGCTTGCACTGACTATGTTGATGCCTCACATCAAAAAGCACAATATCCATGACTACTTGTTGGTTAACAATATTGCATCGACACCTCTGTTCAATAAGAACATGCTACAAGACAGGTACTTCGACATCCTCAGGTACCTGCATGTCTCTCCTAACGTGGGCCCACATTCGAACGATTTGTTGTATAAAATTCACTCAATTTTGGAAATGATAAAGGAAAAATTTAGATCATATTTCAGCCCATTCCAAAAAGTTGTTATCGACGAGTCATTTGTTCTATTCAGGGGACTGCTTGCCTTCATACAGTACATAGCATCAAAGAGACATCAGTTTGGAATAAAGGTTTTTGTTTTGTGTGATTGCAAGATTGGCTTCATGATACATTTTTTTTATGTAGCTATACAGCACGTGATGTGAAGTTATCGAAGGACGACCCCCACTGCTTCTCTGGCTCAGCTGTGAAGAAGCTCATGGACAGGTACTTCGGTGGCAACCATAATCCTGTTTACCGATAGGTATTACATGAAGCCAAGTCTTGCAAAGTACCTGCAAGAACACAAAATTGGATCATGTGGCACTGTCCATGCCAAGAGGAAACATTGGCCATCCTTTCCCAAGGGCACCATGAAAGGGGACTGCAGGACCTTGAAATCAGGTAAACTCTTTGTTATTCACTGGCACGATATGCGAATTGTAACTGTCCTCTCCACAGTCCGTGAAGGTAAGTTGGTAAACACAGGCAAAGCTGATAAAACAACGAGGCAGCCAATCTTCAAGCCTGATGCAGTTATCGACTATAACGTCAACATGTGACTTTTCGATAAATCTGATTTGCAGATTGGCACCATCAACTGTCTGAGGTGGTGCTGAAAGTGGTATGAGAAGGCATTTTTACATGTACTTGATATTGTGTGCACTGAATGCCTTCATTCTTTACAAGCACATAACACAGACAAGCACATTCCTCAGACAGTTTGAGAAGTATGTAATTCACGGCCTCCTGCAGAGATATGGCCAAGTAGTGCCTGCTGAGAAACTGAGGCACAGTGCATAGCAACTGCCTGACAGGCTGCATCGCAGATAGTACCTCAGTAGGCATTATCTGGAAGCACTGCCTTCAACACCTGCAGGCAAAGAAGCCTTCCGGTGTTGCAGTGTTGCTATGTTTGTGCCAATTCATCGCGCTGACAATGGCAATGCCATATGACGAAGTGGTAGTGTGCTGAATCACAGGTGGCACTGTCCACCAACTGTTACTCTGAGGATCGAGTTGTAGAAGACTGGGTCATATGTGTTAGTGTTAATTTAGTACATATGATTTTTGTGTGTAATGAGAGAAACATTATTTACTGGTCCATGTATATTTATGTGAATAACGGAAGTAGAAAGTTTGTTTCATGATGAAGTCAGTGCCGTATTTTTTAAATGAAAGTTTTCATGTGTGTACATACTTGTTAAGATGCAAAAGTACAAATCACAGGACAAAAATTCTGGTGTCATGGAAAATATTGTAGATTATGGACAGTACATGAATAACTATATTGTTTCTATTATTATTTTTAGGTTTTATGTAGTAGTAGTAGTAATTGTACCTTTGGTAGTAGTAGTAGTAGTAATAGTAGTAGTAGTTGTAGTGATAGTTGTAGTACTTGTTGTAGTGGTAGTTGTAGTAGTAGTAGTAGTGGTAGTTGTAGAAGTAGTAGTTGTAGTAGTAGTGGTTGTAGTAATGGTACTTGTAGTAGTAGTTGTTGTAGAAGTAGCAGTATTTATAGTACAGTTGTTGTATTAATACCCAGACTTCTAATGGCACAGCAGTGCTAGAATCGAGCAACAATGCAAACCAAACATACATCTCCGTGTGTGTGTTCTTACCTAACTGATTCTTTAGAGGAATGAGTCAAGCTCATACTGTCCCGTGTATCAAACCAATTTTATCATACATATCTCTTAATTTATGAATACTTTCGGCACACACTATTTCATTCGGTAGTGCATTCCAATGATCAATTGCCCTATTTGGGAAACTATATTTCCTTACGTCTTTATCACCTCTTTTTTTAAGTAGTTTTTTGCAGTGTCTTCTTGTCAATGCCTCCTCATAGGTTATATATTCATTTATGTCTATTTTCTCTTTCTCTGAGATGGATTTATTTAGCATAATCATATCTCCTCTTTTCCTTCTCTCCTGTACCGTTGGTAGATTCAGTCTTCCTAGTCTTTCTTCATAGCTTAGATCCCTTAAGCTTGGTACCCATCTTGTAGCTGCCCTTTGTACTTTTTCAATCTTATTTGTGTGTATTGAGATACAGATTCCAGACCGCTGATGCAAACCCCAGGGTTGGTCTGATAAATGATCTTAATATCTTTCTCAGCATGTCTTCATTTATATATGTGAATGCTATTCTCACATTTGCAAGCAGTGTGTACATGTTCTGTACCTTCTCACTGATGTGGTCAGCCGGAGATAGTTTGTTATTGACAATCACTCCTAGGTCCTTCTCTCTTTCTGATATATGTAGGGTTTTACTTTCTAACTTATAATCCCAATCTAGTCTTTTCCACTTTTCTATCTATCTATCTATTGTCAGACGCCTCAATCCCGTTCGGGGTGGCCACAAACAAATCGCCTCCACGTCCCTCTGTCCCCCGCCATTTCACTGCCCTGCTCCCAACTCACACCCCCCTCTCTCATATACCTCTCCACCCCATCCCTCCATCTCATCCTCTGCCTCCCCCTCCCTCTCCCCCCCTCCACCTCACTCATACACTCCCTTCGTCAGTCTTTCACCCTCCATTCTCTCCACATGGCCAAACCACCTCAGTGTATTCCTCCTAAAGCTTCCTATCACATTCACATCCACACCACAACGTTCCTTTATATCCTCATTTGTCAGCCCATCTCTCCATGTGACTCCACAGGCTCCTCTTAAATATCTCATTTCCACTGCTCTCACTCTTGACTTGTGTCCTTCCAACAACGTCCAAGCTTCACTTCCATACGTTAGAGTTGGTATCACAATACTGTCATGTAGTAACTTTTTCACTTCCATGCTCACTTCCCTGTTTCTTATCACTGCTTTCAAGGAACCAGCAACCCTTCTTCCCTGCTGTACCCTTTCAAGCACTTCACCCTCCAAACCTCCATCCTTACTCATCACACTACTCAACTACTTAAACGTACTCACATTTTCCAATTCCTCACCATCCAACCTTGCGGTACATTCACTGACTTCACCTCTCTCAAAGACCATCACTTTACTCTTCCCTACATTCACCTTCAGATTCCGTTTCTTACACACTCTTCCAAACTCATCTACCAAGCCTTGCAGCTCCCTTTCGTCTTCACTCAACAACACAGTATCATCTGCAAACAACAGTACAGGGAGTTTCCAAACACTACCCTCTCTCACCAGGGCCACTCCAACATCCACTACCCTACCTTGTACCTCTTTTATTACCCCATCCATGTACAGATTGAACAACCATGGAGACATGACACATCCCTGATTCAACCCAACCTTCAAAGAGAAAAATTCACTCAGTTCACCATCCACAAGCACTGCAGCCTTAGCACCATCATACATACTCTTCACAGCATTCAGCAACTTCCCATCTACTCCATATATTATTAATACTTTCCACAATCCTTGTCTATCGACCCTGTCATATGCTTTCTCTAAATCCATGAAAGCCGCATACAACTTCTTTCCCTTCTCTAGAAACTTTTCCACTAAAGATCTAAGAATAAATATCTGATCTACACAACCTCTTCCCTTCCTAAAACCTCCTTGTTCTTCTCCAACTAATTCCTCTGTTCTTTCTCTACCTCTGTCAATAAGTATCCTACCATACACTTTTCCTATTATACTAAGAAGACAAATGCCCCTATGATTACCACATACTTCTTTTTCCCCTTTTCCTTTGTACAAGGGAATAATTATACCTGACTTCCAATCCTACAGGACTCTACCTTCCTCCCAGGCCAATCTGCACATCTTCCACATCCATTCTACTACTACCTCTCCCCCATGCTTCAGCATTTCACCACACACTCCATCAATTCCTGGGGCTTTCCCCAATTTAACTTTCTTCATTGCTTCCACAACTTCTATCCTACTGATTTCTTCCTGTCTTCTCACCTCCCTTCTTCCCCCAGCCATTCCCCAGCCACTTATACTCGCAATACTTCCATCCTCTATATTCAACAATTCCTTACAGTGTTCTCTCCATCTGCTCACTTTTTCTCCCTTCTCCACTTTTACCAAACTTAATTACATGGCACTTGTCCGCATTAAATTCCATTTGCCATTTATTGCTCCATTCAGTAAGCTTATTTAATTCTTCTTGTAGCTTTCTGCAAGAATCTGTGTTAGTAATTTTCCTTTCAATTTTTACATCATTAGAAAACATATTTAGATAGCTTCCATTTCCAGTGTTAGTGTCCATATCATTTACAGTATATATGCTAAAAACATAACTGGTGTCAGTGCTGAGCCCTGTGGAACTACGCTAGTCACTTCCCTCCATGATGAGTAATTCCAATCAGTACTGTTCTCATTTCCTGCAAAAACCCTGCATCCAACAGTACAGGTTGCCTTGGATTCCTCCTTTATACAGTTTCTGTAAAAGTCTTTGGTGCAGTACTCTGTCAAAAGCTTTCTTGAATCTAAATTGATACTGTCCACCCATCCTTCTCTCTTCTGTAATGTTTCAGTAACTCCATCACATTAGCTTAATAGGTAACACATGACTTTCACTCTCCAAAACCGAACTGCCTTTGCCTTTCTTTTTATCATACTGTGTTCTTCTAGATGGTTTATTTAAACTTTTCTTTTCAGCTTTTCTAGTATCATATTTACAACACTGGTCAGTGATACTGGTCAGTAGTTGCGTGGATTTTGTCTCTGCCCGTTCTTAAATAGAGGAACAATGTTTGCTTTCTTCCATATATCAAGTAGTTTACCTTGACTTAAGGATTCCTTGAATATTAAATAAATTGATCTACTTAACTCTTTTGCACATTCATGTAGCACCCAACCTGAAATTTCGTCAGGGCCATATGCTTTTCCTCTGCCTAATTTACTTAACTCTTACTGCACAACTTTTCTGATATTTCTATATCTGGTAATATGTGTGGGAATGCATGTTTCATATCATCTTCATTTTCTTCTGTAAAAACTGATTGGAAATTTTTATTTAGTGCATCACAAATATCTTTCACATGTGTATAGATGATTCCTTTGCCTGTAATGGACTATTGTATTTTATCTTGAACTTTGGTTTTGCTTCGGATGCAGCTGTGAAATACTTTAGGCTGATCATTACTTTTATTTATAACGTCTTCCTCAAAGTGTCTTTGGACTTCCTTCCTTATCCTTGTATAATCATTTCTTGGCTGTTGGTAGTTGTTATATGCCTACTCACTATTGTGTCTTGTGTAGACTGTCTCTTATTTCTTTTGATTTTTTACATTCTGTATTAAACCACTTGTTTATTTTCTTTTTTTTTTGTGTGTGTGTGGGTGTGCTGAGGGATGTAATTTTGGACTCCTATTTCATAAAAATCACAGATGTTTCCATATATAACATTTAACCTGCTGTATTCCGCCAAATTTTTCAGCTCAGTTGAGTTTAGAAATACCAATACATTTAACAGTACCCTCACCTTGGTACCGTGTTCTCTCAGGCCAGACTCCAGAGAAGACGTTTTCTTGGGAGGGGTAACTATTCCAAACCAATCATTATCTAAACATTTATTTATTTGGTATGAATTTATATGTAGTACAAGAGTATATTGGTTGTCACACATAATATAGGCGATATAAGCGTTGTTCACTCACCAAACACATCAACATATGGCACCTTCCTTTACAATGTTGCTGCCTCATCACTTCTGCTTGTTTCTTCCTCTGGCTTGTGTCTTCCTTTGTCCTCCACCTTGGGAATCACTTTCGCCTTGAATTTAGTCATTGGAGAGACTGTGGCGCGGCATGTCTTTATTGGCCACATCACTGCTAACAAGTGAGTTGCCGAGAAAATGGTGTGTGGGGGGGAAGGGGGTCAGGTGGGGCCAGGTATTATCTCCACCTGGCTTGGGTAGAGGAAGGTCTTCCACATGCGCCAACCAAAAATCACCCGTGAAACTTGAAAAATGTGCAAATGACGGACCTCGCATTTGCAAAACGTATGGATATGTTGTCAGGTGCCACTGTGACAAAATGTGGCAACGTATCCATACATTGTTGGGATACCTCATGTTAAATTTTGTCTTCCAAGCTCCTTTCCCCAATCTGTTTCTATGAACTATTTCAAATCATGGTAGTTGCCCTTTTTGTAGCTTAGACTTTGTGTAACTCTCAATACTGATAACTACATCTTATGCAATCCTGAAGTTGCAATTTAATACTGGATGGTCACTTCTGCCGAATGGAGGGTGATACATTATACTGTCAATATCATTTCCTTGCCTAGTAAATATAAGTTCTAGAACTGATGGATCAAGTCCTCTTTTTATGGTGTTTTTCTTTACATGCTGTGTTAGGAAAAACTCCTGCACAAGCTCCAGGAGCTTTTGATCCCAACAGCTTTCATAGCTTCTTACATCTAGAGTATTCCAGTTTATATTTGAACTGAAATCTCCAGTTAATATCATTCTTTTAGATTCATCTTCCATTCTATGTAGTAATATTCTTACACTCTGAATTGTATTTTCTGCCAAGTCATCATATTTGCCTCTTTCCCTAGTGTTTGTTTTGGGTGGGATGTATAAAGTTGCCTAAATTAGTTTCCCATCAGATGTGTTAATCTCTGATCCAATCATTTCTACTTGTGAGGGTATATCTAGTTCAATTTCTTTGACTTGTCGATTTTTCTTTGTTAACCCGTACCATGCTGACGACGTAGATCTACGTCCCCTTCAAAAACGTTGATGACGTAGATCTACGTCCTGCAGCACTCAAAAGTCACTGCAAGCAACTGAAGTAAAATGGAAGGTATTATCGTATCTCGCTAACTTCAGACATTTTTCCGGTACACTTACAATACTGATTTAGTAGCTTGGGAGGCGAGTGAGCTTTCACAGGCTCACAGGCGCACTGCTCTGTCTGTAACCTTCAAGATTTCAGAGGTTTAGTGGCACCAATCTGACTTGATTCAGCCTGCTTTCTGGCTTTGGTGATTACTTTTATTAGTGCCAGGGATCTTATATTGTTGTATTTAGTCCATTTAGCCAGAAAAAAAAATATCCAAAATTGGTTCACAAGCTCACAAATGCTCTGCTCTCTCAGAAACCTTGAAGATTTCAGAGGTAGAGTGGCACCAATTGGACTTGATTCAACCAACTCTTTGGCTTTAGTGATTACTTCTACTGGTGCCAGGGATCTTATATTGATGTATTAAGCCATTTATCCAGAAAACAACCCAGAATCGGCAAGCGTACAGGGGTATCAGTCTTTTTTTTTTTTTTTTTTTTTGCTAGTGCAGTATGGGTTAAGATGATAAATCCTCCTCCTTTTCTTAAATTTCCGTCTCTTCTCAATAAACTGTATTCTTCTAAGTTTAGGGTATTGTTTGATATCTTTGGGGTTAATTTTGGTTCAGTTAGGTAAATTGTATGTGGTAACTTTTGTTTGGTGTAGTCATTCAACTCGAAAAATTCAGACACCATTCCATCTACATTTGAGTACATCAACTTAATCATCTGGTTTTCATACTTGCCATAGGTTGAGTCTAATACCCTCCTCCTCTTATTTCTTGTTGGTTATGTACCACTTTTGTACCTCTAGTTCAATTACTTTGGGAAAAAAATTACTCTTCTCTATGTCTGATCTTTGTCGTTCTTTGTTTTTGCATTCTCACTCTTCTCCTTTAATATTCCCAATTCCTCATTTGTTCGGCATTATTTTATCCATACTTTTTTAAATTCCTTTTTTTTTCATGAGTTTGTTAGCCTTTTTTATTATTTCCTAAACAGTGTTCACACTCTGGAAGGTTACTTTTAGCGGCCTTGACTTATTTCTCTCATATTTCCCTTGCCTTTTGTGTTCCTCTATGTCTTTATCACAGATTTCCTCTTATACTTCCTTCAGTATGTTCGTTATATTTGCCAACTCTTTTTTGTCTCTTGAAATTTTGTTTCTTATTTCTTCATCATCTATACCAGTGATTACTAAAGATCTGTTCATATCTGCTGAATCTTTGACCAGTTTGGGGGTTATTTTTAATTATTTCTTTCACTTCCTTTCTAATGTTTTTTTTCTTTTCTCCGACTTTAGTTTCTAAGTCTTTCCTTACTTTCACCATTTCAGTATAGGTAGTTTCTACATCATTTTTATAACTTTGCATCACTTCATTCACCTGGGTTATCTTCTCTTTAGTATCACTGCTTTGGTCTATCAGACAACTTGCATGCCTAATTGTCTCTGTATCATTTCTGAACTCCTCTATAGTACTCTCATGGTTGACAACTGTACTTGCCACTTCAAAAACCTTCCTTCAAAGTGAACCCACCTCATCTGATAGCTTATCTATTGTTGTGTCTTTGTTTAATTCCTTTACTAATTTTTCATTTTCTTCCTTCTGCATGCATAATTACTTCTTATTTTCATCTCTTTCACTTTAAAAAGTTTTTTCCACTTTATTCACTTTCACTACTGATTTATTACTGTATACGTTTCCATTTCAACCAGTTCTGGGTAGAAATCATCATCCTGTTTTCTAGCTTTATCCCTTTTCTTAACTCCTTCCATACTGACTTTACTAAAGATGGTGTTCATCTTGTGGCAATTTCAGTTAGAAAGGCAAGTTATACTTACAAGTTTTCATGTCCTTGCTACCCACCGACAGACGACACCCAGCTGTTGATGCATTGCCAGAGGATTCTTGCACTACTTGGATGTATTCTATTAACTAGAAACAGTTTTGCTTGTACTTGCTCTACTGTCTTAGAACATCATTTAGTTTAACCTAGTACAGAGACTGACTTATATAAAGATACCATTTATGTGCGACCAGTTGTGGTCAAGGGTGGCCAGTGGAGAGCGAGGTGATATGCGTGCTATCTGTTCTTAACTTACCTGATTGCTCTTGTCTAGTTGTATCTTTACAGGAATAAGTCAAGCTCGTACTGTCCCGTATATTAAACCATTTTTATCATACATATCCTTAAATTTATTAATAGTTCTTGCACATATTATTTCATTCGGTAATGCTTTGGGAAAGTGATTTTCCTTAATGTCTTCATCGTTTCTCTTTTTATGTAGTTTTTTGCAGTGTCCTCTTGCTGATGCTTTCCCATTGGTTATGTATTCATTTATGTCTATTTTCTCTATCCTTGAGTTCCATTTATATATCATAATCATGTCTCCTCTTTTCCTTCTCTCCTGTAGTGTTGGTAGATTCAGTTTTTCTAGTCTTTCTTCGTAGCTTAGATCCCTTAAGCTTGGTACCCATCTTGTAGCTGCCCTTTGTCCTTTTTCAGTTTTATCCATGTATTTTTTGAGATAAGGATTCCAGACTACATTTGCATATTCCAGGATTGGTCTAATGAATGATGTTATTATCCTTCTCAGGATGTCTCCATTTATATATGTGAATGCTACTCTCATATTAGCGAGCAGTGTATATATGTTACGTACCTTCTCACTGATGTGGCCAGCCAGAGATAATAAATTATGTTATTGATAATCACTTCTAAGTCCTTCAGCTTTTCTTGTATGTGTATATATGATCTTCCTAACTTATAATCCCAAGCTGATCTTTTCCACTTTTGCCAAACTTAATTACATGGCACTTGTGCACATTAAAATCCATTTGACATTTATTGTTCCATTCATGAAGTTAATGTAATTCTTCCTGTAGCTCTTTGTAAGAATCCGTGTTAGTAATTTTCCTTTCTATTTATGCATGATCTGCAAACATTTTTAGATAGCTTCCATTTCCAGCATTACTGTCTGTGTCATTTATATATACTAAAAACATAATTGGTACCAGTACTGAGCCCTGTGGAACTCCGCTAGTCACTTCCCGCCATGATGAGTAATTTCCCCTTAGAACTGTTCTCCTTTCCTTTTTTCTGAGAAAATCCTGCATCCAACAGTACAGGTTGCCTTGGATTCCTTCTTGATGGTAGGCTACAGTCTCCACAAAATGTTTGGTGCAGTACTCTGTCAAATGCATTCTTGAAATCTAAACTGATACTGTCACCCCATCCTTCTCTTTTCTGTAATGTTTCTGTTACTCTATCATAGTAGCTAAATAGATTAATAACACACGATTTTCCCATTCTAAAACCGAACTGCCTTTCTCTTATCATACTGTGTTCTTCTAAATGATTTACCCAAACTTTTCTTATCAGCTTTTCTAGTATTTTACTAACAGCACTAGTAAGTGATATTGGTAGGTGGTTGAGTGGATTCTGTTTATTCCCTTTCTTGAATAGGGGAACAATGTTTGCCTTCTTCCAAATATCAGGTAGTTTACCTTGACTTAAGGATTCTTTGAATATTAAACACAATTGTCTCCTTAACTCTTCTGTATATTCGTTTAGCACCCGGCCTGAAATTTCGTCAGGACCATATACTTTTCCATTGTCTGATTTATTTAACTCTTCCTGTCCTTCTTTTTCTGATATTTGTATATCAAGTGAAATGTGTGTGCATGCATGAGCCCTGTGGAACTCCGCTAGTCACTTCCTGCCATGAAGAGTAATTTCCCCTTGAACTGTTCTCATTTCCCCTTTTCTGGGAAAATCCTGCATCCAACAGTACAGGTTACCTTGGATTTCTCCTTGATGGTACAGTCTCCATAACATCTTTGGTGCAGTACTGTGTCATATGCTTCTTGAAACCTAAGTATTTACTGCCCACCCATCCTTCTCTTTTCTGTAATGTTTCTGTAACTCTGTCAAAGTAACTAAATAGATTAGTAACACGTGATATTCCTTTTCTAAAACCGAACTGCCTTTCTGTTATCATACTGTGTTCTTCTAAATGATTTACTCAAACTTTTCTTTTCAGCTTTTCTAGTATCTTACAACACTGGTAAGTGATATTGGTCGATAGTTGAGTGGATTCTGTTTATTCCCTTTCTGGAATAGGGGAACAATGTTTGCTTTCTTCCAAATATCAGGTAGTTTACCTTGACTTAAGTATTCCTTGAAATATTAAACATAATGGTCTGCTTAACTCTTCTGTATATTCATTTAGCACCCAACCTCAAATTTCATCAGGATCATATGCTTTTCCTTTGTCTAATTTACTTTTCCTGTACTTCATTTTCTGATATTTGTATATATAGTGATATGTGTGGGCATGCATGTTGCATATCCTATTTTTCAAAATTATTTTCTTTTGTAAAAACGGATAGGAAGTTTTTATTTAGTGCTTCACAAATATCTTTCTCTTGTGTATAGATGATCCCCTCATCGGTAATGGACTGTGTATAATCTTTAACTTTGGTTTTGCTTTGGATGTAGCTGTAAAATAGCTTAGGCTGATCGCTGCTTTTATTTATAATGTCTTCCTTAAAATGTCTTTGAGCCTCCCACTTTATCTTTGTATAATAATTTCTTGCTGTTTATAGTTGTTATAGGCCCTCTTACTGTTGTGTCTTGTGTATCTGTTCCACAGTATGTTTCTTTTTTTCTTTTGATTTTTTACATTCTGTATTAAACCATTTCTGTATTTTCATTTCTGTTTCTTTGTGCTGGGGGATGTACTTTTGGACTCCTATTTAATAAAAATCACAGAATTTTCTTTATATAACATTTAAATTTTGTCCTCTAAGTTCCTTTTCCCAATCTAATTCAAAGAAGTCCATCATCAGGTCATGATAGTTGGCCTTTTTGTATTTTGGACTCTTTTTGTAACTCTGATTATTGGTAACTATGTCATATGCAAACCTGAAGGTGTAATTTAACACTGCATGGTCGCTTTTGCCGAATGGGGGGTGATACATTATACTGTCAATATGATTTCCTTGCCTAGTATATATAAGATTTAGTACTGCTGGATCGCCAAGTTGTCTGTTTCTGGTGTTTTCCATTATATGCTGTGTTAGGAAAAACTCCTGCACCAGATCCAGGAGCTTTTGATCCGAACATCTTTCATGGCTTATTACATCTACAGTATTCCAATTTATATTTGTATTGAAATCTCCAGTTAATATTTAATCTTTCAGATTTCTCTTCCATTCTATGTAGTAATGTTCTTAATCCCTGAATTGTACTTTCTGCCAGGTTTTCATATTCGCCTCTTTCCCAAGTGTTTGCTTTGGGTGGCATGTATAAATTTGCCATAATTAATTTCCCTTCAGATGTGGTAATCTCCAATGCAATCATTTCTGCTTGTGAGGGTATATATTTTTATTTCTTTGACTTGTAGATTTTCTTTGTTAAGATTATAATTCCTCCTCCTTTTCTTAATCCTCCATGTAGCATTGACGTGTGGATACTTCACCACATTTTGTCACGGTGACACCCGTTGATGTATCCATTCATTTTGCAATTATGAGGTCCGTCATTTGCACATTTTTCCAATTTTGCGTGTGCTTTTTGGTACATATATGCAGGACACCTTCCTCTACCCACCACCAGGCGGGGACACTGCCTTACCCTGCGTGACCAACCCCCCCACCCGCACGCCACTGTCTCGGCAATTCACCTGTTACCAGTGACCTGGCTAGTAAAGATGTGTAGTGTCACTGTACAGAATTCAAGGCAAGAGTGATTTCCCAATTGATGATGATGTGGAGGACAAAGTGTACGTTGTGCTGGAGGAAGAAATGAGCAGAACTGATGAAGAGGTAAGATCGCCAAGGAAGGTGCTGTTGATGTGTTCAGTGCGTGAAACAATGCTTATATCGTCTGTACCATTGTGAGAAAAACAATATATTCTTGTACTACATATAAATCCGTACCAAATGAAAAAATATCTACCTATTCTGAGTGGTTTGCAATAATTACCGCTACACAGAAAATGCGACAGCAGCAGTGTGGCTCCAGAGAACACGGTACCAGGTGTTTAAAGGGTCACCTTTTGACCATTTCTAAGCTCAGGTGAGCCGTTTCTCATAAGTGGAGGTTTTAGCTCCCCAAAAAATTTTAAAAAATCCTCCAGGATTGGGGCCAGGGGTCAGTGGTGAAAAATTCGGTCAGGACGTGGCGGGTTAAGTTTCTCTCTCTTCTCCATATATTGTATTCCTCTAAGTTCAGGGTATCTTTTGATATATGTAGAGTTAATTTTGTTTCAGGCAGATAATATGTGGTTCCTTTTCTTTGCTATAGTTTTCCATCTCTAATAATATAGACACCATGCCATCTACATTTGAGTACAACTTAATCACCTGGTTTACATACTTGCCATAGTTTGAGTCTACTACCTTCCATCATTTTATTCCCTGTTGGTTATGTACCATTTTCTTACCTGTAATCCAATTACTTTGTAAAACAAATTTTCTCTTCCCCTGATCTTTCCTCGTTCTTTGTTGTTGCTTCCTCCCTCTTCTCCTTTAGTATTCCGAATTCCTCTTGAGTTAGGCATCCTTTTATCTATATATATATTTTTTTTAATTCCTCTTTTTCCATGAGTTTGTTTGGATTTTATAGCATTTCCTCCACAGTGTTTACACTCTGGAAGGTTACTTTCAGAGGGCCTTGACTTTTTTCTTTCATATTTCCCTAGTCTTTTGTGTTCCTCTATTTCTTTATCACAGATTTTCTCTTATACTTCCATCAATATGCCCATTACAGTAGACCCTTTTTATCCACAGAATTTGCATCCGTGGATTTAATTTTCACGGATCAAACTTATTTTAAGACTGTAGGATACTATACACTGTAACTTAATTTGAAATTGGCGCACAATGCGCACTTAATTTCTCGCTACAGTATACCCGTACCCACGGGCATTCCCACCACTCCGCCAGTCTAATTGTAAACACCGATCAGTTCGATACATACGTCGACGTCGCCCTTCTCGTATACAACTCTATTGTACTTCAATGTGTAAGTGAGAAATGGTTCTCAAAAAACAAGTAAAGAATAAAAGTAATCCTTCTAAGCCAGAGAGAGTGTAAGGTGTTACCTGGCGTCCTGTCAGTAGGGTAAGACTAGACTCACAGCTTACCTACCGTACCGCCACTTATCTTGTCGCCTCACCACATTGGCACAGTAGGAACTGCACTACAATCATCGTCGTCATCATACAACAATCATGGTCATCTATACAGCAATCATCATCGTCATACAGCAATCGTCGTCACTGTACGAAGGTTACGAAGAGAACACAGTCTTTTGGTGAGTGCTAATATGTATTTGTAATATTTTAAAGTAGCCTTTGTTTTTATTTTTTCAGGGATATATATATATATATATATATATTTCTTTTTTATGTGTCCGACTCTGGGCAAAGGCTTCAGGGCCTATATCTCAGGGGCAGTAGCCTATCCCAAGGCCCAGTAGTTCTCCTACACCTCCACATGTCACCACTTCGGCGCTAACACCCACCGTGCATACTGAATACATGCTAGGGCTGTCTCATACAGGACTGGTGTATTGGTATTAGCGGGGGTATTTTTACGACATGTCGGCGGGTCATCGGTAGATCAGGAAAGTCTGCCTTTTATGAAATTCAAATCCTTAAACTGTTCCCTGCCCCAGCCGGGATTCGAACCTGGGTCCATCAGGACTGCAGGCCGCCTCTCTACCGATTCAGCCGCGCCTCCCCCCTTAGCTTATGTGGAAATAATATGCCATTTTGTGATGATGACACTGAGTATCCGCGGAATCTGCCTTCTGCAGGGGTCTCTGAAACCTAACCCCGACGGATAAGTAGGGTGTACTGTATATTTCCCATCTCCTTTTTGTCTCGAAATTTTGTTTTTTGTTTCCTGATCTATACCAGTGAGTACTAAAGATTTGTTGATATCTTCCGAAGCTTTGACCATTTCAGCATACGTAGTTTCCACATCATCTTTGTAACTTTGCATCACTTCATTCACCTGGGTTATCTTCTCTTCAGTATTACTGCTTTGGTCTGTCTGACTGCTTGCTTGGCTTGTTGTCTCTATATCATTTCTGAACTTCTCCATAATACTCTCATTGTTGACAACTGTACTTGCCATTTCACATATCTTCCTTTACGTGAACTCACCTCAACTGACAGCTCATCTAGTGTTGTGTCTTTTTGGTTTAATTCCTCTACTAATTATTCATTGTTCTTCTTTCTTGATGTGCAGTTGCTTCATAATTTCATCAATTTCACTCTGAAAAGCCTTCTCCAGTTTATTCACCCTCTTTACTATTGTTATATGTTTCCATTTTAACCAGTTCTTGGTAGAAATCATCATCCTGTTTTCTACCTTTATCATTTTTCTTAACTCCTGCCATATCCACTTTACTAAAGATGGTGCTTATCTTGTGGTATTACTTAGAAGGATTCTGCTCACAAGTATGAATCGCCGTGCTGCTCGCTTGGTGATATACAACACTCAGCTGATGTTGCATTGATTAGTGCGCTCCTGCACTTGCGCTTATACTTGCTCTATTATATTAGAACACCATCTAGTTTAACCTAGTACAAAGCTTGACTCACATAAAGATAATATTTAGGTGCGGCCAATTGTGGCCAAAGGTAG
Organism: Coenobita brevimanus; assembly: GCF_032717465.1. Classification (NCBI taxonomy): domain Eukaryota; kingdom Metazoa; phylum Arthropoda; class Malacostraca; order Decapoda; family Coenobitidae; genus Coenobita; species Coenobita brevimanus. Next base: position 26,248,802 of record NC_137006.1, read on the forward strand.
CCAGCGTGGAGCGAGGTGATATGCGTGTTGTCTCTTTGTTGCCTCAACTTCGTGTGTGTGTGTGTGTGTGTGTGTGTGTGTGGTAAGGCGATTGTGAAGGGATGGTGCAGTGTTGGTGAGGCATGCAGGCGCACAGGGTTGTAGCTGAGGCAGCCTGCCTCAAGGTCATTGCTGTGGTTACTGGCCTCACAGCAGCAGTCACACTACACTCTTGAAAAACCTAGAAGCAAATGGTGTTTGTGGTGGATTGCGGTCTTCTGGAAGTGTTACTATTGTGAAGGGCTAGTAAAAGCCTTAGTTGTGCCACCGCACCTCAGCCACGCATATGGACACAGGCAAAAAAAAAAAAACAAAAAAAAAAAAAAATGCCCAATTTCCCCACTCACCCTCTCTGACTACTTGCTCATCACGGACAATCTAAGGCAGTCAGCTTGAAGTCGAAGAACTGATGAGTATTATGACAGTTTTTTTTTTTTTTTTTTTTTTAAATATTAACAGAAATATGAAGGTTGAAAAAAAAAGGTGAAGTTCTTATAAATGCCCGGTTGGGAGAAAGGTCGATGTAAATATGTGCCGGACACGATGGGCTAGAAACTACCTCTTTTTCCACGACTATGATATTCCTGTTCGTTTTGCAATCATCTTCATCTCCTCCAGCTAATTCCCTTCCTTTGACCTTGCAATGACTGTACTGCATTTTTTTACTCTAGTCTTTCTTCATGAAACCAAAATAAGAATTCAGAGTACAAAAATGCAGTATAAAGAATCATTGTGAGGTAGAAGGACGGAAATTAGTTGGAAGAGTTGAAGGTGACTGCAGAACGAACAGGAATATGATAGTCGTGAAAAAAAAAGTGGGGGGGGGGGGGAACTACCTAGTACAGGATAGTACAAACTTGAGAAAAAAAAATAATACAGTTAAGATTAAAGTTAGTGTAAGCCCCACTGTAAAATTAAGCGAAGATTTGATATTGGGACAAAGTTTATGGTGACATGGCAGTTGATAAATTTTTCTCCACTTGCAACATTAATTATTGGGAGATGATATACAATGTTTCTTTAATAACACTGATCTTACTACTTCACTAAGACATTCAGAACTTTGTGCAGTTGCATTCATCTTTCTTTCATATATGTTGGAATACTGCTTTGTAACAAAGCTGTAACAATATATATAAAAATATTACCCAGCAACAGAGCTGTAATAATACAGTATATGTAATACTACTACTTAGCAACAGAGATGTAATAATATATAGAATAATCTACCTATCATTCAGAGATGAACCGTGGACAGCTAGGGTTAACAAGGTTGTCTATTCTCTCCCCAACAATTTATTTATAGAAGGAATCCGGATTAATGTTCACATCAGCTAAGTGGTCTTGATAGGTGGAGGAATAGACACCTACAACGGTGGGACGAGTTGCTGAGCGAGGCTTTTGTCTGTACTCATTAACAGGTAGAGTAGGTGATGAAGGGGTAGCAAGGGCAGGAGGAGGAGGAGAAAAAGAAGTAAAAGATGCATCATTCTCCTGATTTTCCTTCCACTCTAGGTACCTGGGAGTTCCCTTAAGATGTCTGTGTAAACCCATGTACTCACAGACGACAAAATTCCTTAATCTCAAATATGTTACCGTTACGAGATATCACGTGGTGTGGGCCTGTAAATTTATCACCTAATTTAAAACTACCTGTGTATAAACGTGCGAATACTAAGTCCCCAGCGTTGATGCTGATAGGCGATGCAGACTAATGCTGGCACTGAATCATGTCCTCTTTAGATACGACCAGATTAGCCTTTACATACTGATGTATTTTCTGGAAGTCTGTCATCTTAACCTTCCCGTAATCATTCAAATTACTGAGTGGACTAGGTTTCCATAACATCATTGAATAGGGCAATTTTTTTTATCATATCCATATAAGACAAAGAATGGAGTTTCGCCAATGGATTTCATGTTGGGACTATTTACTGAGGCCGCAACTTAGGGTATCCACTCTTCCCAGCAGGAGTTTTGAGAACCTATGTACCGGGTACTCAAGCACTCCAGCACCTTCTGATTTTGCCCTCCGACAAGGTCATTGGACGCCGGATGGTTGGGTAAGACATTACATTTATTGATGTCATACTGCTTACGAATCTCAACAAGCAGAATATTTCTACACTCAGAGCCATTATCGGTAATAACAGTGGATGGTGTAGTGAACAAGCAAATGAGTTGATCAATGAAGCACGTGCAATACTTTTATCAGTCTTGTATAAAGCTGCTTTTGCCAAGCCCAAGTTTAACCTAGCCTGTGATCTTGACTTTTGACCTGTTATGCTAAAAATTATAGTTTACTTACTGGGTTACCCATATTTCTTAAAACAATTTTGTCTAAAATCAGATTTTTTAAAAAATCTGTTAGCATATAGACAGGAAATAAGACAGACACACAGACCTGTGAAGACATAACACTCGCTTCCATTTCGGAATAGCTGGTGTTAAAAAGTATTATCTCCAGGGAAACCTAGTGTAGTTACTTATGACAAGAACGTTCCAGTAAAAAACAAAAACTGTTAACGGAGTATTTTAGTGGATCTGTTACGATGTAACAAAATATTCGTTACCATTCTCATCACCATATCCACCATCTCGCCAGTAGTTACAGTTTGTCCTAAATATATTTTATATTTTTTACCTCTTATCAATACGAATTCAACAGTAACATGATGAATATTATATTGATATAATAATATTTGTTACAATGAACATCATCATCATCATCATCATCATCATATAAACAAGAGAGGACCAGGAATTCTCGGACACCTCTCTTTGTTAATGTAACTTTGGGCAGGCTGTCTAACAGTCTGAACAATTTATAGTATTGAATGGTAACCATATAATCAAATTACGGGGTGATATGGAGCCTACTATTGTGTCCTTCTTAACTGAGTGGAGACGCAAATTTGGCGTCTATCAAGGAACCAAACCTCTACAATTTTCCCCCGCGCCTCGCTGTGGCGAGATGCTGTCATACACACCAGGACATCGGTTTACTGCAAGGGACGGCTCAGTAGGGGCTATAGCTTGCCTGTTATTGATGGGCCTGCTCAGCCAGACAGACTGGGCTTGATCAACAAGAAACCCATTTCCTCATCATGAGCCTTCATCTAACAACAAAATAATCACTATGACCGCATAAAAGCCCGTCACCATCATCACATTCACCACTCTCATCGATCGATTACGATTCACATTAAAAATTCGACCAAATCCAGAGTCATATTCTGAGTGAAATAGCAGATAAATGGCCCCTCTTCAGTGGCAACTGATATTCTCTTGTATGCAGTTTATCTGGTGATAACGACATATCTGCAGAAGTAGCAGACAGTGGGATACTGTTCTTACCTAATTGTATCTTTACAGGAATGAGTCAAGCTCGTACTGTCCCGTGTCTTAAACCATATGTATCGTACATATCCTTAAATTTGTGAATTGTTTTGGCACACACTATTTCATTCGGTAGTGCATTCCACTGATCAATTGCTTTGTTTGGGAAACTGAATTTCCTCACGTCTTTATCACCTCTCTTCTTATGCAGTTTTTTGCAGTGTCCTCTTGCTGATGCTTCCCCATATGTTAAGTAATCATTTATGTCTATTTTCTCCTTCCCTGATATGCATTTATATAGCATTATCATGTCACCTCTTTTCCTTCTCTCCTGTAGTGTTGGTAGATTCAGTTTATTTAGTCTTTCTTCGTAGCTTAGATCCCTTAAGCTTGGTATCCATCTTGTAGCGGCCCTTTGAACTTTTTCAATCTTGTCTATGTGTTTTTTGAGATGAGGACTCCAGACTACTGATGCATACTCCAGGGTTGGTCTGATGAATGATGTTATTATCCTTCTTAGCATGTCTTCATTTATGTATGTGAATGCTATTCTCATATTTGCAAGCAGTGTATACATGTTCCATACCTTCTCACTGATGTGGTCAGCCGGAGATAGTCTGTTACTGATAATCACACCTAGGTCCTTTTCTCTTTTTGATGTGTGTAGGGTTTTATTTCCTAACATATAATCCCAATCAGATCTTTTTCCACATTTACCAAACTTGATTACATGACACTTGTCCACATTGAATTCCATTTGTCATGTATTACTCCATTCATGAAGTTTGTTTAATTCTTCTAGTAGCTCTTTACAAGAGTCTGTGTTAGTAATTCTCCTTTGTATTTTTGCATCATCTGCAAACATATTTAGATAGCTTTCATTTCCAGTTTACTGTCTATATCATTTATATACAATAAAAACATGATTGGTGCCAGCACTGAGCCCTCTGGTACTCCACTAGTCATTTCTTTCCATGATGAGTAGTTTCCCCTTAGTACTGTTCTCATTTCTCTTTTTATGAGAAAATCTTGCATCCAACAAAACTGTTTGCCTCGAATTCCTCCTTGATGATACAGTTTCCATAAAAGTCTTTGGTGTGGTACTGTGTCAAATGCTTTCTTGAAATCTAAATAGATACTGTCCACCCATCCTTCTCTTTCCTGTATTGTGTCTGTTACACTGTCATAGTAGCTCAACAGATTAGTAACACATGATTTTCCTTTTCTGAAACCAAACTGTCTTTCTGTTATCATATTGTGTTCTTCTAGATGATTTACCCAAGCTTTTCTTATAAGCTTTTCTAATACCTTGCTTACGACACTGGTCAGTGATACTGGTCGGTAGCTGAGTGGATTTTGTCTATTCCCTTTCTTGAATAAGGGGACAATATATGCCCAAATATCAGGTAGTTTACTTTGACTCAAGGATTTCTTGAAAATCAAAAATAATGGTTTACTTAACTCCTTTGCACATTCTCGTAGCACCCAACATGAAATTTCATCAGGATCATCTGCGTTTCCTCTGTTTAATTTACTTAACTCCTCCTGTATTACTTTTTCTGATATTTGTATATCTGGTAGTATGTGTGGGCATGCATGTTCCACATAGTCCCTCTCAAAATTTTTTTCGTCTGTGAAAACTGATTGGAAATTCTTATTTAGTGCTTCACAAATATCTTTCTCTTGTGTATAGGTGATTCCTTCGTCCGTAATGGATTGTATTATATCTTTTACTTTGGTTTTGCTTCTGATGTAGCTGTAAAATAGCTTCGATTGATCACTACTTTTATTTATGATATCCTCCTCAAACTGTTTTTGGGCTTCCCTCCTTATTCTTGTATAATCGTTTCTTGCCTGTTTGTAATTATTATATGCCCTTTCACTATTGTGTCTTCTGTATCTATTCCACAACAAATCTCTTCTTTCTTTTGATTTTTTTACATTCTGTATTGAACCATTTCTTTATTTTCTTATCTGCTTCTTTGTGCTGTGGGATGTACTTCTGGACTCCTATTTCATAAAATTCACAGAATTTTTTATATACAGCATTTAAATCTTGTCCTCTAAGCTCATTTTCCCAATCAACTTCTAAGAAATAATTCTTTAGGTCATGATAATTTCCCTTTTTATAGTTTAGGCTCTTTTTGTAACTTTCATTGCTGTTAACTGTGTCATATGCTATCCTGAAGTTGCAATTTAGTACTGCATGGTCGCTTTTGCCGAGTGGAGGGTGATATATTAAACTGTCAGTATCATTTTCTTGCCTAGTACTTATGAGATCTAGCATTGAAGGTACATCGAGTCCTCTTTTTCTGGTGGTTTCCCTCACATATTGCATTAGGAAAAACTCTTGCACGAGATCCAGGAGCTTTTGGTCCCAACAGCTTTCTTGGCTTATTATATCTAGAGTATTCCAATTTATATTTGTATTAAAATCTCCAGTTAGTATAATTCTTTCCTATTTCTCTTCCATTTTATGTAGTAATGCTCTTAAACTCTGAATTGTACTCTCTGCCAGGTCCTCATATTCGTCTCTTTCCCATGTGTTTGATCTGGGTGGCATGTACAAATTGGCTACAATTACTTTCCCTTCAGATGTGTTGATTTCTACTGTAATCAGTTCTACTTGTGGGGGTATATCTAGTTTTATTTTATTGACTTTTAGATTTTTCTTAATTAATATTATAATTCCTCCTTTTTTTAAGTTTCTATCTCTTCTCCATATATCATATTTCTCTAAGTTTAGTATGTCATTTGATATCCTCGGTATTAATTTTGTTTCAGTTAGGCATATTATAGGTGGTTCATTTCCTCTGACATAATCATTCATCTCTAGTAATTTAGATACCATTCCATCCACATTTGAGTACATCAACTTAATCATCTTGTTTATATACTTGTCATGACATGGTTCTACTACCTTCCTCCTTTTTATTCCCTCCTGTTTATGGACCACTTTCGTACCTGCAATCCTATTACTTTGTAAAAAAAAAAAGTGTGTTCTTCTCTTCTTCTGATCTTCCTCATTTTTTGTTTTTGCTTCCTCCCTCTTCTCTTTCAGTAATTCCAGTTCCTCTTGTGTTAGGCATCTTTTTATCCATAAATTTTTGAACTCCTCTTTTTCCATAAGATTCTTTGCATTTTTTAGTATCTCCTCTACGATGTTTACACTCTGGAAAGTTACCTTTAGAGGTCTTGACTTGCTTTTCTCGTATTTCCCTAAAGTTTTGTGTTCCTTTATGTCTTTACTACAGATTTCCTCTGATACTTCTCTCAATAAGCTCATTACATTTGCCATCTCCTTTTTGTCTCTTGAGATCTTGTTTTCTACTTCTTCCTCTTCTATACCAGTGATTACTATAGATTTGTTGATATCCACTGAATCTCTGACTAACTTTGGATTGTTTTGGATTATTCTTTTCACTTCCCTTTTAATGCTTTTTTCTTCCACCCTTGTTTCTAAGTCTTTCTTTACTTTCACCATTTCAGCATACGTGGTTTCCACATCATTTTTGTAGCTTTGCACAGCTTCATTCACCTGTGTTATCTTCTCAGTATCACTGCTCTGGTCTGTCAGACTGCTTACTTGCCTATTTGTCTCTGGATCTTTTTTGAACTCTTCCATAATACTCTCGTGGTTGACTACTGTACTTGCAATTTCACTCATTTTCCTCTGAAGTGTACTCACTTCCACTGTTAGTTCACATATGGTTGTGCCAAGATATCTACTAGGGCACATTATTCGACTATCATTATCGTCACTATCAGGACATTTATTTTCACCACCACATTATCGTAAAGCCGTCACCTTCACCATCTCACCACCACCAAAGTCACCAACGCTTACCACTACATTCATCACCAGCGCTATCAGCTTGACCACCACAACGCTTTTTTCACCAGTCACCATCACTCCCCACTACAGTCATCATCATCACCCAGTAGCATGACCATAACTGTACTCTTTTTCACCACTACAGTTATTACCATCACCATTAGCACCACAACACTTAAGGGTCTGACGCTGAAAAAATCAGGACCAGAACATTATCACTTCCATCATAGCATCGACATTTACCATCTTCAATATACCATCACCTTCATCATCACCACTCACCATCAGCATTACAAATATCATCACCTCCGCCTTCATCATCATAACACCCTAACTTTCATTATCCCAGATCTCCACCCATCGTCATCATATTACCACAAAAATCATCATTACACTGTCATCACCATCATCGTTACCACAAACAAAACCTTGAATCAGTCACCACCATCACATCACCATCACCATAACCCAAAACAACACCTTAATTTAGTCATCACCATCACAATAACCACAAACAACACATTGAGCCAGTCATCACCATCATCATCACCACAATCAACACCTTGAGTCAATCATCACCATCACCATAACCATAAACAATATCTTGAGTCAGTCATCATCATCACCATCACCATAACCAGAAACAACACCTTGAGTCAGTCATCATCATCAGCATCACCATAACCACAAACAGTGCCTTGAAACATCCACCACCATCACCATCACCATAACCACAGACAACGCCCTGAGTCAGTCATCACCATCACCATAACCATAAACAACATCTTGAGTCAATCATCATCATCATCACCATCACTAAAATCACAAACAACACCTTGAAACACAGGCACCACCATCACCATCACCATCACCACAAACAATACCTTGAATCAGTCATCACCATCACCATTACAACAAACAACACCTTGGGGTCCTGACAGTGGGAAAATTGTTAAACCCAACTACAGCTGCCAGTGAAACAAGTTAATAATGTGTTAACCTCTATAACCTGATGAATACAAACCATACTTAATAAACATACACTGAACTAAACCATCATCTGTGTGTGTGTGTGTGTGTGTGTGTGTGTTTAATCTTATTGCTACATCGGTCTTTCCTTGGAAATATAGAGAGGCTAACATCAGATTATTTTCTTCAGGTGATTTTTCGACGATTATTATTGTTATTATTATTATTATTATTTTTTTTTTTTTTAACGTTTTCTGTCCTTTCGTTACCATGAATACTCTTGGGTTTTTTATACATGCTTGCACCGGAAAATTTTGCTCGGACGAGTATTAGAATCCCTAGTCTCGTGTAGTTTTAGGCAGTTTTGATACCCCCTTCCCTTTTTTCGTGTTATGTCCTATGAATATACCTTAAAATTTTGTTCGTGCTAACACAAGGCGATTTTGTTCAGATTATTTTGAAACAAGTATTTTGGTTTGGGCTGCAAGAGAGTTAAAATTATATATAAGGGAGTTTGCAGTTTATTGAAGCCGACACCAGACAATTATAGGAATACGATTTTATGGTGGCCATTTTAACATGTCTGGTGAATTAAACGCTATCTCCTGTAACACCTTCATTACAAATGGCGCACATGGATACTCTAGCGAAACCAGCAGTTGATTTTGCCCTGAAGATTTCATACAGATTATTAACCCACTTGGTGTTAGGGCCGCACATGCACATTTAATTCAGGCTAACACCTCGTGAGTTTGTTTACATGATTTTTTGGCGATTTAGGTCAAAGGGTAAAAACGATGTTTTAGGACAGTCTAAACTCTGGGTATCTGTTGTGTACATTGAGGTTGTATGGATGACATTAAATTGAAAAATATTAAGCGTATCATTTTACATTTTATTTTGGTATTTCTGTAGAAAGTGTCGAAGGTGCTTTGTGTTTAAGGATAGTATTCTCCTCGGTATGGGGAACTTCCTTACACCTGTCACTGGGTGATATATTTTAACACAATCTTACTGTCCTTTACTGTTACATAAATTCTTCCAATATTGTCATACCCTGCATGAACAACGCGCAGAAAGGTATTAACCACCCATATCCAAAAATAAATCGCTGTGATAGAGATTTTAGGGAACTTCCTTAATTGATGAGAATACGCACCTAAATTTCCTGTAGCGCTGCCAACTGCACGTTGTAATCAAACATGCAGGCAAACCATACTTAAACACCACAGACTGACATAAATTAGGAGCTCGCATTTCACATTACAATAATATAAAGCTTAAGTACAAGACCAGAGGATTTGATTCCATTTACCTTTCTGCTTCAGTCTGTCTGGGAACTTCTGTCCTTAAGGAATACGCTAGAGATACATTCCTGGTACAGTATGTGAAGGTATGAAATGAGAGAGAGAGAGAGAGAGAGAGAGAGAGAGAGAGAGAGAGAGAGAGAGGGAGAAAGAGAGAGAATGATTGATTAATTGTAGTAGAAACTGGCGGCGCAACTCCTAAGGTCATATGCCGCCAGACAACAAGCTAAAATACGCAGCAAATAAATAGTGCATAATCGAAATAACGTTAATAACTTTTACTAGAAATAAAACACTGAAAATAATAAAAAAAAATTGTTAAAAGAAAAAACAAGTACTTATAAAAGTGGAAGGAGGCCCTCCTCCTGAAGAAAACCAAAAACTTTAGTAAAATCACTATGGACTCCACCAAGCATCGAGGAGAGAGAATAGACACCATCTACCCCTCTATGGCTATGGAGGAATCTCTGACGCAGGTCCCCCAAACTTGGACACTCGACCAGTAAATGATGGACAGTAAGGGGAACAAAGCAATCATCACAGTACAGTTGAGTCTCGCCACTCATCAGGAACCCATGTGTAAGCCGAGAGTGCCCAATGAGAAGCCTAGCAAGAGCTACCTCCAATCGCTGAGGCATGGAAGGGAGAACCCTTGGCACAACCACTCCCTGAAAGACCTCTTTCAGCTTATTATGAGCAACACCATCCCAGCATCTCTGCCAACACACATGAATTTTGTCCCGCAAGTAAGGTGTTAGATCAGATGCAGGATGCAGATATTCTGTTCGGGGCAGTTGAGTAGCCGCAGCCTTGGCCAATGCATCCGCCGTCTCATTGTCCACCACACCAACATGTGTGGGAACCCAGCAAAAATCCACTCTCTTCCCCCGACGACGAATGAGGAACAGCCACTCCAAAATAGCTAAAACTAAGGGATGGGAAGAGTTAAAACAGTCTAGGGCCAAAATTCCCCTTGAGAGTCGCTAAAAATAGTAAAATAATTGTCAGGGTGAACAAACACCAACTTCAAGGCTAAAATGATGGCTGACAACTCTGCAGTAAAAACTGAGGCAACCAAAGGAAGACTACCTCCACGGCTAAAGTTGGGAAATACCACCTCAAAACCAACACCTGATGCGGATTTGGAGCCATCAGTATACACAGGCACAGAACCTCCATGACTAGAAGCGTGTTCTAGAAATAACCTTAAAAGACACTGAGGAGTGACAAAATCCTTTGAGCCAGCAAAAGGGCTGCAAAAAGTTACCCTGGGTAATATCCAAGGTGCAACCCTCGGGATCCGAACAGGACTGACAAGCACTGCTGACAAACCAAACTCCTCCATTATATCCTGAATCCTATAGCCAAACAGACGAGGCATGCAAGGGTGTCTACTATAACACAAAAGACAACACTGTTTCGTCACACACTCACAGACAAGTGAGTCTGGAAAGTGACGAATCCGGAGCCAGCATCTTACTGCAACAGACTGATGCAGTAGATCTAAGGGAGGCACACCAGCTTCCACCAATAAGCTGGGAATTGGAGAGGACCGAAAAGCCCCAGTTGCAAGGCGAAGACCAGCATGATAGACAGCATCTAGAGTTTTTAGTCTTGATTCTGTGGCAGAGGAGTATACCTCACAACCATATGACAGCTTAGAGGTTACAAATACCTGAAACAAATGCAAGAGCGTCCTCCAATCAGCACCCCAAGAGGTATGGGACAGAACCCTCAATAGATTGAGAGCCTTCATACATGATGTTTTAAGTTTTGCCAAGTGTGAGACCCATGTCAAACGACAATCAAACGTCAGGCCCAAGAATTTCGTCTGTCACACAATGGAGTCTCCTGCCACAAAGCTGAAGATCAGGGTCCGGGTGTACCCCTCTCATCCTACAGAAGTGCATAGCCACAGTCTTTGAAGGGAAAAACCGAAAACCCTTGGAAGTGGCCCAGGCAGAAATTTTGTCCAAGGCAAGTTGCATACGCCGCTCAATAGCAGACATGCGGGAGCCAGAAAACCATATAGCTAAGTCATCCACATAAAGGGATGAGGATATCCCAGCAGGCACAGTGTCAATGATACCATTGATGGCCACTGCAAACAGAGAAACACTTAAGACACTCCCCTGTGGGACACCTTCCTCCTGACACACGGACCCGAAATACATGATCAGTAAAGAAGTCTCCAAGCAACACAGGCAGGCGACCACATAAACCAAAGGCATGAAATTGTTGGAGGATCCCATGGCGCCAGGCAGTGTCATAAGCTTTCTCAAGGTCAAAAAACACAGCCACAAGATGTTGCTTGGAGGCAAAAGCTTCACAGATTGATGCCTGAAGTCTGAAGTGCACCGTAATTTAAGGAAACCACTCTGCAACGGAGAGAGAAAGCAACCCTTCTCCAGAAACCACATAAGCCTGACATTGACCATTTTTTCAAACAGCTTGCACACACATGATGTTAAAGTGATAGGGCAATAGATGGAGACTTGGGAATGGTCTCTACCAGGCTTGGGAAAGGGGAGGACAATACCCAACTTCCAACTCCTTGGAATAGACCCCTCACTCCAAACGCTGTTAAAAAGGTCCAATAAAACTGAAGTGATTCAGTCGGTAGATGATGCAGCATAGCGTATGGAATATCGTCAGGCCCAGGAGCAGTGTCACCACATTCTGAAAGGGCAGCACGCAGCTTACGGAGACTGAAATCTAAATTATACGGCTCTCCGCCACGAGAACGAAAGTCAAGACCCAGTCTCTCCTGATTCCTAAAGGTAGCAAATGGCTGAGAAGGATCCTTTGTAGAGACAGTGTAAAACTGATTTGCAAAAGCAGAGGCTACTGCATCTGGTGCAGACACAAGTTCTCCGTAAAGGCGCAACACCGGAGGGGAGGGGGGTGAGAACCTACCAGAAATCTTGCGCACCTTTTTCCACACCACAAACATTGAAGTTGAAGATGTAACTGTAGAAACATATGACCTCCATGAGTTACGGTGAGCATTCTTCATGACCCATCTATAGTGAGCACGTGCTTTGCGAAACTGTATTTTTAGAAAACAACATTACGATTGGCAAAATACCGATGAGCAGCTGCTTTGTAAGCTCCCTTTGCTATGGAGCAGTCATCATTCCACCATGGCACAGGTCTCCGGGAAAAAACACCAGAAGTCCGTGGGATGGAATGAACCCCTGCTGAGAAAATGGTCTTAGTAAAATAATATTCGGCATCATTGATAGTTGAAAAATCACTAACCCTGTTGGCAAATACACATAGTTCCTCAAAGAGAGACCAATCAGCCCTGTCCAGACACCAGAGTGGCAGACGGGCTGCAGGAACAGAGCGAGTATGCTGGACCACTACAGGATAATGGTCACTACCATGTAGATCATCCACAACCTCCCAAGAAAAATCAAGGGCACAGTCAGAGGAGGAGATAGTAAGGTCAATGACAGAATACATGCCAGTCTGAACATGAAAATGGGTCGGCCTCCCATCATTTAGGACAACCAAATCTAAATCCCCAACCAAAGAGGTAAGAAGATCACCTCGGGAATTTGAAAGTGAGTCACCCCACAAAGGATGGCGGCCATTAAGGTCACCAAGGAGTAGGAAAGGGGGTGAAAGCTGGTTGATAAGGGTTTCTAGATCAGCATGTATAAGAGGAATGGAAGGTGGAAGGTACAGACAACAGATGGTATAGCACCTCCCAACGTGCATCTGTACTGCTAGAACTTGAAAGTGGGACTGAATCTCAAAGGAAATAAAGGGGACATCAGAACGGCACAAAATTGCACATCCACCACTGTGACCACCTGGAGGAGATGCATGGAAGGCCTCATGCCCCCTAATAGAAGGGAACTGTCTGTCACCCACCACTGTCTCCTGAAGACAGACACATAGTGGGTTCAGAGCAGAGAGTAATAACTGCAATTCCTCCTAATCTGCCATGGCACCTCTACAGTTCCACTGAGGACAGATTGGTACCGATTGAGCCATAGTGATTAGTATTAAATATTATGAACTTATAAACATCAAAGCTATGTAGCAACCTCGTTGGGAAGGGAGTGAAAGCCCTTCTTCCTAGGCGTGGAGCTCTGCCTCACCAACAGAGAAGACATTGAAGATTTAGAGTTTCCATGGGTGGAAGTACTCTTACCCCGAGACATGTCCCGCCCATCGCCAGAATGAGTCCGAAGCACAGAGACCTTCTTGGAAGACCCACGTGCCCTGTCCGCACACCCATGTGAGGGTTCAGCTGGCACCTCGGGGCCAACCGAACCCCCCCCCAACCGAATCAACCAAAGGTTGGCAGCTGAGTGATGGATCAGGGGGAGCAAGCGACTGAGCTCTTTGAGTATCTAAAGACCCAGGCCCCACCACACCTGAGCAAGAGACAGGGACGAGAATCCTAGAATGGCCATCATGAACACCCACAGACTTAGACACCACCACTGGCTGGGTTGTCAAGCAAAGAGCCCCCTCAGAATCCTCATGCGCTACAGAAGTTTGAACCTTAGAAGGAGGGGAGTCACTCAAAAACTCCTCACTCCTCACTCGTTTGAGGTTGGCAGATGCAACCTCCATCTCTGCACCAGAACTTAAAGTATTAGAAACTGTAGTGCCACACTGTAAAGAAGAGTGAACAACAGTAGCAGAGTGGGCAGATGGTACAGGAGCAGCAGTTGATACGGGAGTAGCAGCCAGTACAGGAGTATGAGAGACACAGGTTTTTTTGGAAATGTCAGGACAAGGATGCACAGGAAGTACATCGGGAGTTTTGGATGTGTCAAAGCAAGGTGTAGCATCGACACGGGTGTTTGTCACAGGAGGAACAGGAGGAACTGGGATGGGGGAGGCACTCCCAGACGCTGGAAGAACCACTGCAGAGGGGGCACCCCCAGAGACAGGAGGCACCTCCCTGGAGGAAGCACAGCTGCTTCCAGGCTGCACTCCCTCAGTGGAACCCCACGGACGAGAAGGCCGGGAAGTAGAACCCCGAGAATTTGATGAGACATTGTGTGATGGCGAGACAACACAGCAGCAAAGGTAACCCCAGGGCGAATGAACCGCTCCCTTACCCTGGCCTTTGCCTCAGAAAAGGAAATTTTCTCCTTCGTTTGGAAAGAAATAATCTCATATTCAAACTTGTATACTTCGCAATCCCTTGAGGAGGCTGCATGTGCTCCTCCACAGTTCAAACATTTAGAGGGTTGAGAACAATCATCTATACCATGAGAAATTCCACCACAATTTCCACAAACCTCAGGAAGGCCAGACGCTTCCCGCCTGCAAGAACGGCGAACACGACCAAACCTTTGACAATAATAGCACCTTCTAAGTCGGGGAACATAAGGTTTAACCTTAACCCCCCCCATCCCAACGTTTTCTGGGCAGTGGTACACCCCAGTTCCAACATTTTTTGACCTTTTTTTTTTTTTTTTGGCTCAAATATCCACTTTTGGTGAGAAACATCGAAAATTCATAGAGAAATCGCTCAGCTGAGGTTTAAAATACTCGATCCAGGTAGGAGTACCTCCTTACCTTACAGGGTTTTCTATCAGGCTGGCTGCAAAGAAAACGAGTTCTATGGGAGGATAACTATTCCACACCACTCATAAATGGTATTTATTTATTTATTTGGTACGAATTTATATGTAGTACGAGAGTATATTGGTTTTCAAATGGTAATATAGGCATTATAAGCGTTGTTTCACTCACTAACTCATCACCATTCCTGACCTTTTTTTTTTGCCACATTACCTGATCATCATTTCTGACTGTTTCTTCCTCTAATGTTTGTCCTCCACATTGTCATCGATTGGGGAATCACTCTGGCCCTGAATTTCGTACCGTGGCATGACATGGCTTTACTGGCCAGGTGAATTGCTGAGAAAATGGCATGCAGGGGGGGAGGAGGTCATGCTGGGTAAGGCATTGTCCCTGCCTGGCATCTTGTAGAGGAAGGTGTCCCATGTATACATGCCAAAAATCACTTGCGAAAATTGAAAATTGTGCAAATTAAATTGAAAATTGTGCAAATTAGGGACCTTGCAATGTTGCCGCGTTAATTTACGTCTCCGGGATATGAGTGCACATCATGTGAGGATGTGAATTCACGTCTCCGGGACGGGGTGAGTTAAGCTTCCACCATGCAGCGGTGATGACATCTGGCAAAGTAAGACGATCAAATGTCAAGATAAGAGTGAGCATAGGGGTTAAAATCCCATCAACTTTCTTCATTATTCTTTGTACTACTACAA
Organism: Coenobita brevimanus; assembly: GCF_032717465.1. Lineage (NCBI taxonomy): Eukaryota > Metazoa > Arthropoda > Malacostraca > Decapoda > Coenobitidae > Coenobita > Coenobita brevimanus. Next base: position 26,264,560 of record NC_137006.1, read on the forward strand.
CTCCCTGAAGAGCCAGTCCCTCTAAGAGGGAAGAATCAGAATATGAGACCAAATCACGAGAATATACAACCCCTCGGGACTGGTTTAGGACCAAGTGACGAGAGGCAGATACAGGATAACCAGCAACCATAGTTAGGGACTGGATGCATGAACTCTCCTCTTCATTCCTGGCTTCTTGCAATAGAGAACCATCACCCTGCAAAGAGACCTTGGGGGTAAATCCACATGCTGTAACTAGACCACTGTGAATCTGAAAACAATTCAGGTTCCGGAAGGAAGTACCATTATCCATTTTGAGGACTATGTATTTTGTGTAAGAGTGATTCACAAAAACACCAGGTAACAGCTCCATAGAAAGGGCATCGTGATTCGCAGTTTTGGCAGATGACCCGGAGGGTACAGGGTCGTCGGCCAGAGAGTGACCAGTTGATGCCGACTCGTGCGGCTGGTCACTGACCACACGAGTGGTTAATGAAATGTCCAGTGTATCCATATATACACTGATGAACATAAATTGGCACCAGGAGCCAAGGGAAACCGCCTACCAGGGAGTGAGGGGACCAAGCGCGGTCTGATGGCGGGGTACCTCGTCCCCAGAGGGTGCCCCCAAAAGGACACCCCATGAAACGAAAGTTTGCTCCCACCAGTGCAAAGACCCCTTTCCCCAACATCCCCCAGCCCAGACACCCAACCAACCAACTCAGGATATCTATATCTATATATATATATATATATATATATATATATATATATGTCAATATATCTCTCTCTCTCTCTCTCTCTCTCTCTCTCTCTCTCTGTATGTGTGTGGTGTATATATATATATATATATATATATATATATATATATATATATATATACATATATATATATAATCTATCTATCTATATATATATATATATATATATATATATATATATATATATTGTTATGAAAGGGGGATTTTCCAGTTAGGTAGTCTCGTACTTTCGAGACTTTTCGGGTACCGTAAGTTCCGGTACGAGTCATCAGAGTTGCCAGTTAGCCTTCTGTTTGTGAGCGTAGTTATTTCGTAAGTTATGCATTAATATTTGTGATCTTTTTCCCAATAATGTTTTATTTAAATGATTGCTTGTTAAATCATGCAGTTTAAGTTCGTATGGTTAAGATTTATAGTGTTATGTAATGTAAGACAACTCTAGAATGTTTTGATGTCTCGTAGTTGGTAACTGTTGTTGCTTGAGGCTGATGCAAGACAGTATGTCCTAGAATGTTGGAGAAGTGGACGATTCTAGAACAATGCATGCTTATATAAGGATGGGGAGGAGCTTAGTCAGTCAGTCGGTTTGAAGTTTTTAGTCGGGTTTCAGTTCAGTGTGAATGAAGTGCAGTCGGTTTTGGTGCAGTTTGTGGAGAGTTGCTTTGCAAGCATTAAGTGTAATTACTGTCTGTGAAGATTGTATATTTTTGGTACTTGTGAATACATTTGTAAACAGTGACGGGTTATTGAAGTTTGAATATCATTGGAGGTTGTGAAAATAGTGGCAAACAGTGACGGGTTATTGAAGTTGTATATCATTGGAAGTTGAGAAAACAGTGAAGTGTTGAGCATTAAGTGTAGTAACAGTAAAGTGCGTATAGCTCCAATGCTTGTGAGAACAGTGAAGTTGAAAAGAATTAAGTGGAATTATTTGGAAATTAAAGACAGTGAACTTTAAGAAGCCAGTGTTTATTTTTGCCTCAGCTGATCTTGTGTACTGCACACTTAAAGGCTGACCATAAGAAGAACAACTCACTGGGCAACGTCCTTCCTGTACTGTACTACTGCTGTTGGAGACTGTGGCAGTGTGGTGATTGGGACGCAACACTGGTGTCAGGAGTGAAGATTATTATTTAGGGCTGCAGTGGTCTAACCTTCGACATGGAAGCAGAAGGTGTGAAAACAAGATCTCCAGCTGGGCAGGAGGACGAGGTGCCTTTGACGGCAATATTGGAGATAATACAAGTACAAATTCGACAACACGAAAACTGCTACAGACCATAAGTGAAGAAAAGAAAAAGCTCAGAAATGAAATTAAAGAACAGCTACATTCACTGAATGAAGCAGAGAAAGAACTCAAAGAACTATTAGAGGCACAACGTGAAGAACAAAGAGAATGACATGAGCAACTTCAAGAGGCATCAAAGAAGCAACAGGGGGAATTACAACTGACCATGCATGGACAGCCAGATGCATTGATTAGGGAAAACAAGGAAGAACAGCAACAGCTTAAGGAGGAAGCAGATGCCAAGCTAAAGCAGCAGAAGTATGAGGTAAGCAATAATGTGACAGAGTGTAAACAGCATGTAGATGAACAGCTGAAGACAGTTAATGAAGAAATAGTGACGGAGTGCAAACAGCATGTGGAAAACCAACTGAAAATTAGCGAGGGAATAGCGACAGAGTGCAGACAGCATGTAGACAACAAGCTGAAGATTAGTGAGGGAATAGTGTCGGAGTGCAGACAGCATGTAGACGACCAGTTGAAGTCAATTAGTGAGGAAATAGTGACAGAGTGCAGACGGCATGTAGATTACCAGTTGAAGCATGTAGTCAATCATGAGAAGATAATTAATGAGAAATTTGAGACTGTAGAGAAATATTGCACTGCTGAGCCTCAAGTTAGTGTACAGGGAGCGTATAAAGGGAATGGACAGTGTATGGTGAATCTTGACGGATCCCGCGCATCTGAAGATGGCATTACAGGGCTGAATAATCAGAATGCAGAAGTTGTAAGTCCTGGACTTAATTATGATGCCTCAGTTATTAGGCCCCAGACCAGTGAAGTGCATGGCTATAATGGGGATCCAGGTAAGAAGAAACCTCAAGAAAGTGATGGTAGTGTATTTTGGGAAGCTTACCGTGCACAGTTTGAGTTACTTGCGGATCAGAATGGTTGGGATGATCAGAAGAGGGCTGCAGAAGAACCACCACCGAAGAAATGCAGGAGACCCTTGATGAATAGCGTGCAAGAAGGCAGAGAAACAGACAGCAAGGAGAGTAGTAGGAATGGGTATCATACAAAGAAATGCAGCTGTACTGTAGTAATGGGGCCAGTGTCAAATGGAGAAGACCTGGAGAGGATGCAGTTAGAGGGTGCAGATTTACAACCGGTGCTGGAGTGGCTGCAGCGGAGTGCAGTGCGACCATCATGGGGAGGAGTTTCCAGGTTGGGCCCTGCGACCAAGAGCTGCTGGAGTCAGTGGGACCTTCTTCGTTGCAACGGACTACTGGAGCGTAAGTGGGAGATGCCCAATGGCCTCAGCGAGTGTTGGCAACTGGTGGTTCTGAAGAAGATGAGGTCTGATATCTTGGATGAGTCCCACAACCAGATCACTAATGGGCACATGGGAGTGAAGACAACTCTAAGCAGGCTGCGACACAAGTTCTACTGGACTGGCATGCGTCAGGATGTTGAAGAGTGGTGTCGGACCTGTGATGTGTGCTGTGTCAAGAAGAGGACCAAGACCTTCCAGGAGAAGTGGACTGTGTGGAGGAGCAAGGACATTGTCAGAAGCGACATAGAAGAAGACCTGATAAGTTGAAAGATCATTTTGTGTATAGTTAGATGTTTTATTAAGATTAAGGTTTATGTTGGTATATATTGTGCAGTTTTGTCGGGATGACAAAAAACTAGGGAGGGGGTAGTGTTATGAAGGGGGGATTTTCCAGTTAGGTAGTCTCGTACCTTCGAGAATTTTCAGGTACCGTAAGTTCCGTTACGAGTCGTCAGAGTTGCCAGTTAGCCTGTTGTTTCTGAGCGTAGTTATTTCGTAAGTTATGCATTAATATTTGTGCTCTTTTTCTCAATAATGTTTTATTTAAATGATTGCATGTTAAATCATGCAGTTTAAGTTCGTATGGCTAATGATTTATAGTGTTATGTAATGTAAGACAACTCTAGACTGTTTTGATGTCTCGTAGTTGGTAACTGTTGTTGCTAGGGGCTGATGCAAGACAGTATGTCCTAAAATGTTGGAGAAGTGGACGTTTCTAGAACAATGCAAGCTTATATAAGGATGGGGAAGAGCTTAGTCAGTCAGTCGGTTTGAAGTTTTTAGTCGGGTTTCAGTTCAGTGTGAGTGAAGTGCAGTCGGTTTTGGTGCTGTTTGTGGAGAGTTGCTTTGCAAGCATTAAGTGTAATTACTGTCTGTGAAGATTGTATATTTTTGGTACTTGTGAAAACAGTGGCAAACAGTGACAGGTTATTGAAGAGTGAATATCATTGGAAGTTGTGAAAATAGTGGCAAACAGTGACGGGTTATTGAAGTTGTATATCATTGGAAGTTGAGAAAACAGTGAAGTGTTGAGCATTAAGTGTAATAACAGTAAACTGTGTATAGCTCCAATGCTTGTGAGAACAGTGAAGTTGAAAAGAATTAAGTGGAATTATTTGGAAATTAAAGACAGTGAACTTTAAGAAGCCAGTGTTTATTTTTGCCTCAGCTGATCTTGTGTACTGCACACTTAAAGGCTGACCATAAGAAGAACAACTCACTGGGCAACTTCCTTCCTGTACTGTACTACTGTTGTTGGAGACTGTGGCAGTGTGGGGACTGGGACGTGACAAAATATATAATATATATATATATATATATATATATATATATATATATATATATATATATATATCTTGTTCTCTTGTTTATTAACTCGATTCTTCTGAATTCTCTATGCTTTGGCTTCGGCTTTCCTGTTATTCTCTGACTAAATATATCTGCACTGTTTATGTATCTCCTAATTCTACTGACTATCAAAAATTCTTTGACTATCTTACTTCTATGATGGAACACATTCTATCAATTTCTCTTCTCTCAGAAATCTCCATTCTAGGAGATTTCAATGTTCACAACCACCTTTGGTTCTCCTCTCCTTTCACTGATCCACCTGGTGAACAAGCCTACATCTTTCTATCCTTAACCCGCCCCGTCCCATCGACGTATGGGTAAATTGCAACGATTTGCATTTGCCAGTCCCGGTGACGTACCGGTACGTCGTGCAATTGCAATGTGCATAATTTCGACAATTTTCAAAATTCGCGCTTGATTTGCGGTACGTACCCTCGCATGACCTTCCCCTACCTGCCACCAGGCGAGGACACTCGGCTACCCCGTGCGACCCGTGCTAGCCCACCACTCATCCACTCACCTGGTAGCCACAGTCCTGCTCAGACATGGCTAAGAGAGGTCTCTCAGACATCAAAATTCAAGTCACCCTGGACACCTTTACCGGCAACAGTGATTCCCCACTGGATGACGAGGATATGGACAAGGATTTAGTGCAGCCAGAGGAGGAAGAAACCACCAGCAGTGATGAGGAAGTTCCGTCTCCCAGGAAGCGGCAGTACGTGACTTGCCGTGCTGCTAGAGAGGGGCAGCAGGCAAAGAAGGCACTTGCAATATCCTATCGCTATCCCCAGCATGATTTGGAACCAGAATTCGAGGACAAGGACGACAATGAGGATGATGACAGAGCCGTGGGACGTGCTGCCACGTGGTATGGACGTGAGGTGATAACACATCGTGGCCCAGAGTGGACACCACGTCGTATGAGCAGATATGGGCCTAGCATTTTTTTTGGGGAGTTAGGAAGTCAAGTGGAGGGAGTGGGGAGTGAAAGGGAAAGTCCAGGGAGGATTAGGGAAAATGAGAGTGACGTGAGTGAGTCATTGCTCTCCCTACGTAGTGTGAAGCGGCGTAGTGGATCATGTGGGCCAGTGCGGGTGCGTTCCTTATCACGTGGGGTTGTGAGGGAGGGGGAAGGTGGGGAGGAACCACTCCAAAGCACGTCTTATGCTCCCCAATATCCCCTAACGTGGTCGAGCTAGGGTGCGTGAGAAAGCACGTAGTGTTGTCATGGAGGGGGAAGGTGGGAAGGAACCACTCCCCAGCACGTCTTCTGCTCCCCAATATTCCCCTATTTCATCCCCACAGCCCCCTAATGTTCCTCAAGGCCGTAAGGGTAAGGGAAAGGGAAAGGGTAAAGTCAGAGGGAAGAGGAGTGACAGTGGGGAAGCCCTCCGCACTCCTTCTCCCCCACCTCCCCAACCAGGATCTCCTCCCCACCCAGACGAAGGCGGTGATGGGGATGATGGGGACGAGGGATTTGTGTCGTGGGATTGGGAGGATGGGAGTGATTTTTCTTCCCTCATTCACCCCTTCACTGAGCAGGGGCGATCTGGCTGCATTGCTCCAGGAATTCACCGTAATTCCACCAGGTTGGATTTTTTCCACCTGTTTTTCAGTGAGGCATTTGTTGATCAGATTGTATACCAAACCAACCTGTTTGCAAGTGCCCAGCGCCTAGAGAGTGAAAGATTGGGAACAAGGAGTAGGCATTCTATTATCTATGATTACCCTGTCTCCCTTCCAGAAATGTTCTTATTTTTTGCTCTGGTCCCTTTGATGGGTATTATAAGAAAGAATAGAATTCTTGCTTACTGGACTAGGGACCCTGTTATGTTTACCCCAATATTTGGTCAAGTGATGAGCCATAATCGGTTTCAACAAATTCTAAATCGCCTCCATTTCTATGATGCTCATGATCCTGCAAATGCAAACAACACTGATAAAATGAGGCGAATTAGGTTCGTCTTTGATCACCTCAGGCAAACCTTTCGTTCCTCATTCTATCCCTGTAGAGACCTCGTCATAGACGAGAGTCTCGTGTTGTGGAGAGGCAATATTTCATTCAGACAGTATATACCCAGCAAAAGGCACCGTTTTGAGTTCAAGATCTTTGTTATGTGCGACTGTAGGACTGGATACGTGCAAGACATAGTCTTGTACACCGGTGCACAGACAGACATAATAGAAGATCGAAGTATTGGACTGTCGGGAGCAGTGGTAAAGACGATTATAGAAGACTACCTTCATCGTGGTCACGTTCTCTACCTGGACAATTAGTACACTAGCCCTCTTCTCGTTCGTTATCTTCACACGCATGAAACAGGAGTCTGTGGAACCGTAAAGGTGAACCGGCATCACATGGCCAAGGTAGGGCGGAAACTTGCAAGGAATGAGGTTGTCTTCTTCAAAGCCAACAACATCCTTGCAACAATGTGGAACCACAACAGAGAAGTAAGCCTCTTGTCCATGGTTCACCGCCCCTTGATGCACCGTACTGATTCCGTAGATTACCGTAGCGAGAACAGGTGTCGTGCTTGGAAACCTGAGTGTGTCATGGATTACAATATAAACATGCGCCTCGTGGACCAGTCAGACTCCATGATATCGACGGTAGAGTGTGCCAGGACCACGATGAAGTGGTATAAGAAACTGTTCTTTCACTTGCTAGATATCACTGCTCTGAATTGCCACCACCTTCACGCCATGACCACAGGAGTTCAGGAAACCTTTGAAGGGTTTGTGAGGGAGCTCACAAGAGAAATCTTTGCAAAGTATGCTGTTGAAAGGCCCCAACATCGCACCCGCACTGCCCCTATTGCACAAACTCCCCTGAGAATATCCGGCCGCCATTTCCCCACTCCTATCCCTCCCCAGCCAAACAGACCTAGGCCCCAACGCAGGTGTCACGTGTGCAGTAATTCCCAGGTGAGACTCACGACACAGAGGAATGACACCCGCTATGAGTGCGTGCAGTGTGACGTGGGTCTCTGTATTCTCCCATGTTTTAGTGAATATCACACGTTGATGCAATTTTAGTATGGTGTGAATGCGAAAGGACGCAGAAATTATGAGGTAAATGCGGCAGACAGACGCTCAGTGAAATTATCAGTCATGTTGATCTCCAAATATTAGTATAAAGTGCATACGGGTAGAACATAAGTGCAAACATTGTATGTAAGTATATAAATCTGCCCTAAGTTGAAACTTACATAGCAAGGGTTTTATGATGCGATATTCTGTCGCTCAGTGCAATAAATACGACCCGTAATTATATAATTATTATTATTGGAAATTCTTACGGGTATAATATAAGTTCAATTTATTGTAAGTGCTGATATATATTCCAAGTCAAATATTCATAGCGTGTGTATAGAGATGCGATTTCCTGACGCTCAGTTGAATGAATAAGGCACTTATTAGTGAAAATAAAAGTCAACAAGCGGTAAAGTGTGTAATATATGTGAAGAATTAGTATATAAGTGTGTGAATATTATGTTGGTCAAAACATTCCTTGCGAGAGTATTTTCATGCGATATTCTCACGCTCACTTGAATAAATAATGGCAGTAAGTATGTACAGTGCAGTATAGGGGTGTAAACGTGTGTAATGTAAGTGGGAAATTATAATTAGAGTGAATAAATAAAGTAGATGATGAAACACGAGTGTTTGAGATCGTGGTTGCTACATGAATATGCGCTAGCATATCGCTAAATGCCCTCGTAATGAATGAAAATAATTGAAAACCTTTACAGTGGTGGAGGAAAGGTTCTATGTAAAGGGGAAAATAATTGGAAAGTGATAAAACAATTTGGTATGTTGAAATACGAGTCATTGCGAGTGCACTTACTAAGCTGATGTGCGAGATACTTATGCTGCATGTCATCATCATGAATGAAAACATCTGAAAACACTTACAAACAGTTGTAAATGGTAAAATGTCATTGAAACAGAAGTATACAAGTAGAAAAAATGATAGGTTGACTCATACAAGAAACTTATCACATAGCATGTTACCACTCGGACCAAACTCGCTATGCTCGCGCGATGGTACAATGCTTATTTTTCATATATATGTGTCTGAAATCCATTATATTGTTACTGTTATTGTTTATTAGATCAAATTCAATAAATATAGAGGCGTTGTGTTGTTTCTCCCATTATTCCTTACCATAGAAAACGTAAGCGCATATCCTGCCCATTACAGAACATCACACCTGCCGGGGGGAACCGCACCTGTACGGACCACTTCTAGACCGCGGGAACCACTTTCTTTGTGATTTTCCTTCGTTTCTCGACCTAAGCGGAAGTTTTAGCAAAAAAAAATGTTTTTCAAAAAGGCTCGGGACTGGGGGATGTCATAGGTGCGGAAACCCTAGGGACGTGACGGGTTAATGACCTAGAGCAGCTTGTACAGCACCCCACCCATATCCCTGACTGCCTTAGAGAGAGCTCCAACATACATGACCTCTTCCTTACAACTAATCCTTCTGCTTACACTGTTAATCATTTCTCTCTGTTGGGCCCACCTGTCCTATCGCTCTGGTACGGCCTGTGGACCCTTCAAAGAAACATCGTGTGTGGCACTTTGGAGCAGCAGATTGGGGAGGCCCTCAGGCAGTATTTCTTTGATCTTCCCTGAAATGATTATTGCTTCCATGGCCGTCAGCCATCTGAGTGTGCCTTGCGCATTACGGAGGTTATTCTCTCGGGCATGGAAGTATACATTTCTTTCTCATATCCTTTGACTAACGCAAGAAAGCCATGGTTTAATCACGCCTGTTCTAATGCTGTCCGCAACAAGGAGAGGGTCTATAAAAGGTACCGGAGCCAACCCACCCCTGAATTATATCTTTTATAGGTTTCTGCCCAGAATCGTGCTACGTTTGTTCTTTGCTCTGCTGAAAATAACTTCATCTGTACTAAATGCTCTCAACTCTCTAACTCGAATTCTTCCCGCTTGTTCTGGCACCTTGCCAAAAACCTTTCTAACAACTTTACCTTATCATCCTTCCCTCCCCTTTTCTACCCTGACGGCTCTGTAGCTACTTCTTCTTCTGATAAAGCAGATCTCTTCAATCAGACTTTCCCCTCCAATTCCACCTTAGACAATTGTGGTGCTGTTCCTCCATCTCTCCCCCTCTCTGACTTCCTCATGGCTGACATAAAAATTTCTTTAGCTGATGTATTTTCTGCCATCACAGGCCTCAATACTCGTAAGGCATATGGACCTCGTGGAGTTCCTCCTGTTGTTCTCAAGAACTGTGCTTCTGTGCTTATACCATGCCTAGGCAAACTCTTTCGCCTTTGTCTGTGAACTTGTACCTTTCCTTCCTGCTGGAAGTCTGCTCTCATTCAGCCAGTCCCAAAGAAAGGTGACCGTTCCCACCCCTCTAACTATCGTCCATTTGCTTTAACATCCTCTATCTCAGAAGTTTTGGAGTCGATTCTTGATAGAAAAATTATAAAGCATCTTTCCTATCACAACCTTTTTTCTGGTCGTCAGTATATGTTCCGTCAGGGACGCTCCACTGGCGATCTTCTCACCTACCTTTCAGACTCCTGGTTATCCTCCTTTCTGGACTTTGGCGAAAGCTTTGGCATTGAACTTGACATATCAAAGGCTTTCGATCGAGTCTGGCATAAAGCTTTAATATCCAAACTGCCTTCTTACGGTTTCTATCCTTCTATCTGTGTCTTCATCTCTAGCTTCCTTTCTGGTCGTTCTATAGCCGCTGTTGTAGGCGGCCATCGTTCTTCTCCTAGATCTATCAACAATGGTGTTTCTCAGGGCTCTTTCCAATCACCAACTCTCTTCATTTTATTCATCAATGACCTTCTAAGCTGTACATCTAACCCCATCCACTCACACGCTGATGATTCCACCCTTCACCTTTCCATTCAGTTCCTGCAACATCCATTTCATCAGTTACTTCAACAAACAAGGGATGAGGCTATGGCACACCTAATGTCTGCCTTGACTCGTATCTCTGACTGGGGTAAGAATAATCTGGTTGTTTTTAATGCATCAAAGACTCAGTTTTTACACCTATCAACCTGACAAAAGTTTCCACAGGTATACCCATTAATGTTTAATAATATTCAGCTTAATCTTGCATCATCCTTGAATATGCTCGGGACTTATCTTGGAAAGATCATGTTACATCTCTTGTAAAATCTGCTTCCAAGGGATTAGGTGTGCTAAGCTGAATCCATTCCTCCTTTATCCCTGCACAATTGTTGACTCCATACAGGGGTTTTATCCACCCCTGTGCGGAGTACATCTCACATGTGTGGGAAGGCTCCTGACATACAGCTCTTCTCAATAGGGTGGTGTCAATGGCTTTTCGCCTCATTAACTCTCCTCCTCTTACTGACACCCTTCAACCTCTGTCTCTTTGACATACTGCTTCACCTTTATCTCTTTTCTATCGCTGTTTCCATGGTCATTGCTCCTCTGAACTGTCTGCATGCATTCCTCCACCTCAGCGACAGGCACATAGCACCCATCTAGCAGCAAACTCTCATCCCTTTTCTGTCCAATTCTCTAATGCGCGAGTTAACCGTTACTCCCAGTCCTTCATTTATGCAACAGGTCAACTCTGGAACTGTGTCCCTCTGTCTGTATTTCCTGCTTCTTATGATCTCTAGTATTTCACATGCAGTGTGTCCAGGCATCTCGAAATGATCGGATCTTGAATTTGGCTCTCTCTTGTGTTATGTTTTTCTCTTCAAAGGAACAATAATTGCTGACTCATGGCCTTTGGTTCCTTCTTCTTTGCATTATATAAATATATATATATATATATATATATATATATATATATATATATATATATATATCAATCAGTCATTTCCTGTGGCACCGCACGGGATGCATAGGGCCTCAGTGAACTCTCTCCACCAATACTTGTCTCTTGCCATCTCCTTCAGGTCCCACCAACACTCCTCTCCTGCTTCTTTTTTCATTGTACTCAACCAGGTTTCCCTCGGCCTACCTCTACCTCTTCTTCCTCTAGCAGTCCACTCTGGCACATCCTATATTAACCCTTTAACCGCGGGCATTGTTTTGACCCGACTGGCCCCCCACCGTGGAGGTTCCAGCCAAAATGTAAACAAATTATAAACCTTTATAACTCTGCATAAAATAAAGCTAGAGCGAAAAATAAGGTATCATTAGAAAGTACTAACCTTCAGCTTTGCAGTGATGTAGGTTTCATGACTTCATGGACTTTCACTGGACAGGTAGTGCCCTTAGAATTGAGCAATCTAAAATCACTATTTTTTGCCCCACACACCATTACCAAATGCCAGCCACACTCTGATAATAATACTATACACATATATGAACACTGCACATAGATAAACACCCACTCTGTGTTCACTGAGGCAGGTAAAAGGCACTGAAATTGCGCGCACTTCACTGCCACATCAGCGCTATTGTCACTCACAAAGCTGGACAGAGACTGACCCGTGTTTGGGCAGGGGTGGGGTGGGCCCTGGGGGGTGGGAGGAGGGAGGTGGTGGTCGGCTGGAGTGAAAGAACTTAATAGCTACTCTCCCTTGAAACAATTGGCGCGCAGAAAAAACGCGTGGTATTCAAAATATTCACAAACATTCCAGAATGACACCAGCGGTTTGATCCAGTTTTTTCAATGTCATTCTGGAATGACACCCGCGGTTAAGGGGTTAAACTACCTTCTTTTCTGTATATGTGCCCCAGCCACTTCCAGCGAGACAGTCTCACATATTCATTAACTGGTTCTACTCTCGTAATATCCCTTACTCTTGCATTTGTAACTCTGTCTTGCCACTTTACCCCAAGAATCCTTCTCAGTACTTTATTCTCAAATCCTAATACTTTCTGATCTGTTGCAATTGTACTGTACCATGACTCATGCCCGTAAATTAAAATTGGTCTAACCATGGACTTGTAAATTTTCACTTTAGTATGTATCAAAAGCATATCTATATCTATCTATCTATATCTATCTATCTATCTATATATATATTCTATCTATATATATATATATATATATATATGTATGTATATATATATATATATATATATATATATATATATATATCATCATCATCATCAGCCATTTGAGTATCCACTACAGGACCGGCCTATCCTGACCGAAGTCGGGACGATACAGCCAATGTATCACTACCAAGTGCCTTAGGCTGTCTGGTAGAGATTGTATGTAGGGTGAGAAGTGCTTGTAAGTGTAATTGTAGTGTTGGAGTGGCTTTGGATGTGTATGTAGTCTGTGAACAAAGTGTAATCGACCTGCGCAAGCCGAATGGGTGCAAGCATACTTTACAGTAAGTGACACTGGTTCAACCACAGTACCCCTTGTGTCCGCCAATGCAGTACGTGGCCGGGTGATCACTCCCAAGGTTTATTACCCTGGCAGGTCGCGAACCCTGGTCCACCCGTGTACGAAACGCACCCTCTACCACTGTACCACAGAGGCTATATATATATATATATATATAATATTCGCCACTGTTACGGTTTGCGCCAGCCCGGGGCTATTACAAAAAAGACAACAAGTCAGCCTTAGATGATCGGCCTCCACTGCGTTGCAAAAATAACGCAGACCCCGGCACTGACACTCCGCAAACTAGAGAAAAACTGCGCAACGGAAAGGTACTTACTTAAGAACGCAACACTCTGTACTTTGATAATAAAACGGAACAGCCTACCTATAGATCTAGCCTACTATCGTCACTACCGGAAGTAATACCGCCCGAGACAGTATACAGGAACACCTCCCACTTACTTCCGGTGGTGACGACTTCTACTTAACCCGTGTCCAAGGGGGAACGCAGTTAATAGCTCACGATGGTTCTCACTAGCCTTGAGCAAAGAGATGGGATTAACTGTGTAGGGGTTAGGGGTGTGTGTGTGTATGTACGGGTGTTGGGGAACGTTAACAAAGGCAGCGAGAAGACCACGGTGAGCCAAACTGGCCCTCCAAAGACAACACGGTTACAAAAACAAAATAAAATAACTACTTCCCTCAGTCAGCAACAAAAGAATAAAAATAAACTTAAATGAAAACGCCAGCTCGGCATAAAAAAATGACTGGGGAGAGAGAGAGTGTGCACACACGCACGATACGGAAGCTAGCTGGGAAGAGACTGGCCTACTGCTAGACTCGTGTTCAGCCAAGCGCGAACGCATGAATCAAATTAATTAATAAGAACTTAAACTCGTGCCCCCCTCTCTCTACAATAAATTGGTACTTCCAATGCAAGCAAAACATCATTAAATATACTGGTAGCTCACATAAGACAATCAAAATAATCAAATGCATTCTCAGCATGGTATTAAATAAAATTGCCCTCAGTGGCAGGAACGAAAGAAACAAAAGAACTTGTAGCACTCGCTAATATAAACTCCGCGAATGACACGGATAATACTGCATAATCCCCCTAGCCCAGCTGTAACGGCTGCATCCGTGGGAACGGAAAGGCGGACAGCGTAACACGCCCTTCCCCAAGGGAAAATTTTGAGCCCTGGATCAAAATTTTCGAATCAAGACCCTGACCCCTCCCTGGATAAACAATCAGCAATTACGTTATCAATCCCCTTAATATGCCTAACTTCTAAATTGTACTCCTGCAAAAGCAAACTCCAGCGGGTCAAACGCTGGTTCTTGAATTTAAACTTGTTCAAAAACTGCAGGGGATGATGGTCTGAATAAATCTTGATCACCGGGCCAAAAGGGGGCAGGTAGACAGCAAAGTGTTGCAGGGCCAGGATAATTGCTAATAACTCCTGCTCTATGACAGAGTAGTTCTTCTGGGCTCTATTAAACTTCTTTGAGAAGTATGATATGGGATGTTCAACCTGGCCCTCATCCGGCTGCATCAACACTGCTCCTACCCCTACTCGGCTAGCATCAACTGCCAGCACAAAAGATCTGTCAAAATCTGGTGCACGCAATATAGGGTGGTAGCACAGCAGAGACTTAACAGTAGTAAAAGCTTGCTCACACTCGGCTGTCCACTGCCACTTCTTATCCTTGCGCAATAAGTCAGTAAGAGGGGCCAGCACTGTGGAGTAATTCCCAATAAATCGTCTGTAATAGCCGATCATGCCCAAAAATCGCTGGAGGGCACGGCGACACTGGGGTGCTGCAAAGTTGGAAATGGCATCCACCTTAGCCCGAGGTGGAGCCACTTGCCCATGTCCTACAACAAATCCAAGGTACTGGACCTTAGCACGTACGAACTCGCACTTGTCTAAGTTGACTACTAAGCCAGCTTCCTCCAACCGCTTAATGAGCATTTCCACATGATCAAGGTGCTCCTCCCACTTGGTGTCATACACAATGACATCATCGATGTAAACGACACAATTAGGTATGCCATCCACCACTTTATCCATAAGCCTCTGGAAAGTGGCTGGAGCATTCTTCAGTCCATAAGGCATCACCTGGCACTGATATACTGCACCACTGACAACGAAGCTAGCCACTTGTTTAGCCCGTTCCGTCAGCGGGACCTGCCAGTATCCTTTTACTAAGTCAAGTTTGGTGATATAAGTGGCATTTCCCACCTTGTCCACGGAGTCATCGACCCGAGGTAAGGGATAAGCATCGGTCTTAGACAGTGAGTTAACCTTCCGGAAGTCCACACACAACCTAACCTTCCCATCTGGCTTCGGCTGCAAGGTAACTGGTGAACTCCACTCACTGAAACTCCTCTTGATCAATCCATGGTCCAACATATACTTGATCTCATTATCGAGAGCTTTCTGTCTGATAGGGTTGATGCAGTAGGGAGCTAATTTTACAGGCTTACTATCCCCAACGTCAATGTCATGAGTAGCACAAGTTGTCAATCCCGGTGAATCTCCAAAAACTTTCGGATGTTTCCATAATCTGTTGCACAGCTCTTCTCGCTTTACTGGCTCAAGGTGTCGCAATTTCTCCACCAGAGCTGCATAACCATTGCCCTCCCATAGGTCAGCTGGTAACATCTCACCACGACTAAGTACTTCCTCCTGCTCCTCCAACTCACTACCAACCACCAAAACTACAGGAGCGCTCTCCCTGGTTCCCTCAACGTCCACTCCAAAGTCACCTTCCAGGGACTGTGGCTGTAACCCTGGTCCACTACTCACATTACCGGCACCAACAGCTCCCTCCACAGCACGTTCCTTTGATGCCACGTCCTCCTTTCCCCGTCCTTCACATCCCAGGTGAGAGACATCAGCAGTCATCCCACAATGAGAATCAACTGGGCGGTAGTATGGCTTCAACATATTAATGTGGCACAACTGAGTACTCTTCCGCCTATCTGGGGTAACAATTAGATAGTCAAGCTCCCCAACTCTCTTCTTCACAATATAAGGACCACTGAATCTAGCTGCCAGAGGTTTTCCTTGCATGGGCAGCAGTGCCAAAACTTCATCTCCTTGCTTAAACTCACGACTTCTGACCTTCTTATCATAATGAGCCTTCATTTTCGCTTGAGCCCCGATTAGATGGTCACGGGCAAGCTCTAAAGCGCAATGCAGTCTCTCCCGAGTGCGGCAGACATAGTCAAGCATGGATTCCTGGTTGCCAGATTTGTTGTTACTCCAGGCCTCTCGCACCACATCCAAAGGACCACGAACTCTGTGCCCAAACACTAACTCATTGGGTGAAAACCCTAACGACTCAGTTGGTACCTCTCTCACTGCAAACATAACAAAGGGTACCGCTAGGTCCCAATCCTTTCCACTATCATAGCAGAAGGTGCGCAGCATGGTCTTTAAGGTCTGATGATGCCTCTCCAGGGCACCTTGTGACTGCGGATGGTAGGCACTGGACAAAATGTGTTTGATGCCCAACTCTGTCATTGTCTGCTTAAACAAATTAGATGTAAAATTCACTCCACGGTCTGACTGCAACTCCTTGGGCAGGCCAAAATGAGTAAAGAACAGGATAAGTTGCTTGACTACTGACTTCGCCTGCATGCTTCTGATTGGTATAGCCTCTGGGTATCGCGTTGTAACATCCATTATGGTTAACAAATACTTGTTTCCAGCAGAAGTAGGAGGTAAAGGGCCCACGATATCAATGATTACCCGGGTAAACGGAGGTTCAACTGCAGGAGTGGGAGTCAAAGGGGCCACAGGAAGAACTTGATTAGGCTTGCCCACTATCTGACACGTGTGACAGCTCTTGATGTACGCAGCAACTTGTCCCGGCATACTTGGCCACCAAAAATTATATCTTAAGCGCTGCACTGTTTTTCTGTTTCCCAAGTGACCTGCTAAAGGTCCCTCATGTGCTAACTGTATTAACGGCACCCTATACTGCACAGGCACCACCACCTGCACTAACTCACCCACTCCTCCATCCACCGTGGCGCCAGTGGGCGTCCATCGGCGATGTAAAACATTGTCTTTAATCAGGAACTCCTCCTTACCACACTCCATACTTCTTTCTTCCCCTACTCGAGCAAACAAGGGCTTTAATGTTACATCCTCCTGTTGCTTCACCCTCAATTCTGCTGATCCAACACCCGCCAGCTCTACTGAGGACTGAGATAAGGGGCTGGCCGGGACACTGGATTGCGAAGGGCGATCAATCTCAGCGTCACCTCTAATACACTCGACAGGGGGAGGAATGTCAGACTCCACGCTGACATCATCACCTCTACCCTCAACAGAGGCACTCTGTTCCTCAGGCGCGTTTGACGGTGGTCCTGCATCCCCGCAGTCGACCCCAGCGTCCTGAAATTCTTCTAATTCAGTCGGTGGGCTGGGTTCAGTCTCCACACAGACACACTCAGCACCACCTCTAGTGTCCTGAGTGGGAAGTGGGGCGGCGCCCATGCACGCATTCCCACTCTCCTCACCCACTACAGCAACACTCTGCTCACTAGGTTCCTCCATTGGTGGCCCTGCCTCATCACAGTCGACCCCAAGAACCTGTGACTTCACCAGTTCTTCCTCCCGGGCTGCAACCTGTGCCATAGATCGTGTAATTGCACAGACCGGGAACATGGCTTCCACTTCTGCATCAACTTCAATACCAATTTCTGGGGCGTCAAAACACTTCTCTGCCACAACAACTGGTGGGGGAAGAGATGGAAATACTTTCTCCCCAGCCAGGTCGTTCCCCAGCAGAAAATCAATCCCCTCTACTGGCACTACATCAGCAACAGCTACTTGAGCTGCAGCCTGAACAATGGGGCAATCGAGTTCCACATGAACATAATCATAGTATTCATCTGAGTTCATGCCCCTACACAGCACATACTTCCCTGAGTTTACAGGCCCTCCAGTCACGTTTCTGCACACAGACTGTTGTGCACAGGTATCACGAGCCACAGTAACTGGATAACTGATCCCATGAATTTTCACTGTGCCGTGACACATAAAAGGTTTACACCAGTCTAGGGACGATTTCTGAGGCAGTTCATCCGGAGGTGGCGTAGCATGTTGGGTAACTTTTTCAGCCTGAGCTGGCAGCGAGCACAGCCGGCTACACTCCAGCTTTCCACAGACTTCCCCCTCACCGTTACCACTCTCCCAACTCCTCTCGTTCACCTGACTCGAACCTATAACTAGTGCCACTGGTTTGGCATTTTGGGAGGCCTTCCACTTAGGACAGTTAGGCTTGATGTGCCCACTCTGTTTGCAAAAGTAACAAACTAGCTTCGAACTGGATACAGGGCTCTTTCTCCCTGCATTCTTTTTCTCCTCTGTACTTCCCTTGGACTGATTCACGGAGATTTATCCCAGGCAGGGCCACTCACAGTCCTCTCCCTGGAATACTGAAAATTAGCATACTTGACCCCCATACTCCGCAAGGCAAACACCCGGTCATCAGCCCACGTCGCTGCTTCCTTCAAGGTCTTAAATCTCTTCTCCCTAATTTTAACACCAATTTCTTTGTCAGCCATGTTAGTAAAATGTTCCATCAAAAACAGTTCACGCACCTCGTTAGACGAAGTGGCGCTCTCACTCAGCAACCACTCGTCTAACCTCTCCTCCAGATACCTAGCGTAGGCCATATAGGTGTCAGCAGGCCTTTTCCGAGCACCACGGAACAACAACCGATAAGCCTCTGGTCTAAGTTCATATGCCTTCAGGATGGCTGTTTTAAATTCATCATAATCATCTACATCCTCAGGGCTCAACCTATTATACACTTCCAAGGCTTTTCCCTTCAGCACATTAGATACCAACCCCACCCAGCGCTGCCTTGGCCACTCAAACTCCCTAGCCTTCTTTTCAAATCTAACAAACCATTCTGTCACCTTCAACTCATCAAATGCTGGCACTAATTTTAGACTCCTTGAGAACCAACTCTCCCTATCCTCTGCACGGCCTGAGGTTTGGGTATCTGAAGTTGGTCTATTAGCAGTCAGCTCCAAGCGAGTCTTCTCCAGCTCAAATCGCATTTTTTCACGCTGCAACTCCATCTCCCTCTCTTCTTTTGCACGCTGCATTTCCCTCTCTTCTTTTTCACGCTGCATCTCCCTCTCTTCTTTTGCACGCTGCATTTCCATCTCCAACTTTTTCAACTCCAACTGCAACTGAGCCTCCGGTGACAAGGCTCCAGGGTATATGGGAGTGGAATGAACAACTCCAGGGAAAGCACTAGACATACCTGGGGGAACTGCTCTAAACTGGCTCGGCGGCATCATAGATGGTAATAGTGGGGTAGCGAAACGAGGCATTTCAGCACCATAGTCAAACTCAGGGCTCACACGGGGAGTACCTTTGCTATGTGCCTCTCGTTGTTCCATATCCACAGGTGACTCAGCACGTACGCGATCTGGTGTAGACACGCGTGACTCCATGGCGACAAATCAATGGCAGTACTAAATAATGAAATACTAGTGCTGACTGAGAAACTACAAAACACATCAACTTCACCTCAAAGCACAGAGAACGCCAAGGTAACGATATCCTAGCAAGAAGAAGGCACTGTTAGGATATCCTGGCGAGGTCGCCACTGTTACGGTGGCGCCAGCCCGGGGCTATTACAAAAAAGACAACAAGTCAGCCTTAGATGATCGGCCTCCACTGCGTTGCAAAAATAACGCAGACCCCGGCACTGACACTCCGCAAACTAGAGAAAAACTGCGCAACGGAAAGGTACTTACTTAAGAACGCAACACTCTGTACTTTGATAATAAAACGGAACAGCCTACCTATAGATCTAGCCTACTATCGTCACTACCGGAAGTAATACCGCCCGAGACAGTATACAGGAACACCTCCCACTTACTTCCGGTGGTGACGACTTCTACTTAACCCGTGTCCAAGGGGGAACGCAGTTAATAGCTCACGATGGTTCTCACTAGCCTTGAGCAAAGAGATGGGATTAACTGTGTAGGGGTTAGGGGTGTGTGTGTGTATGTACGGGTGTTGGGGAACGTTAACAAAGGCAGCGAGAAGACCACGGTGAGCCAAACTGGCCCTCCAAAGACAACACGGTTACAAAAACAAAATAAAATAACTACTTCCCTCAGTCAGCAACAAAAGAATAAAAATAAACTTAAATGAAAACGCCAGCTCGGCATAAAAAAATGACTGGGGAGAGAGAGAGTGTGCACACACGCACGATACGGAAGCTAGCTGGGAAGAGACTGGCCTACTGCTAGGCTCGTGTTCAGCCAAGCGCGAACGCATGAATCAAATTAATTAATAAGAACTTAAACTCGTGCCCCCCTCTCTCTACAATAAATTGGTACTTCCAATGCAAGCAAAACATCATTAAATATACTGGTAGCTCACATAAGACAATCAAAATAATCAAATGCATTCTCAGCATGGTATTAAATAAAATTGCCCTCAGTGGCAGGAACGAAAGAAACAAAAGAACTTGTAGCACTCGCTAATATAAACTCCGCGAATGACACGGATACATACTGCATAATCCCCCTAGCCCAGCTGTAACGGCTGCATCCGTGGGAACGGAAAGGCGGACAGCGTAACAATATATATATACATATATATATATATATATATATATATATATATATATATATATATATATATATATAGTGTATATATATATATATATATATATATATATATATCTATATATATATATATATTTTGTGCCAGGAAACTTCTTATATACAATATCAAGAAATACCCTCGAAACAAAGCCAACAAGTCTCTCGAAAATCAAAACTGAATGTAAATTTGCACAATGATGGTTAATCAAATCAAATACCAGCTAACCTTTGAAGAAGTCGTAGGATTGTTCAGTTCCGTAGGTGTCGGTGTCACAGTCGTCCTGAATGTATGCTCTGATCCACACGCTTGGAAAGAAGTCCTCCTGGTCGTTCCTGTAGTCTAAGGTGTACAACATGGCTTCCAGCTCGTGCACGCCACCTTGTGGTATGATTAGGCCACACACAGTGTCATTGTGGCACTCACGTGCCATCTTCAGGCACCCCAGCACTACCTGGCCATTAAATGTTACCACTTTCTTGGATGGCCTTGTCATGTTCTACATTTCAATTGCTTGGTTTTGATTTTGAGTCAGGCGTTAAGTCCTCCTCCAATGCCTTATTGGTGTCATTTCATTACTATTTGTGTATCTTATGAGATTCTGTGCATTCTCATTAGGGTGTTTAATGTGATTCTGTTCACTACTACTGAAATTCTTTTTGAAACTCTCTTCACTCTTGTTTGGGTATCTTGTGGGATTCTGTTCACTGAATCTCCGGTCACTAGTGAGAATCTGTTCATTCATATTCGAATGCCTTGTGAGACTGATACCCCAACTCACCTAGTTATTATTCTCCTATCTCCTAGCTAAGTCCCCATAGAACTGACCAACTCGTAAAGGTTACTCAGGAAGAGAAAGAGTTGGACAGCAGATGACGACGAGCCTGATCTTTAGGTCGTTTGCCTGGGCTGTCAAGTGTCCATGAGGTGCGTATTTACAGGGTGCTAATTCAGCGAGTTCTAGGAGCAGAGTGACTAATATGGCGATTGGCGAGCCTCTTGGTTCCTCATAGAATTGTAGAGGTGCTATTTATTAATTACAATGCAAAATACAGTTAGATTACATCATGATATATACAGAGCGAGTCTAATTAATCTTAGTTTTAATTAAACTAAAGCCAAACCAAATATTCCCTGTATCAGTGTAAATATGTTAACCCCACATCTGCTTTTATGTGAGGCTTTTCATCCTCAAGACACGTCATCTACCACGCAGATGCAGTTTCCAGAGCAATTACATGTATTTACAATATAGTTGTCCACGAGGGTTAAACACAGTAGCATTTTATTTATTAATAATAAGAATTATTGAAGCGAACGTAATCCCTGGGTTATAAAAACCGCTTGAAGTTATTAACGCTTTCCAGGTTCTCCACTGCTTCTCAACCAGGGACGACTAAAAATGTAAAAACTAAGGAGCGCAACTGCTCTGGGGGAAAAATATTTCCCACAACATAATTTTGGACATCGTGAATCAGTGAACATTTTGAACATTAAAGTATTTTGGACATTTAGCACTTCCTACAGGTAACAGTAAATAAATGCTGAGAGTGGAGTATGGAATTCCATATGCATATACAGTGGACGTTTGGAGATCTAAAGGGTTAAGGCATAAAAAATAAAAGGGGGAGGAAGAAAAATGTATCTAATTATGATTCGAGGACCATGCGACATCTGGATCTTCATGCACACTGCAGTGAATGAAAATTGCAAGTAGTGGCGGGAAATTTTAAATGTTTAAAGCTGTACAATGAACACCTGATGATCAAGTATGTTACGTGCTCCAAAAAGCAATGTAACTTTTATTAACACATTATATATGTATGGCTAACTCTCTCTCTCTCTGGGAGATTGGATATTTCGAAGTTCATACTCGTAACAGGCAACAGAAAGAGGGAGTGGCAGTGGAAAAAGTTATATACACAAAACTGCAAAAGTCATGGAACCATAGATAAATTTTTCTTGTGATTAAGAAAAAAGGATAGAAAACAGGACTGCTATCCCTCACCCATCACACCATTTGTTTAAACCGGCATAAAATAGTTGGAAAAAATACCGTGCTGGTTAGAAGGAACACACATTTATATTTTATGGGAGAGGAAAAAGAAGATCAACCATGCACTATGTATTATCTGTTCTACAGATCTGTAAATGAAAGAGAGTACCCAACCGGCAAATGTTCTCATTAGTAAGCAAAGTTTCACAGTCGTCAAAATACACTGCAACCTTGAAATATACGACACTAAGTTAACTGCAGCCTATAGTCTTCAAATATTTGTCTACCGAATTTTCAATATATCAATAATTTTGGACTAACTGCTGTTGTCTGTACCCTATTCCGTTGTTCCATTATGAGAATATTATTTTTTTTTCCTACTAGTATTTCATCTCTTGTTTTTTAGTATCTTTCCATTATTTCTGGTCATGATATCATTCTGTATTTCGAGAAAAAAATGTGCTAACTAAAATCATCAGCTCTGTCAAGAGTTAACACCTCTGAGTCCACGCTTGTTTTCGAGAAAACATGTTACGTTTCTTGAGTTGCTCTTCGTAGGGTTAATTTCGCAGCAATGGGATTTTTTTTTTTCTGCGTTGCAACATCTCGTAACTGTCATTGTCCGTAATAAGATTCAGGGACCATTGCTACACATATTATTCAATGTATGCAATACTTAAATCGTAGAAACTACGTCGATCGTTTTATGATAAAACTTCTTGCGATGAAATCGAGCATTTTGTTTGCGTTGTTAGTGGCTCCAACAGTGTTTGGAGTATTTGAGGTCGTTGCTGATAACAGCTCCCAAATCCTCTCGTCCTTTACCCCTGTTAGTCGGGTAACGAATATGCGGTATTCATACTTAATATTTTTGTCACCAAAGTGTACTTCCATATATTTATCAATATTAAACTTCATCTGCCATTTTTTCACTCCAATTTATTAGCACATCCACGTGTTTTTTATGGAGTCAAAGCCTGCTTTCGTAATTCGTTTGCCTCCTTCCTGTCATCTGTAAATTTCGTTACTGTAGATTGAAGTCCATTTATATATATATATATATATATATATATATATATATATATATATATATATATATATATATATATATATATATATATATATAATTGATATTAACAGTGAAAAAAAAAAAAACTGATCCATGAACTGACTCTGGAGGAATAATGCATGTTACTGCCAGCCATTCTGATGAATCGCCAGTTATTACTACATGTTGCTTGCGATTCGTTAACTAATCACCAATCCATGAACATAATTTGTTAGAGAGGCCGATGGCTATTAGATATTCTAGTAGTCTTAGATGGGGAATCTTGTCAAAATCTTTCTGAAATCTTGGTAGATGACATCCGACGGTATTTTTGCTTTTCAGTTATGGTTGTAAACAATTCAATAAAATTTGTAAGGCATGATCTGTCATAATGAAACCCGTGTTGATTATGTGGTATAAGATTATGCTTGTTCATAAATACGGATTTTATTTTCTCTAACTATTCTTCCCCAGTATGCTGCGTAGTTATGACGTTATTAGGTAATCTGTAATCTGTGGCGCGATTTTTAGCGACCTTGTAAAAGATAGTTGATATATTAGTGAGCTTCCATTGATTAGGTACTGTATATTCAGTTCGCGATTTTAGACTATTTTAGTTATAGGTAAGACTAATTGTAACATTCACGCAGAATGCAGGGAAATATCTTCTCTGGGTCTGCTGGCTAATTTAGGCCGATTTTCGGACGATAGTTTAACACTTCGTGTCCTGCCACTTCATTGAGTAATAACTGATCTTCCGGTCCTTGAAAAAAACAGTTGAGGGATGAAAATGTTTACGCTATTTTCTTTCGTGACTACACCGTGAAAGGATTCGTTCAGTATTGTTGCTACTGTTTGGTTTTCATGGACGAGATCGCCTTCTGAACTTAGTAGAGATCTTATGCCATCGTTTACGTTTCGCTGCATTCCTTTACATTATATATACAGTATATATATATATATATATATATATATATATATATATATATATATATATATATATATATATATATTTTCCTTTTGTCTCATGTGAAATTTTTGCCTCCTACTAGTCTCATTTAGTTTTCGGAATAATTTCCGTACATTTTTGCTATAAGTCAACGTACTCGGTACCGTCATCGTGATTACCTGTACAGCACGTTTATACTTTTAATATGCCTTTCTCTGGCGACAAATAATTTCTTGAATATTCTTTGACATCATGACTGATTTATTTGGGTGATTATTTCTTCAAGTAATTCTCTGTATATTTTTTAATCCGATAGACATCAACCCAGTGGGCACAGCTTGCGTAATTCACATGGAAACCACGTGGAAGTAACACGTGGATATGATGAGTAAATGTGGTTCATTTTGCAAGATGATTTCACATGGATGTGACACGTGATTTCCATGTCTCAATACTCGCATAAAACAAGAGTCAAATCCACGTGTATTTTATGTGAAAATTAGGTGGCATATTACACATGCTACTCTTGATGAGATTTCTACATGTCTAAAAAGCACTTAAATATTCTGCAGGAGTAGATAGGCCTATTTATATGCATTATTTACAATATAATATACAAGAATAAATTTATTGTATTGTAGATTATACATATAAATGGTTATACTACTCCAGCAAAATATTCACATGCTCTGTAAAAGAAAGGTTTTTAAAGACTGACAATATTAGGAAAATTATAATCTTTCTGGAAGCATGGATTATATTGTCCTTAGGGTAAAAAAATTATTACAAACACTTATATGGTCAGGATTTACATAGGCAATTTAATTATTAATTCTATGGCAACATATATTTACTATTTTTAAAACATCACCATAATTCAACCCTACACGTCTTTTCTGAGTTAGGGGGATCTGAGAGAGTAACCCAATATCAGAAGTCTGTCCCCAATTCCTTCAAGGAAACAACTGCACTTGGCACGTACTGGCATGCCGCCAGCCAAGGGCCCCTAGTGACAGATGGTACAGTTGCCTCAAGATATTCCTTTATCCCATGCAGTTTTCACTATGCATATAATCTAATACATATTTGAATGAAAGAAAATTACCATTTACTTACAAATACAGTAAACTAGTCATTTTAAGCAAAATCTTGTCCATAAAGCTATTTCTGTGGTTTTATTTGTATAGTGAAAACTTTATGGGGTAAAGGAACACCTTGAGGCAACTGTCTATAGGCACGAACGATTAAAGAATTTGATGGGAGATTGGCAAAAATGGAAATTTGTGGACTGAGTAGTAGTGGAAGCAGGAGGGGACAGCATAGCTTATTGTGGAGTGGAGTGGAGAGGAAGCTTGAATTGTTTGGTCTGGTTTAATTGAAGGCTATAAAGAAAGAAAGAAAGGGAGAATTAAAAATTTCATCAGAAAGAATAGCAAAAATTATGAAAGCATAAAAAGCATAGAAGAAATTTAGTGTGAATATTAGATAGGGATATAATTGGTATGTTGAAAATTAGTAGGAAGTGAACTCTTACTGATTATGTGGTTGTGAATGAAAGACTCTTTGAAAAGGTGGAAGATGCAAAAAGCAGCAGGTTTGTTGAAAGGCTCAGATCACAGTAATAGCAAAGTTGTGGGATGGGATGGTGGGTCAAAAGGAATAAACTGAGGAGGTTTGGTCACGTGCAAATAATGGAAGGCATTTGAATAGCCAGAAGAAACTTCCCGGAATTTAGGCATTGGACATGATAAGACAGAGTGGGTGATGAGTTTATAACTTTTCAACACATAATCCCTTACAATGTAGATTTCTTAGCTTATCAATACAAAAGGTACAAAAATATTCTGTTCATACTCCATTCATCACAGCACATTCTCCATACCTTGTAATTCCATAACACAATTTCACTTAAAAAAAAAAAAGAAAAATGTAGAAGAAAACATAAACCAAAATTTTCAAAAAGTACCAGTAAGCTACTCATTAAATAAGTAGAAACATAACTCCCATAACCCATTATCATTCACTGTTATGAAAAATTATTACAATGTGTGTTGTAAAATGCTATCATATTCACATTGCTAAGTGGACATTTTCTACTTTTCTGTAACATTTTTAAAAAATTTCTTATACCTCACAATTGTCCCCAGTTAAAGGTATGGAGTTTTTACTGTCTATAAATCTTTATAAATGGTATTTTCCATAGGAAAAACATAGTAATAAGTTGAAGGTAAATGGTAAAAGATACTGAACTTAAGAATTGAAAGCAATCTCCATATAGCCAAAAACCATAAAAGAACATGCCTTTACAGGGGACTAAGTAAACCAAATAAAAAGTAATATTAAGAAGCAATCACATTATAAAAACAAGAGAAAACAGTTGTAATATTTGAAGTAAGTTGACCTAATTCATCAACCAGTAAAACACTTAAATCTTAACTAATCATCCTTTTATGAGATGGATAATTGGTAATTTGTGAATTATTACTCTTGGTGACAAAATATAATAATGTTTTATCATTATGTTGATTTTCTTGTAGTAAAAAAAAAAAAAATCACAAAAATGGATAGTCACTTGATAAGTAGGCTTTATCATAATACAAAAACATGCTTATCAGCTCCATATAAAGTACAGAGTGTACACAATAGAATGAGGTACAGGAAAGCAAGAGTTGCAAACTGTGAAACATGGTATCAATTTAGTATTCTATTGGGGTTCAAAATCAAGTTATGAAAAAAAAAAAAAAAAAAAAAAAAAAAAAAAGTCCAGTGTACTCATGCTGAAGACAACTTAAGAATTTACTCTACAGTTTCCTTCAATTTGGGGGCATTGCGTAGTTTTGTTGCAATATGAGTTACATCTGCTGCACAAGATTCTGGACTTTTTTTAAGCACACTGTCTCGAATGACACAAAACAACTTTGTGTTTTTAAAGGGAAGCTTCGCCCTTTGCCCATACATATTATACTTGCACATGAGGTTTTTAGTCATAAAACTGCTCAACAGCTTTGATACCATATCCTTCTTATTCATACCACCTATGCGTACACATTTATTGAACATTTCTTGGTAATAAGTTGGATTTTCCAATTCATTTTCAACTTCTTGTAGTTCTTCCAATGTGTTGTTACGCCTAATAGTCAAGTCCAAACCACTGTTGTCACTAAATGAAGTGAAGCAGTGAATCGATTTCAAATCTCTCACCTCTGACTTAGTTTCCCTCACATCTATTATCAATTGTAGGACACGCTTCTGGAACCCTGTGGAATAAAAAGAACATCAATAAATAAGTATACATATACATATAAATATATATAAATATATATATATATATATATATATATATTTACAGTTGACCCCCGCCCAACACGAACGTTACGTTCCTGAACTGCTCGTGTAAGGTGATATTCGTGTGCAGTGAACTTAATAACTAATGGGAAAAATAGAGTTACAGTAGGTTCCCTAGCACTGGGCCACTCACCATTACCATATAAAGTCTTTTCACCTCCACAAATTAAGCTTATAAGTAAAACATATGAAAGGTGTGACATTCATGTGACAAGAATAGATTGGAAGGTACTCAAAATATATGGTGTTAGAAGCATTTTGTTGGGTGCAGAACAATCCTTGTATGAGCGGTGCATAGCAGCAGTAATTACGTACTTTTTACATCCATAGGGAAAGTGTGATGCTCTGGCTCTCTTCGGTCCCGGCTGTCACGTCGCTCTAGTCGGTCCCAGCTGTCACGTCGCTCTAGTCGGTTCCGGCTGTCACGTCACTCTAGTCGGTCCCAGCTGTCACGTCACTCTAGTCGGTCCCGGCTGTCACGTCGCTCTAGTCGGTCCCGGCTGTCACGTCGCTCTAGTCGGTACCGGCTGTCACGTTGCTCTAGTCGGTCCTGGCTGTCACGTCGCTCTAGTCGGTCCTGGCTGTCACGTCGCTCTAGTCGGTCCCGGCTGTCACGTCGCTCTAGTCGGTCCCGGCTGTCACGTCGCTCTAGTCAATCCTGGCTGTCATGTAGTTCACGTCGGTCCCGGCTGTCACATCGCTCTAGTCGGTCCCGGCTGTCATGTAGTTCACGTTGGTCCCGGCTGTCATGTAGTTCACGTCGGTCCCGGCTGTCATGTCGTTCACGTCGGTCCCGGCTGTCATGTCGTTCACGTCGGTCCCGGCTGTCATGTCGTTCACGTCGGTCCCGGCTGTCATGTCGTTCACGTCGGTCCCGGCTGTCATGTCGTACTTGTCGATCCTGACTACCATGTCGATCCCAACTGTAATGTCTTTCTTGTCGATCTCGACTGTCACGTCGTTCTCGTTGGTCCTGGCTGTCATATTGTGTACCGGTATGTCGTTCCTGACTATTATGGCATTCACGTTGCCCACAGTTGTCCAGTTGTTGAAATCGGTCCGGGGAGTCATGAAGTTCCTTATCATGGATAGTATGGCCCCGCTTGTGGTAATTTTGGCTAGTTCCAGGCCTCAGGCTACTCTGATGATCTACACTCCTGAGAAATCAAAGCCAGTGATTACTAATTTCATAGTGTATTTATTTTATAGGTAGATACTAAATGACTACTTTTATGACAGGTATCTATCTATCTATAGCCAGATCCCTACTTCCTTAAGGGGTGGCTACAACTGAAGGACCTCAAGCATCCTTATCCCTCCTCCACTTTGTCCTTCCCCCTAGTTCTTGGCCTGCCCCTTCTTTGTCTAGCCTACAAGCCACTTCACTGGTATACACTCACTTGGTCAGCCTCACCTCTTCACTAAAACCACCTGAGAGTACTTCTCTCCATAACTCCAACCAAATCCTTCCTTTAAACTAATTCTAAGTATTTCAGTGAACTTGGCTGATAATTTACATAGATACAGAATATATATTTAAATTTTACATTAACAAAAGAAATGTCAAGACACTGGGATTCTATCAATCTTACTACCAGTACTAGCTTGCTCAGAACAATGCATTTAAACCTTCCTTTCACTGTCATAATTATCTTAAATATTATACTGATTCTGGGGTCACATTCAAATCTCTACTTCACAAAAATTCTATATCAAATAAATATTGGATAATAAATACACCACTGAAATACAAAGTCAATCCACAATCAATAATGAATGTTGGGTTCAAAGCACACAAAAAAAGTTCATAAAATAACTAATAAAAAAGTTCTGATCCCCCCCCTTAATGGTAATAAAAAGTTTAACATACCAATCAAACTCAGTAGATCTTGACCTTCTTGGAAATGAAATATGATTAAGCTTCTGAGGTGGTGGTGGAGCCAGCGTTTTCGATGGAGCTGGCACAAGCTTTTGTGGTGGAGATGGAGCCAGCTTTTGAGATAGGGCTAGAGCTTGGTTTTCAGTTGATACTGGAGTTCCCTTCTGTTGCTGGGTTGGAGAACCTTTTTGCAACACTGATAGTAAAGAAAATGTACTAAGTAAGACATATAAAAGTTGATACTGTAGCCTACTCCAGTATATATACATGGTATACCATAAGTGAGTGGCATCATGAGGTATTAATGATTTTGAATCCAATAAAAGAATATTTCCAACTCATTTCCACCTTGAGGATGTTTAACAACTACCTTAAATCAATTAACTTGTAAAATCAATTTGCAATTAAAATGAAGATATGTAGATTTATATTTGGATGATCTTATTTTGACTGTAAATAGATAAAATACCAGGAAAGCAGCATTTCCTTTGTTAATGCAATATACTGTGTTCTTTGCTCACTTACCATGCAAGTCCTGACTACTGATGAAGTCCTCTGGAAGGCACTTCTTGGCACGTTTTCTCCTCCTCCTTAATTCCCAACCCTCACCATAATCAGAGTCAGCACTGCTGTCAACACCCTCAGTTACTGATGTGAGCTGATAATTGTCACATGTTTGATAACTATCTGAAATATGAACATAAACAAACTAGAGATCTATACTTAAATCACAGTATGTCATGATACCTTCCCTCCCCTAAGAGGATCCCCTAAATAGAAGGCCAAGACATAAGTCAGTCAGTCAATCAGTCTCTCTCTCTCTCTCATATACAAAATGTTGGTAACATAATACATACATACCTGAAGATATTTTCACTTTAACCAGTTGGAACTTCCTCCATGATTTAGGGTCTGGGTGTTGTCGAGTATTCAATGCATTCTCAGCATTAACACCTTGAGGCCAATACAAGCTTCCCTTCTCCTCATCTACCCAGCTATCTGGTACAACACCTTCCTCTTCTGTTTTCCCCTCAACCCAAACTGCTCGCTTCCACATCCTGATAATTAATGTCATGCTTAGTAATTCAGTATTATAGTAAGTACAGTATATATTCTTTTTATTTCATTTGAAGAGACGACATGTATCATTATAATTATTGTAAATAAATTACTTAATATGAGAAATATCAGTAACAAAACAGAAAATAAATTGAACTGCATGATACCAATAGTTTGTACCGGTAATACGCCTATTTCATACAACATTTTAAAATAATTCTTCAAATATACATCATTATAATTAATCTCAATCACATTTTCATTTACAGGAGTTAGAGGGGAGGGGGATCATGGTCACTACATGTCAGAAATAAATGTTTAATAAGATACGTGAGAATGTTGACTGTTTATACGTATCAAAATAATAATAATAAAAAATATTATGCCTTCAAGAAAATCATTAACTTGTAAATGCTAAGAAAAAAAAAAAAATCTCACCATTGGTGATTTTCTTCTTATGTAATGCAAGCAAATATATGCACTGCAATGTGTGTCTGCCATCTTCAGGTGCGATGAGGACAGGGAGCAGAAGATAAAGTATAGATAAAAGAAAAAAAAATGGAGAAGAGTTGTGAAGCTACAGAGTCCAAGATTCAGAAGTTTGCTGTTTGTACATAATCAAGTTGGCAATTTTCAGTGAGCTCCAAGACTAAAAGCAAAAATTTTTTTTTACAAATCTCACACTATTCATTTGTGTAATGCAATACTGGTATTAAGACAACACCATCTTTGTAGGGCAATTTCACAACTTTTCTGAACAAGTATTTAGAATGAATTACTTTTTCTTTTGTCTTGGAGCAATTTTTCATGAATACAATATTGATGAGTTTTGAATCACAAGGTACAGTGAAAAAATTTTCAGTAAAGTTTTGGCTTAAAACACCACAAGTATAGTATCCATTGTCCTTTTTCTCTTTCAGGAAAACAAAATCTTCATTTTCCAACATGAAACAGTTATCCTTGTATGTTGTGGTTATGCATGCTTGTTGTGAAGTGTCCTTTGTTGCACTGTACTTTTCCTTTTCAGCAAGCCTTTTAAATACTTGTGAGATGGGATTACTTGATGACCTTACTAACTTTTTTTATTATATGTAAATGATTCTCAAAGGGGAATGCACTTAAAGAGTTCAATGAACACTGATAGTTTTCCACATCATCAGCTAAATGAACGACATTATGTACGTTATATACAACAAAATGGCGACCAAATACCTCATCGCATTGTTGGACAAAATACTCCAGTAGTTCTCGTGCATATGACAAATAGCCATTCCTTAGATGGCTGTCTGAGTTCAATAAAATAGAAAGAGCTACAGTTAGTGACAGGCTTGTTTTGTAGATTTCTGGAGAAACAATATCTTTCAAAGCAACAATACTTGTGTACAAGATATATTGCCTGAATTCAGTAGCCTTCCAACGATCAATCACAGCCAGAGACCGTGGCTGCCTAGCAAACTCACTTGGGAGTGACATGCCTTTCAAAACACCAGACAACAAGCTTAACTGTTGCTGGGAGAGTTTACACACTCTAGAACCTCTCATAAGGAAGAGCAACATTCTTCTTGTGACACCAAGGCAAATTAAATGCATGTAGTCCAAAGGAAATCCTTTAACACAGGATATCCCATACTGAATGAGAGGACTCATTCCCAGCTGATGAGTTCCTTCATAATGACCTAGTTTGAATAATTCATCAGTTCTTTCTTTACATTTATTTGAAGAGTTTAGTATGAGAACATGACAGTCCCAAGTTCCTTTAATCTCGCATCTTTCACATGCATAATAACCAGTGTGGCTTTTAATGCATTTCAGAAAGGATCGGGCAGGTGCATCACATATAAAAGAAATAATATTCTCACCCAATCTCTTACCATCCACAACTAAACCATCTTGTGAAAGTTGCTTGTATTCTTCTAAGAAGTCTGAGAGAAAATTGTCTACAGATTCCGGCTTTACTTTCCCACAATAAAGAGCTACCAAGGCAGGCCTAAAATAGCTAAATTTCAATAATATTGGCCAGAACTGCTCATTACTTGACTTATACAATGGAATTCCATCTACATTTATTTTCAATTCAATGAAATCATTGTTTTCAACAAAATCTTTATTGGCATCCAGTATCAGTTGCAAAGTTGAGGCTATTCCAAAGTATGAATATTGTCCACCACACTTTTCTTTTATTGTTACATGCCTTGGAGTTTGCAATAATGTGCGTGCATCTTTTGGAAGATTAAATCCTCTTTTCCTAAGAATTTCTAAAAGCTGATGAAGTGCTTGTCTCGTGATATTATTCAGAGTGGCCCACCTAGCTAATTCTTCCTGAGTAGAATCATCAGTGAAGCTATTTTGAGTATCATTATCAGTGTCAGATTCCTCTGATGAAGAGGATATTAAACTGCTATCAATCTGTTGTTGACAAGGCAAAGTGAAGGATATATCAGCGTTCTCGCTAAGAGGGATCTCACCATTAAGCTTACTGACTTTAGAACATGAATTATCTTCATCTTCGCTACTAGAAAAAAGTTCTTTCAGTTGACTTCGTAGTTTCCTGTACCTTTTATAGTAAGCCATGATAATTTTTTCCTCAAAATGGTTTTACTTTTAATTTTGTGGCAAGGTTACTTAAAGGAGATATACAGCACTGGAAATTTTAAAGAATAAGAAATAAAAGAATGTTATCTGAAATTAGACAACAAAGTATTAGTAAAAGACAAATAGAACACAAAATAATAAATCTGCACATACACAAACATATAATAGAACTTAACTGAGGAAACAGAAAAAGTATGGAAAGCAAATATAGGGAGCAGCAAGTAAATTGTAGATGCTCTGAAGTTAGTTATTACCGAGGTTAATAAGAATTACTGGTAGTGCTAATTCTATGGATTCTGATTATATATGGAACTTTAACAATGCTTTAAATCACTATTTCTTAGTAAGTACTGCATAGAGGTGAGAAACAGGACTCTAGGGGATGTGATAATTCTGGGATGAGGTTCTAATGAAATTAGGATAAAATCATTTACAGAGCATCATGTTTTTAGAAATCCATCAATATTCTTCATAATCCAGAGTTATGGATGCTACAACTGGTTTGTTATTGGAGAGGGAAAGGGAAAGGTTAGTTACAATATATTAACATAAAAGGGATAAAAAAAAAAAAACTGCTGTATACCCTGAGTGGGTGTATGTTAGTAAACTAGGTATTACCATTACTAGAAAATTTAATAGTTCAATAGTTACCATAATGTATTATAGTGTTCCATATTTCAAAATAAAATAATCTCCAACCATGGTCTTGCTGAAAAGCATAATGAATATGATTTGTGGGCAAAATAGACTAGTTTTAGTATGAATGTACAAAACTTTTAAACTACTAACCTTGTACAAATTTTGCTAGAACAAAAAAATCTAGTGTTGACTGCGGAGTTCCACCCTGTAGCCTATTAACGGTATAGTAACGTATGCCTTTGTAGTCTAGGTAGCACAAGACACAGTCACCTCTTCAGCTGGCTAGATTTATCGTCAACTGAAAAAATAAATAAAAATGTATAGCCTAACTAGTGGTACTGCAATAGGTGAAAATTGAATATAATAAAAAGTTTATTGCAGTGAAGCAAATAAAGCTAATTATTGACAACGTAAAATATTAATATGATTTCCAAAGATAATGATACAGTATGGTCTTACTCCTTAAAAGGCCCCTATGAAAATGAATTAATATAGTACCGGTATTCATTAAGTAATAATAGATATATTTATAAAATGAAGGGGAATCATCCTGGGACAGATATATTTTGACAGGGAATCGTCTTGATGGGGAATTGTTCAGAGACCTGCATAAGTACCGGTACATTACACACAATACAATGTATTTATTTCCAAATTTTCAAATATACCATCCCTCACCAGGATTAGAACTTGGAACCTATAGATGAGTGCATCAGCTTTTCACCAATGGGGTACCACCCTGAAAAAACAATACAACCATGTGTATGCTCAGTAAGCAAATACAGTAGGCTAAGTACATTTTGTAGATGACCATAAACTTTACCAAACTGGAGGTCAAAATCATATTTATATCAAGTAAATTTGGTAATATTTTAGTTTTGGTCCCACATGATTTTTTTCCAATACCAATAAATGGCCTAAGCAATTGTGAATAAGCTATTTTGAGTACCAACAATATAACCATAAATAATATGGTCCATTTTTAACACTACACATCACGCGATCATTGACTTTTCGTTAACATTTTCATGATTTTCTAACAGAATCAGTCATTCTAAGAATGTTTTCTTCATGGCATTTCTGTCGCAAATTAATAATAAACGAGTTATCGCTATTCCATATGTGGTATGGTTATAAGCCTCCTAGTGAAGTAAACAGGACTAGCGACTTTTTCAGTGAATCGAATGACCTAAAGCAACTCAAATCACACCAAAACAACAAGCACTAACCGAACCTAACCAAACCTCATCTATTCCCCAAATCCTAACAGGGGGGCTTCAACTCCTCCAGACCCCCCACACATTAACCAAATCTTACCTAACCTAACCTGGTGTAAATACGAAATATTACTTTCACTAAGGTAGTATACATACAGGTGAACACACACAACTATCTGTCTACAGCAGGGGAAACATGGCTCTCCCATTGAAAACAATAACACTATAAATTGCATAACTCAGTAATGGTTGATTTACGACGGATGTGCCATAGAAGAAAAAAGGACCAGAATTGCATAAGGTATAATGCTAGTTAGTTCAATTTCTTGTCAGTGAGTTGGCTGTTAATACGAAATAATACCGGCCTGTTGGCCTAAACATCGATATAAGTTAGGTCCTAGGCCAGCTAGCCTATGAAAAAAAAAAAAGTTGCAAAATTACTCTTTTGTTGCTTGAGGTTAACTTACTGTAAGGATTGGGAAAGCAGATTTCTCAAAGCAGTGCCATTAAGTTAGGGCCTAATCAACAGGCTACAGCCTTTTGAGTCAAATTTCCCTATTTTTGGAGAAAAAAGGATGTGTGGCTAAGCACAAAGTGCCTGCCCTCTTCTTCCTAATATCATGAGAGAGGGAAAATTACCTTTGATCCTTTGCTGCAGGTTTCGTGGCCGCTTGGTGAAGTTGCTGTTGCCCCCTTGGTGAACTTGGCGGCAGTTGGCGCCATTTGATATAAACAATTCAAAACAAATGAATTTCGAAATGCACACCAGAGTAAAGCATCATCTCCAAGAAAGCCAGGAAATTAAGTACAAATAACTTTACTTTGCAAAAATACTACATTCTAACTTCATTTGAAAATATTAGATTTAAATAAAATGCATGATTAAAATGATACGATCACCACAAACAGTTGAGTGGCAAGTTGTATCTGGCAATATTCAGTACAAACGTGTCACATGTCGCAACATATGGAGATTCTATTTGACTTCATGCTGTTTGAACGTATTTTATATAATTATATGCTTACAATCATTATAAGAGTAGGCCTGTTAAGCAACAAAACATTTTCTGACTATAGCTATTAATAACATGCATGAGTTATAATTTACCTATATTTTTGAAATTGTTATTCCAAAACATATCAAACTACATTGGAAATCAAGATTTTATGGAGGCAGGTATCATGTATTTCAAGAAAAAAAATTATAATGTGAACTCGTGAATTAAATGAGAATGAATCCACCAGTTATACTTAGAGATAATATCACATCTAATTCGTAAGAATTCCACATCCATTTATTCACGTGAATATGTCATCTAAACATTCACGTGAAAAAGACATGGATATCTGGTGAATTCACGTGTTCACAAGTTTTCACCAAATTTCCACGTGGATACGACGTGAAAATCACCACCTGTGCCCACTGGGAATCGACTGGTGAATATTTCCCACATTTCCTCACTTTTTCCACATGTAGTGACTTGGTCCAGTTGGTGTTAGAAACTTCGTTTATCATATTATCGAAATTAGCTTCTCTAAGGTAGAGGCTGAGAGACTATTTGTCCTTGTCTTTCAGTTTATGTTGAGTTCATGTCTAACGGTACTATAATCGCTGTTGCTAATATTTTCACCACCATCACACAAATTTATTAGGTTACTATCAGTCGCTAGTCAAAGCTTGAGTATATTATCACCACACATTAATGTATTCTCAGTGTATTCGCTGCCTGACTTGCAAATGCCTTGTCTATCAGTTCTAAAAATCTATTTGTTTCCCCAAGATTTTTTGCAGAAAGTGTAAAACCTGAAACTTATCCCACCAGTTGACACCAGTGTAATACCATAAATGCTGTCCCACCGGTATTCACCAGTGTGATGCTAGTGGTAAGACCTTTTATGCCACTGGCTGACACCAGTGTAAAACCTGAATGTATTTTCTTACCTGTTGTGGGTATTGATCAACTCACCCATGGATATACAAGTGGTACTCGACTTAGTATAGTGGATGGTAAATATTTATGAAAAGAATGAATTGTGGTAGCGTTTGTAGTTTTTGGCCGAGTTTAGATTTTAGTCGGTACCTCAGGTGGTTGTCGTTCCCTCAGCGAAGGAATCTTGAATTGGAAGGGGAGTGAATTTGGCTTGAGGACATAATTTCCTTGATTAGGTATACTAATAGAGAAAAGAAAATGCTATATACTTTACTCTACTTTAATAATTCTGTTAATTTCCACAAAACATTTTTAATTACATGACCCTTTTTAGTATGAGAGAAGATTGTAAATGTTACTAAGGCTTTTGGGTGATCATTCCTCTAACATCATCACCAGACGAAACAATTTGATTCACGCGAGGTATGGAGTTGTTGTACTCTACTTTCTTTTTTGACCGTTACTCTTGGGCTCTACATTGGCCTCAAGACAGGGACACTTTTACGGATATGATTTGTCTGTTCGGGCTGGCATAGCCTCGAATCAATATGAATGATTATTTGTATTCATCTTTCACCCATATAAGGTATTCTCTTCATATAGTTTTCTCGGTTCTCATATCAAATCAGTATTTTTTACAATTCACCATCAACAATGTTATATAATTACTAGAAATACATAATCTCTCGGGCCTGTCTAGCCTCGAGGTACAATTAAAAAAAAAAGAAATACAATCACTAGGAACACCTCAAACACTCGGGCTTATTTAGCCTCGAGGTACAACTTAAATATCACATTATTGTTCACAATCAGTAAGTTCTCTTCCACGCTCCTGATTATATTTTTTCTAATAAACTAATTTTAAAGAAAGAGAACAGTTGATGAATTTGAATTTTCCTTTCCGTTACAGAACATATCACTTCTATACTTCTATTCCTTATCTACAAAAAAAAGAATTCACTTCATAGAATCATTAATAACACATCAAATACCTTCGGTTTGTAATAATAACTCGTGAGTGGTGCGAGTGTAAGTGTAAAAGTCTATGGGCAATACTTGGGAATAATGGCGTGCTCCCACGGACGTCGCCGCCGGTGTCTGGGGACTAAACGAACGTCTGTTACACACGATGTCTGGGCAGCAAGTCACTACGTTAAACTCTCAACAATATTACTTCTCATAGTTCATAATAAGTAAGGATTAAACAGAGAAAAAGAGGGGAGGAAGAAGAATTGTGGACGACTCACCTAAACGAACGTCTGTTACACACGATGTCTGGGCAGCAAGTGGGGTATGTCGGGCACTAAAGGACGCCACTGCTAGCTCAAATGAGATTATGTTTTTGAAATATGGTGGGTTTCAATTCTCTTTACAATTTATTTAGCAGTGTACCAATGACGCCAGGACTTTTGATTGAATTGGGGAAAATTTGGGATTTATCCTTACTTAAATTAGATACTGATTCTATCACTATTTCAATTTGAATCTGAAAGCAGCTCATGCCATCTAGTGACGGCCAAGATAAACGGGACTTTAAATCCTCACAAATGACATTATTTAGGCCTTTTGGACTGCTAATCTTACATACTTGTGTTCTAGCAGCTTCATTAGCAAACATTTCACAACTAGGTTACGGAAAGAATTATATATTCATCATTACTCTGTTTAAGGTTTAAACTCGGCGCCCAACGACAAGAAAAGTTGGCGCCTCTCTCTGTTATTCGTTACTATACGAGACGGGGAATTCCCATAGCTCAACATCGACAATTACATCACTCACTGCATAGATACAGAGATACATACATATAAAAATTGAGTTAGCCCTACAGTAATTATTAATATATGAATTACTACTTAGGGTAGGAACTTATAAACTAATATTCAGGTTACACCCTATCTTAAAATTACAGTACTACTAAGTACATACATGAATATCAAATGTGTGGCACTACACGGCTCCCACGTTCGGAAAACAAATTTTACCCAAGTCAATTTTCTGTGACATGTGCATGGATGGAATATTGTTACTCTGATAACTGCTATGGACACTTTGAATTGGAATACCTTTCCTCACAATCGGTGGCACCTGTCGGTCCACATTAAACACCTGATGCATACCTCGGAAGGTCGCTTACTCACTACATTAGGAGGTATGATCACTCCTTACTCGAGATGTTATGAGGGAATTTATGCCCCAGTCAGCCTCAGGTTTTGGAGGATAGCTTGTCGCTCACCTGAGCTCGACAGGGTCTCTCGAGATTGAGATCACCACGGGAGGCGCTTCCTTACACTCTTCCATTCGCAATCACATTCACTCTGTCCTTTCGTTTCCAGCTTTCCACCCGCAAGAGGTGAGCGCTCATTCTGTCCTGAAGACTCCACTACCTCACAAACCGTGCTAACTGTAAGGTGAGGGGATTGACCACTCCCCTCGAAGTAAGGCACTTCCCAGTTCCAACAGGAACTCTTTACTTTTTTTTCTTTTTACGCCCTCTCCTCGGGGATGAGTCCACCCGGAACATAACTTTAAGCAGTTATGTTTCACAACATTCGTCACATGCACTTATCCACTTTTCTAACACTCCCCTATGAGTCTCCGAGGGGCAGTCCTCACTCGCGGTGGTAATCGCTCATCTTCGGGCTCCGGGGCGAGCTCCTGCTGCAGCGGTTCTAAGAGCCATTCCTCGGTACCGTAATATGGTTTTACCTTTTCAGCAGCCCTTTGTATTTTTCTTCCACTAAATACATTTTCAATGATATAAACACTTCCATCTAGCAGTACTTCAATCACTTTGTACGGGCCGTCCCATTTGGCATTCAGTTTTCTACAGGTACCCGGTTGTATGGTCTCTTTTTTCGCCCACACCAAACTATTAATTCCAACCTTCTTTGCTCTCCTCCGTTGTCCAGGACGATACCTCGTGACGTCCCCAAAATCGATGAAGTATTGCCCAAGACAGTGTATGATGTTTCGTGTATGTTTGTCTCTGGGTAATATTTGTTTAAAGAACATATAATAACCTAACCCTTAACATTCTAAGCTGGAAAGAAGGAAAAGTGAATAATTAGCACTAAGCTGGGAGGAAACATGGAAATATCGAGACGAGAGGTAGGACAGAAAAGCAGAAGAGGACAGTAAGGAGACAGACTGGAGATAAAAAGGCCCCCTTTAGTCGCCTCTTACGACAAGCAGGGATACTGGGGAAGTATTCTTTCCCCCCTTCCCCAGGGGTAACCGTATCTAGTACACTATTTGCACCTCATTACTACCAGGATGTTCTGGATACAGCGTTGCGGAGGTATTTGGGAATGATCAACCAATGCTACCCTTAACATCTTCTTCTTCTTTTTGC
The DNA here is from genome assembly GCF_032717465.1 of Coenobita brevimanus. Classification (NCBI taxonomy): domain Eukaryota; kingdom Metazoa; phylum Arthropoda; class Malacostraca; order Decapoda; family Coenobitidae; genus Coenobita; species Coenobita brevimanus. Next base: position 26,305,195 of record NC_137006.1, read on the forward strand.
GCTTCGCTTCCCTTCACTTTCTCACCAACGCCACTAATTTGGGAACGATGAGTATCCCACCGCTATTGCCACCAGTGTAAAACCTGAAACTTATCCCACCAGTTGACACCAGTGTAATACCATAAATGCTGTCCCACCGGTATTCACCAGTGTGATGCTAGTGGTAAGACCTTTTATGCCACTGGCTGACACCAGTGTAAAACCTGAATGTATTTTCTTACCTGTTGTGGGTATTGATCAACTCACCCATGGATATACAAGTGGTACTCGACTTAGTATAGTGGATGGTAAATATTTATGAAAAGAATGAATTGTGGTAGCGTTTGTAGTTTTTGGCCGAGTTTAGATTTTAGTCGGTACCTCAGGTGGTTGTCGTTCCCTCAGCGAAGGAATCTTGAATTGGAAGGGGAGTGAATTTGGCTTGAGGACATAATTTCCTTGATTAGGTATACTAATAGAGAAAAGAAAATGCTATATACTTTACTCTACTTTAATAATTCTGTTAATTTCCACAAAACATTTTTAATTACATGACCCTTTTTAGTATGAGAGAAGATTGTAAATGTTACTAAGGCTTTTGGGTGATCATTCCTCTAACATCATCACCAGACGAAACAATTTGATTCACGCGAGGTATGGAGTTGTTGTACTCTACTTTCTTTTTTGACCGTTACTCTTGGGCTCTACATTGGCCTCAAGACAGGGACACTTTTACGGATATGATTTGTCTGTTCGGGCTGGCATAGCCTCGAATCAATATGAATGATTATTTGTATTCATCTTTCACCCATATAAGGTATTCTCTTCATATAGTTTTCTCGGTTCTCATATCAAATCAGTATTTTTTACAATTCACCATCAACAATGTTATATAATTACTAGAAATACATAATCTCTCGGGCCTGTCTAGCCTCGAGGTACAATTAAAAAAAAAGAAATACAATCACTAGGAACACCTCAAACACTCGGGCTTATTTAGCCTCGAGGTACAACTTAAATATCACATTATTGTTCACAATCAGTAAGTTCTCTTCCACGCTCCTGATTATATTTTTTCTAATAAACTAATTTTAAAGAAAGAGAACAGTTGATGAATTTGAATTTTCCTTTCCGTTACAGAACATATCACTTCTATACTTCTATTCCTTATCTACAAAAAAAAGAATTCACTTCATAGAATCATTAATAACACATCAAATACCTTCGGTTTGTAATAATAACTCGTGAGTGGTGCGAGTGTAAGTGTAAAAGTCTATGGGCAATACTTGGGAATAATGGCGTGCTCCCACGGACGTCGCCGCCGGTGTCTGGGGACTAAACGAACGTCTGTTACACACGATGTCTGGGCAGCAAGTCACTACGTTAAACTCTCAACAATATTACTTCTCATAGTTCATAATAAGTAAGGATTAAACAGAGAAAAAGAGGGGGAGGAAGAAGAATTGTGGACGACTCACCTAAACGAACGTCTGTTACACACGATGTCTGGGCAGCAAGTGGGGTATGTCGGGCACTAAAGGACGCCACTGCTAGCTCAAATGAGATTATGTTTTTGAAATATGGTGGGTTTCAATTCTCTTTACAATTTATTTAGCAGTGTACCAATGACGCCAGGACTTTTGATTGAATTGGGGAAAATTTGGGATTTATCCTTACTTAAATTAGATACTGATTCTATCACTATTTCAATTTGAATCTGAAAGCAGCTCATGCCATCTAGTGACGGCCAAGATAAACGGGACTTTAAATCCTCACAAATGACATTATTTAGGCCTTTTGGACTGCTAATCTTACATACTTGTGTTCTAGCAGCTTCATTAGCAAACATTTCACAACTAGGTTACGGAAAGAATTATATATTCATCATTACTCTGTTTAAGGTTTAAACTCGGCGCCCAACGACAAGAAAAGTTGGCGCCTCTCTCTGTTATTCGTTACTATACGAGACGGGGAATTCCCATAGCTCAACATCGACAATTACATCACTCACTGCATAGATACAGAGATACATACATATAAAAATTGAGTTAGCCCTACAGTAATTATTAATATATGAATTACTACTTAGGGTAGGAACTTATAAACTAATATTCAGGTTACACCCTATCTTAAAATTACAGTACTACTAAGTACATACATGAATATCAAATGTGTGGCACTACAAAAGTATTCACATTATTATTTTTTTTTAAGAAAAACGGAATTATTGTATTCTATAAATGATTTGATCTTATTGTACAATAGTTCATCTTCTTCCTCATCCTAATTGTTTATATATATATATATATATATATATATATATATATATATATATATATATATATATATATATATATATACTTAATTGACGACAGTACCATTATTTCCTCCAATTTTTACTCATACTTCGACCTTTCTCATACCTCTAGCTTACTCGGTTTGTATTGTACATTCAAAAACTAATTTTGTTCGCCTCACCTTTGTCTCTCTCATCGCTCAATGTAGTAACGTCTGAGTCGGAAATACAAGACAGAGGTGCATTTTACTGTCCACAGATGGCGCGGAGTGATATGGGCCTTTGAATGTTGGAAGGATGAGAGGGTGAAGTAAGACGGAGGTTGGATAGAAATCTTTAGAAAGATTCTCATCAACATGTTGCAGCATATGGATGGAAAAAAGCATACGAGGAAAACCAACCTTAGTAAAAAAAAAGAAATGACCCAAAATTATATCTTTACACCACTGAGCTTTGTAACATGGATGGGCTATCTCATGGGTTGCGCCAATTACTTTGTTTGTCCGCCGCCAGGGTGGCGCTGGTGTGGTGGCAGCCATGTCAAAACACTCAGCCTGACACCTACGCCCCTTGAAATCAACCGACGAGTTCGGAAAATATAGTCCCATGGTCCACTGCGCAGCTTACGGATGCAAAAATGGCACAAGAATTCATCGAAGAGAGATGGCATTACATTTCATAGTTTAAGAAATACATCTTGTTAAGTCTGTAAGACTACTGGTGAACGCAATACACGTTTTCATGAGTGCAACATGAAGGATACTTGCGTTGCACATAAAAAAAAAAGAAATCCATGAAATAGGTGTTCAAAACGAGAGAGAGAGAGAGAGAGAGAGAGAGAGAGAGAGAGAGAGAGAGAGAGAGAGAGACAGACAGACAGACAGAGAGACAGAGAAGTGTAATATAATTCTAGAGCTCAGTGCTTGGATGCCACTAATTTCTTGTAAAGGAAAGTAATGCTTCGTCAAGAAACACTAGGAGCATCTGAAGGCAATAGATATTTGAACACTTTTATTTACAAGTGAGACAGGGGAGGCCCCTCTCAATACATGTGAGTGTAGTTAAAATCTGTCATGAAACTGAGTAATGCTTTAAAATTTTGCAAAAGAAAAAGGAATTCTTAAAACATCAGCCAATGCCACTAGTTATTTCCACAGCTGAATTACACGACCTCTCACACGGCATTATTTTACATAGAATATTATATTGTCTAAACATTGAATATATGCAATATGATTGCTTCATTGCTGACAATCATGTTCACAAGTTTATATAACTGGAATCATAGCGCAGTTATATTATTAGGTAACATCACATAGAGAAATACATCACAGAGGAAGCTATTAGTACTAAAGTAAGAAAGCAGCTGGCTAGAATGATTGTATTAAAAATCGGTGGAAAATAATTATGAATCCATGTTTATGTATAAAAAGATACGTGTAGGTAGTACTGTTAATATCTGATATACCGTATAATGACAGTTTTTTACTATATATTATAATGTGTTTATATACTTTATAATGGCAAAATATTCATTATTAGCATATATGCTCTTTCCATCGTCCTCAATTTTATCTTTACTATCATAATTAAACAGACATTCGGTTAAGGTCATAAAGAAAAAAGAAGGAAGGTTCCTTTTGCAATACGGCAACCTATGACGATTTATTCATACTGTTGGCTAAATGTATCTCATATAATTCTTAGAGCTTGGCCAAAAAAAAAAAAAAGTAACAATAATCTCCCTATATCGTATTATGATATATATGTATACATAGAATCAGGATTGAGACAGAGGAAGCACGCTAAGACCAGTGTTCCAATTACTACACATTACTATGGTGGAGGTGACGAGTGCTGGTGTTTCAATATGGCCGCCTTAGTCACACGCTCGCATCAGAGACAGCTCCTCTGTGCTATAGAGCTCTGTGCTTTACACACATTACTCAATGAGGGACTACGCACCTAATAAGGGACTACACCGCATATTGTCTAGTCAATCTTGGTGATAAAACTGATGCTGCCATCACTGGTCCTACGTGTTGACTGAAATATCTGTTTTCTTGTCTCATTTTGTTCAAATACCCTTATTCTTGTTAATGTGAAGTTTTTCACCACTCTTGTATACATTTTCCTGGCATAATTATTTTCTCAGCCCGCCTCTCTCTCTCTCTCTCTCTCTCTCTCTCTCTCTCTCTCTCTCTCTCTCTCTTGTTCGTGTGTATGAGTGAGCAGCTCAGGTAAATCGATAATTAGTTATCTGAACCTCTGACCTTGATGCATTCACAACAGATGGTGTGTTGTGCACAGGTATTACCAGCCCCGATAGCTAAGCTGGTATTGTTTTCAAATTGTCTGTGTGTGTGTGTTAGCACGATAACTTTGCAACCACTCAAAATATCATCACAAAATTTTACAGGTGTGCAGTACGGAAAAAAATAAATCACGAATTCGAGACTGGTGAAAGTAGGTCAAGGTCTTCAACGTCTGTGTGCCTATTACCATGATAACATCACAACCGCTCAAGATATCATCACAAAATTTTACAGTAGTAGGGATGAAATCTCCTATGAGTATTGTGTTCAGTTGTCTGTCTGTGTGTCTGTTAGCACGATATCTTCGCAACCTCTCAAGATATCATCATAAAATTTTACAGGTATGTAGTAAGGATGAAAATCTCCTACAAGTTGGAAGTTGGTGAAAGTAGGTCAAGGTCTGCGTGTCTGTTACCATGATAACTTGGCAACCTCTCAAGATATCGTCATTAAACTTTACAGGTGTGTAGTAGAGATGGAAATCGCTTACGATTTCGACATTGGTGAAAACTGGTCAAGGTTAAGGTCATATTCCAAGCCGCGCTAGATATGTATCAGATCGCAGCTGCTGTGATTCCTCTCTTGGGGGGCCTCTAGTATATTGTATTTTTAATCTGCAGCACATATTAGTTTTAAGGGACAAAGTATTGTATTAAGGAGTTCGTCCAATGCCTGACTATTCTGACACCAAAGTGCAAAAGGTTCCCGAGCATGCTTGTATTTTGTATGTTATCAACTACACAGATAGTAATATTGATAAACCTGGGAGGTGAATAATAGATGTGGACAAAACTTATATCTCATTCTTATTGTATACAATAAATTTCAATATCCTTGGTATATAGATTTTATTATATACAGTATCTTGAATTATTGTCAAAATATGTAAATTACTGATTAGCAAAAAAAAAAAAAAAATGTCCCTTTTAAATTCATTATTTCTGTCATAGTCAGTGTTGTATACAGGTATTTTGGGATCCTTGGTGTACATATACGAGTATCGTCACATACAGGAATACAGCATGTGGGGTATCAATTTTGGCTAAGATAATCCGTGCGCGGCCGCTCCTTGGTTTCATTCCCATGATTCCTCCTCTGTCTACCTCTCGACCCACTTTTGTACCGTTCGTTGATAGATTCCAACAGTGGCTTCAACATCTCGTGAAGCCATACAAAGTTAGTTCAGAAAGTATCCGACCTCATTTTTTTTTCCTCACCAACCAGTTGGAAGATAGGGGTGGAGTTTTATGTAGCACAGTGCAGGACCCTCATGTCACGTGATTAATGCCAGCCACCATGGGTGACTCAGTGGCTGTCAGTCGGCCTGTGTTCATAAATGTGCACCTCTTGCTTCTCACGTTCGCACGCTCATCACGATGACCGAAAATGTTGAACAGTGTTACTGCATTCAATTATGTCAGAAACTCGGTGATCCCCAAGTTGAAATTATCAGGAAGATCGAGAAAGTTGTTGGGAATGAAGCCATGGGGATAATACAATTAAACGAGAGGTATAATTGCATATAAAAAGGGCCTAATGCCAGTCGAGAACGATCCACGTCGTCTGGGGCAAACAACAAGCAAGAGTGCTGAAAGTGTGAAGAAAGTCTGTGATTTGGCCATGGGATATTGTTGAATGACTGTCAGAGAAATTGCTAATGCAAATGGAATCAGTGATGGATCAGCAGACACAATTTTAAAGGATGATTTGGGCATGCAAAGAGTTGCAGCAAAGTTCGCTCCAAAGCTCTTATCATGTGAACAACAAGCCCTGAGGATGAATGGTTCTCAAGATACGATAGAGTGTACAAATCACGATCCAGACTTTCTAAAAACTTATCACTGGAGTTGAGACTTGGATGAAATGCACGTTGACCTTTTTTTTTTTTTTTTCCTTTTTTTTTTTTTTTTTTTTTTTTACTAGCCAGAAGGTCAGACTCAACAAACATTATTACCTCAACATTTTCCATCATCTTCATGATACAGTTCGGCAGAAGCGACCAGACCTTAATAAAGCAGCAAGTTGGATGCCACACCATGACAACGCCCCTGCCTATTCTTCTCAACTGATTCAGGAAATTTTGGCCGAGCACAATATCCCACAGGTCCGGCAGGCTCCCTACTCACCAAACATGGCTCTATGTAACTTTGGTGATCCCCCAAGCTCAAAGCTGCGCTGAAGGGTTCACGATTTGAGACCAGAGAAGAGATCCTGACGAATGCAACAAAGCAACTGAAGGAGGTACGGAAAACCGACTTTGAAAGCTGTTTCAGGTAATGGAAAGAATGCTTGGCTACAATTGTTAAGTTAGATGGAGCCTACTTCAGGGAGGTTAGTGTCTAGCTCAACAGGTTAGCTATCTATTTTTTTAAAGATCATAAGGTAGGATGCTTAATGAACAGACCTCGTACCATCCTCCTGTAAGCCCATTGCCCTGGCTCCCATGGTGATGACCGCCAACGAGTTTGCCCCACTACTAGCCACACCAAAGGTGGAATTTAGATGAACAAATAAAGGACTCTGATGTGGTTCACTACAGACAATCCTTACGTTGCATTCTTAGCTAGGTGGTAGTCACCTGTCCCTGCTGACTTTCTTTTTCTACTTCCTCAGCTATGCCCATGTTTATACGGGGTTGCTGTTTCTGACCAGTCGTCTCCATTCTCTTCTATGTTCAAATGCATCCCCTGCTATATTCTTCTCCCTTATATCTCCCTGTATACAGTCCATCCACCGTCTCCCTGGCTGATCCCTTCTCCGTTTACCGTCCACTTCAGTGCCCATCACTCATCTACCCACATAGTCCTCATTCCTTCTCATTACTGTCCACATCATTGTAGTCGCCTCTCTTGACCTTCATTGAGATTTCCACAACCTAAATCTTTCCACTAATTTTTTCGTTCCTGATCTTATCCATTCTCGTGACCCCGCTCATCTATCTCAGCATCCGCACCTCTGCCACCGCCACCTTTCTCTCCTGGGATTTCTTTAAGGGCTAAGTTTCCAAACTGTATATCATTGCAGGCTTTACCACCGTTTATACTTTTCCTTTCAGTCTTGCACTGATTTTTCTGTCACATAACACACCTGCCATATCCCTCCAGTTTCTCCATCCTGCCTGTATCCTATTTTCTGCATCCAGTCCTCCATCAGCTATTATATTCTAGCCCAGATGCACCAGATACATGAATCTCCAACTCTCTTCAACTTTTCTCCTAGCAAACACAGATCTTGTTCTTCTCCATTAAAGCATAGATATTCCGTCTTCTCCCACTAATTTTAAGTCCTCTATCCTCCAGTTTCTTTCTCTACTCCTCCAACTTCCGTTCTACTCCCTCGCTGGCGGTATCTGTGGGCACAATATCATCTGCAACCAACGTAACCTATGGAGCCTCTTCAGTGATGCCACTCCCCAAAACATCCATTGACAAATCGAAGATATATGGACTCTAAGAGGATCCCTGAGGTAGCCCAACTACAAATGGAAACTTCTTTGTCACAACAACACTACTTCTGATCTGAGTTCTCACTCGGTCATACATTTCTTTAACCAGTCGCACATACTTTTCTGAAACGCCTTCTCCCTCATACATCTCCGTACTCCTTGCCTTGGCAGAGTATCCTACGCTTTTTCCAAGTCAACAAAAATCATATGCAGCTTTCTTTGTTTCTCTTCAATTTCTTTCCTGAATTTGACGCACTGCAAAGATTGTATCTGTTGTTCCTTTTCCTGTCATGAATCCGAACTGTTGTTCACCAATCTCTGTTTCCTCCCTTAACCATTTCTCTATTATTCTCTCCCATTTTTTTCTTTGTGTCTGACATCAGCTTTATACCCCGACACTTCCCAGAATCCTGAATGTCACCATTTTCCTTGTAGATTGGTATTATCTCACTTTCTCATCAGGCCTCCAGGGTTTTCTCCTGATCATGTCTCTTCTGTACTAAATCTACTCCATCTTCTCCCAAGTTTTTTCATGCCTCAGCTGGTATTTCATCCAGTCCTGCAGCCTTCCCATTTTTCGTACTTTTCAGTGCGGCTTTGACTTACCCCCTACTAATTTCGGGGTTTCCTTCTCATTTGGCGTCCCATCTCCAAAAACACTTCTCTCGTTGTCCACGTTCAGTAACTTCTCAAAATAATCTTTCCATCTTCCTGTTATGCCCTCCTCTGCATTTAGTACCCTTCCCCCACCATCCTTAATCTGCTTTACAAGCGTAAGCTCATTTGTCACTTTTTTCCTTCTTTTTCCCAACGCAAAAATCTTCTGTCCTTCCGGCGTTTCCAGTTCCTCCTAGAGCTGATCCACTGCTCTTGCCTTTGTTCTTGCTACCGCATTTATAGCTGCTTTATTTTCTGTTTTTAGTCGCTCGTTATCTTCTTTATTCTCAATTCTACAAATTTCTTCTTCCCCTCTCTCTTCCCTTTTACCCATTCCTGCACATCCTCATTTCACCACCAAGTTTCCTTATTTGTGGGGAGCTTTTACTGCAGATGTTTTGCCCAGTAATTCATCCCCTTCCTGCTTAATTATCATACCGTCTTTCTCCCACCACTCATTTATCGTCCCTTCTGGTGTTATTTCTTTCATAACTCTAGTTCTAAACTCACTCTTTAACTCCTCCTCTTTCAACTTCCACCATTTAATTTTTGCAATTCCCTTTCTCTCTTGATATGGGATATTATTATTATCAGCTTTACTATTAAATATGCTTTGCCTCTTTATTGCATTGGCACTGACAGCTAACTCACTTTCAGTCTCATTCACCCTTCCTTGCACACAGTCTCTCTCTCTCTCTCTCTCTCTCTCTCTCTCTCTCTCTCTCTCTCTCTCTCTCTCTCTCTCTCTCTCTCTCGCTCTCTCTCTCTCTCTCTCTCTCTCTCTCTCACACACACACACACACACACACACACACACACACACACAGTCTCACTTTCACTCTTGCACTCTTGCCATCTCACTTTGTGATACCCTGACTCTCATTCACACTCACGTTCATATCCACACACTCACTCTCAGCCTGTCACATTCACCGTCACCCTCTCTCACAGTAACACTTTCAATTTCAGTCTCTCATTCATTTATTCAATCACTAACTCACTCACCTACTCATTAACTCACTCTCACTCACCCATATCCACAGCAGTATCGACATTCACACCCAGTCACTCATTCACTCACATACACATCCACATCCACACTCACGCTTTGACACTCACGCTGACACCTACACACACTCCACACCCACATTCGCTCCAACGAAAATACCCCCACACACCCACATCCACGCACATACTCACAGCACACCCATACTCACACCTATAGTAATGCCCCCACACCCTCACCTACAAAAATACCCACACACCGACACACATGCTCACACTCAGAATCACACCCACTCACATTCACACGGACACGAATACCCACACCCACACATCCACATCAACACCCACACCTACACCCACAACACACTCACACCCACATCTAAACTCATACCCACACCATACCCACAGCCACACACTGACGCTTACACCCACACTCACAATCACATGCACACCCACACACACCCACATGCATACCGACGTCCACACTTACCCCAACCCACACCCACAGCTAGAAAACCCACAACAACCACAGCTACAACCGCAACTTCAACAACCCCAACCACAGCTTCAACCGCAACCTCAACAACCTCAACCCCAGCTACAACCACCTCAACAACCACAACCACAGCTCCATCCGCAACCTCAACAACCAAAGCACACAGAAAACCACAATGGTCACAAAACCACAACCACAACATCAACATAACCACAACACCCACAAAACCTCAGCACCCACAAAGCCGCAACACCCACTAAACCACAGCTACAACAATCGCATGACTACAACCACAATCACCACAACAATCACAACAACCAACCCCACACTCACTCACATTCTCAAACACATTCCCATTTGCACGATCACTCCAAAGCGCACTCACACTTGCAAGATCACTCCCATTTACACTGACGAGAACTCTAGCACTCACACTTTCTCTTGCTCTCACTTGCATACTCTAACTTCTACTTTTACCCACTCACTCACTCTCACACATTAACAATCTCTCCCTCTCTCTCGCTCTGTGTGTGTGTGTGTGTGTGTGTGTGTGTGTGTGTGTGTGTGTGTGTGTGTGTAGGAGAGGAACTTAATCTTGCTGTTGCTGAGGGATGATGGTGAGGGACCCCTTCTTGCAATGGCACCGATATGACTGGGAGGTGAAGCTGCCTGGTTAGACAGGCGTTCCTCAGCCCCTTCCCTATCCCTGCAGACAAGGTTGGTGAGCTGCAGAAAGGCAGCTAGATTCTGCAGTCCTCTGTGTTCATGTTTCAGATGAACCTGGGGCACCTATTGCTTCTACAGCTGCTGCTACTACTACTACTACTACTAGTACTACCACTACTACTACTACTGCTGCTGCTGCTGCTGCTGCTGCTGTTGAGGCAGACTATACTAGGTGGGTGTAAGGAAAATAGGTCCATCGCTCAGTCAGGTATTTGTATGTATACAGGTCCATGGTGGGAGTACGTCCACGTGGGATTGGGGGTCATTTATGGAATTGGCCCTTGCTGAGAATGGGACAAACTTGAAATATCGGTGCAGTGTGTACAAATAGGACCAAGGGAGAAAGTTGGTTAATGGGAGTGTCGGATTATGAGGAAATATATAGCCACGTGGTGAAAATAGGTCCATGGAAGTTTGGTCTCTGGGGAAAGCGGGAAGATGATGGATTGTCCATAGAGAAGATAGGATCATGGGGAATTTAGCTTAATGAAAAGACAAGTTCAGGTGGGATATGAGTTCCAAAGCAGAATATAGGTCTTATGAAAATTCGAATCAGGGGGAAACTATGTCTGCGAGAAAAACGGTTCATGTGGAAAAATACTCGTGAGGGAACGTAGGTCCATGGCGGGGAATAGTTTCATGAGCGGAATTAGGTCCATGAACTGAAAAAAGGTTCATGAGTGGAATTAGGTCCATGAACTGAAAAAAGGTTCATGAGTGGAATTAGGTCCATGAACTGAAAATGGGTCAAAGTACTGAAAATAGGTCCATGAGCTGATAACCGAGGTGCATGAGCTGAAAACAGGTTCATCAGCTGAAGATAGGCAAATTAACTGAAAACAAACCTATTAGCTGAAAATTTTTAAAGTTGTTGAAAATAGGCCCATTAGCTGAAAATAGGTAAATTAACTAGATTGGCACATTAGCTGAAAATAGGCCATTGGCTGGGAGTGGACCCAACCAGTAAAACTGGTCCCTAAAGGAAAATAGGTCCGTGAGGGAATATTGGTTCATGGGTGGAAAATAGGTCCAAGGCAGGAAAGTTGATTCATAAGAGGAAAAAAGATCTATGGGGAGATTTGTTCCTCGGGAATGTAGGGCAATAATGGAAAATAGGTTCATGAAGGAAATTGGTCAGGTCCAAGGAATGGAATGGGTTTTTGGTGGACTGATCCCTTCAGAGTGTAGCTAACTGAAGACATGCTTATGTACTGTATTCTCTTTGCTTTACATTGGCATAAAACTGCCATCCCTCCATAATGTGCTATATTTTGTTCGCTTTACTTTAGTCTAAAATTGCCATCCCTCCATCTAGAACGCTGAGTTATAACAACAAATGAACACTGGTCACAAGTGCTACAAAATGAATGTAGAGGCACAGTATTGTCTTTTTCTGTCACTGACCTACGTGAAATAAGCAGCAAAATCATGAAAACCTGGAGCAAGTTAAAGGGAATGAGCTATAGTTGTCTATCTTTTTTTTTTTCTTTTTGGTGCAAGAAAGAAGGAACCAAAGGCCAGGAGCCCGCAAACCGTTCCTTACAAGAAAAAACAAAAACAATACAAAAGAGAGCCAAAAACAAGATTCGTTCTTTTCGAGATGCCTGGACACACTGCATCTGAAAGACTGGAGATCACAGGAAGTAGGATATACAGGCAGAGGGAGACAGTTCCAGAGTTGACCTATTGCGTGAATGAAAGATTGGGAGTAAGGGTTAACTCTTGCATTAGAAAGCTGGACAGAAAAGGGATGAGAGTTTATCGCTAGATGGGTGCTATGCACCCATCGTAGAGGTGGAGGGATGCAAGCAGACAGTTCAGAGGAGCAGTGACCATTGAAGTAGGGATAGAAAAGAGATAAAGATGCAACAGTGTGGCAAAGAGACAGAGGTTGAAGGGAGTCAGTAAGAGGAGGAAAGTTGATGAGACGAAAAGCCTTTGACTCCATCCTATTGAGAAGAGCTGTATGTGGGGAGCCTCCCCATATATGAGAGTTGTACTCTAAACAGGGGCGAATAAAACCCGTGTATAAAGTCAACAACTGCGCAGGGGTAAAGAAGGTACAGAGTCGGCTTAGCACACCTAAACTCTTGGAAGGAGATTTTACATGAGACGCAGTACGATTTTTCCAAGATAAGTCCTGAGTGAATGAAACCCCAAGCATGTTCAAGGATGATGCAGGATTGAGTTGGATATTATTATACCTTAGAGGGTACTCCTGTGGAAGAGGAAGATTGTGGCGGGTTGATAGGTGTAAAAACTGAATTTTTGATGCATTAAAAACAACAAGATTATTTTTACCCCAGTCAGAGATAAGAGCCAAGTCATACATTAGGTGTCCCATAGCCTTATCCCTTGTTTGTTGAAGTTACTGCTGAGATGGAAGTTGCGGTAACCGAATAGAGAGGTGAAGGATGGAATCATCAGTGTACGAGTGGATAGGGTTAGATGTACAGCTTTGAACGTCATTGATGAACAAAAGGAAGAGAGTTGGTCATAGGACAGAGCCCTGAGGAATGCCACTGTTGATAGATCTGGGAAAAGAACGATGGCCGTCTACAACAGCAGCTATAGAACGACCAGAAAGGAAGCTATAGATGAAGGCACAGATAGAAGGATAGAAACCGTAAGAGGGTTGTAGAGAAATTAAAGATTTATGCCAGACTCGATCAAAAGCCTTTGAGATGTGAGGTGCAATGGCAAAGCTTTCGCCAAAGTCCCGAAAGGAGGATGACCAGGAGTCTGAAAGGTAGGTAAGGAGATCGCCAGTGGAGCCTCCCTGACGGAACCCATACGGACGATCGGAAAGAGGGTTGTGATAGGAAAGATATTTTAAAATTTTTCTGCTAAGAATTAACTCGAAAACTTTTGAAACACAGGGTGGTAAAGCATTTGGACGATAGTTAGAGGGTTGGAAACGGTCACCCTTCTTTGGGACTGGCTGAATGAGAGCAAACTTCCAGCAAGAAGGAAAGGTACAAGTTGACAGACAAAGGCGAAAGAGTTTACCTAGGCAAGGTGTAAGCACAGAAGCACAGCTCTTGAGGACAACAGGAGGGACTCCATCAGGCCCATATGCCTTGTTAGTAATGAGGCCAGTGATGGCAGAATATACATCAGCTGAAGAAAATTTAATATCAGCCATGAGGAAGTCAGACGGGGAAAGTGATGGAGTAACAGCACCGGCATTGTCTAAGGTGGATTTGGAGGAGAAAGTCTGAGCAAAGAGATCTGCTTTATCAGTAGAAGAAATAGCTACAGAACCATCAGAATAGAAAAGAGGAGGGAAGGATGATGAGGTAAAGTTGTTAGAACGGTTTTTGGCAAGGTGCCAGAAGGAGCAGGAAGAATTCAAGTTGGAGAGTTGAGAGCACTTGGTACGGATGATGAGATAGTGATTTTGGGAGGGGACTTAAATGGTCATGTAGGTGAAGCAGCACAAGGCTATGAAGGAGTGGATGGGGGATGTGTGTATGGCCTAAGGAATGCAGAAGGGGAAAGGATACTCGAGTTTAGGGAGGCAACGGTTATGATTGTGTGCAACACATATTTTAGGAAAAGAGACAGTAGGTTAATTACGTATGAGTCTGGGGGAAATAGCAGTCAGATAGATTATTTTCTGGTTAGGAGGGCCGATAGGAGGTTAGTGAGGGATGTTAAAGTTATAGGAAGTGAGGAGTGTGTGCAGCAGCACAAACTGTTGATTTGTGATATGGTGCTTAAAGAACAAGTGATGAAAAAGAGGACTTATGTACCTAGGAGGAAAATATGGAAGCTGAAAAACCAAGTAGTAAGGGATGCCTTCTATAGCGAGTTGAGGAGAATGGTGGCTGGACAGGGAGCTGTAGACAGAGGCGTTAATGAACAGTACAGAGCCCTCAAGAACAATTTCTTGAGAGTTACTGATGTAACATGCGGATGGACAAGAGGACCACCAAGACATAAAGTAACTTGGTGGTGGGATGAGGGTGTAGAAGCTGCAATTAAGGAGAAAAGAAGGCTTTTCCGGGAATGGAAGAAGGGTGGTAGCAAAGAGGAATATTTGGCTGCCAAGCGTAGGGCTAGAAGAGAGGTATACAGGGCAAAGTCTGAGTCACAGAGACAATTACTTGATAACCTAAATCATGGGGAAAGGAAAATATATTTAGGGTGGCAGGTCAGGTGAAGAGGGATAATCGGGATATCATAGGTGAGCAGTGTGTGAAGAATGATGAAGGAAGGGTAGTGGTGAACAGTGAGGATATTAAAGATGCATGGAGAGAGCATTATAACCGGTTGTTGAATGAGGAGTTTGACTGGGACAGGGAAGGTTTGGAGCCAGCAGATCCAGTGTCTGGCCCTTGGCCTTTGATTGATACTGCTACTGTGAGTGAGGCAATAGGCAGGATGAGGGTGGGGAAGGCAGCAGGTGTGTCTGGGTTGACTGCCGAAATGTTGAAGGCCTCAGGCGATATAGGGGTGAGTTTAGTCACTGACCTGATAAATAGGATTATTTATGAGTGTGTTGTCCCAGATGATTGGCTGAAGAGTGTAATTGTAAATGTGTATAAAGGGAAGGGTGATACCCTGGAAAGAGGAAATTATAGAGGTTTAAAGCTTTTAGATCAGATAATGAAGGTAATGGAAAGAGTTTTAGAAGGTATGATTAGAGAAAGAGTGAATATTGATGAGATGCAGTTCGGGTTCATGCCAGGTAGGGGGACCACTGATGCCATATTCATTGTTCAACAGCTTCAGGAAAAATATATTGGTAGGAGAAGGGATCTTTATGTTGTTTTTGTTGATTTGGAAAAGGCCTTTGACAGAGTCCCTAGAGAGGTGGTGAAGTGGGCAATGAGAAAGCTTGGCTTGGAGGAGTGGCTGGTTAGGGTGGTTATGGCTATGTATGTGGGTGCTCACACCCAGGTGAGAGTGAATGGAGATTTGAGTGATGAGTTCTCCGTGAATGCTGGTGTGCATCAGGGGTCAGTCTTGAGTCCCATGTTGTTTATCATGGTACTTGAAGCCCTTTCACGTGACTTTAGAAACGGACTCCCGTGGGAGTTGTTGTATGCTGATGATTTGGTGTTGATTGCAGAGAATGAAAGGGAGGCGGAGGAAAGGTTTAGGAAGTGGAGAGATGGTATGGGGCAAAAGGGTTTAAGGGTAAATGCAGATAAAACAAAAGTGATGATATCTAGGGTTGGTGGCGATACTGTCAAAGACGAGGGAGAGTGGCCATGTGCAGTTTGCCACAAGGGCGTGGGAAGTAATTCCATCTTGTGCGGTGTGTGTGATAAATGGGTGCATAAGAGATGTAGTGGTATCAGAGGTAGACTGCGAGATAATGCTGATTTTATGTGTACGGCGTGCCGGGGTGAGCAGGTGGAGATTGTCAGACGTGAAAGGATTGAACTTGCTATTGAATCTCTTGAGTGTGTGGAAGAGTTTTGTTATTTGGGAGACATGTTGAGTGCTGGAGGTAGGGCTGGAGCTAGCTCTGTGGCTAGGGTGAGAAGTGGTTGGAAGAAGTTCAGGGAACTCTTGCCTTTCCTGACACTGAGAGGGCTCTCCCTACGTGCTAAGGGGTCTTTGTATGCAGCATGTGTTAGGAGTGTAATGCTGTATGGCAGTGAGACCTGGGCAGTGAAGGAGGAAGATATTCGCCGGCTCAGACGTACAGAAATGACAATGATTAGGTGGATGTGCAGTGCGTCCCTGCGTCCAAGGCCTGGAGGGGCTGGGTTTACAATGGAAGAGTTGAGAGGTAGGATGGGACTGGAGTGTATTGGTGTTGTGATGAGGAGAGGTAGATTGAGGTGGTTTGGACATGTGGAGAGGATGGGGGATGATAATTGGGTGAGGAAGGTGAGAAGTGTTAATATTGGGGGTAGGGTTATGAGGGGTAGACCGAGAAAGACATGGGACGAGGTCATTAAGTGTGACCTTAGGGTTAAGGGACTGAACAGGGAGGCTGCAATGGATCGTGCAGCGTGGAAAGCCGCCATTAGGTGACCAAGGCCGACACATGCAAGCATGTTGGAGCCTTTAAAAACGAAAACGAAAACGAGTGTGAAGAACAGACTTGCACGATTCCGGGCAGAAACATAAACAAGATGTGATTCTGGGGTGGGTTTGCTCCGGTACCTTTAGGCCCTCTCCTTGTTGCGGACAGCATTATAACAAGTGGGATTAAACCAAGGCTTTCTTACATTAGTCAAAGGATATGAGAAAGGAATGCATGCTTCCATGCCCAAAAGAATAACCTCTGCAATATGCAAGGCACACTCAGATGGCAATAATCATTCCATGGAAAATCAAAGAAGTACTGTCTAAGGGCCTCCCAATCTGCAGCTCCAAATTGCCACAGACAATATTTCTTTGGAGGGTCCACAGGCCGTACCAGAGAGATAGGACAGGTTTAGGTAATAAGGTTGTGATCAGAGGAGCCCAATGGAGAGGAAAGATTAACAGTGTACTGTAAGCAGAAGGATTAGTTGTAAGGAAGAGGTCAAGTATGTTGGAGCTCTCTCCAAGGCAGTCAGGGATACGGGTAGGGTGCTGTACAAGCTGCATTAGGTCATTAAGGATAGAGAAGATGTAGGCTTGTTCACCAGGTGGATCAGTGAAAGGAGAGGAGAGCCAAAATTAGTGGTGAACATTGAAATCTCCTAGAATGGAGATTTCGGAGAAAGGAGAAATGGATAGAATGTGTTCCATTGTGGAAGTAGGCTAGTCGAAGAATTTTTGATAGTCAGTAGAATTTGGGGATGAGTAAACAGTGCAGATATATTTAGTCAGAGAATGACAAGAAAGCCGAAGCCAGAGAGTAGAGAATTCAGAAGAATCAAGTTCAGGAACATGAGAGCAAAAAAGTAATTGCATACATATACACAACCTCCACCTTTGGCTTTGAAATGAGTATAGAGAAAGTAGAAGGAAACAGAAAAGGGTTTGCTGTCAGTTGCCTCAGACAGCTGAGTCTCTGTCAAAAAGAGGAGAGGTTTAGTGGAAGAGAGGTGGTGTTTGATAGAAAAAAATTAGAAGAAAGGCCACGAATGTTGCAGAAATGAAGAAGTGAGTCATATAGTGGAGCCAGGCATCTCTCTGAGTCATCACCGGGAGAGGAGCAGAGAAGCAGATGGTGGGGGAGTTTATGTTCCCCCCCCTGGGGACTCCGATGCTTGATTTACAGCAGCCATTTTTTTACAAGACACTATGTGTGAACCGAAATGAACAACCTGTAAGTTAAATAAACTGCCAAAAAGTAATTCCTCACAAAGAGTGGTGCATTAAACCTGTGACTCTTTGGTCTTTAATATGTAAGTCTTGAGTTTTGATTAAATTGTTGTAAGACCAGGAGGAGTTAAAGATGAATACAGGGAGTTGATCTTGATTTATAATCTTCAAAGAAAGTCTAAGTTGAGCAGTGTATGTAGTACACGGGGACGTGATTTACTAAGTGTCGTCGGACCCCTCTTCTTATTTCCTCTCTCCACTACCTGTTGGTTCTATGGCTGGCCCCTTTCTGATCTCTGATTCCTACATTCTTATTTAGCAGGGGTCGTGTCACGTGAGATATACTGTTGTTGAAGCTTCTAGAACACTGTGTGTCTGTGAGTATATACTGCTTCCGGTGCATATCAAGCATTCCCTCACTTAAGGGTTGCAAGCTCATTTCCCATTCCCACACCTTGTCTGGTGCTCTGTCTATCTATCTGTCCATCTATCCATCATGTTATCTATTATGATTTGTATTTATAATATGGAGTCCTGACATTGCTCGGTCACGCCAGCTGGCACTCCTCCGACAGCAATCGTCATTGACATATGCTAATCTATTAATACATGACACTGATTATAATATTGTATTGGCATAATATTCATGTTAATATTGCAATGATCCAGTAATATTACATTTTAAACAAGTTGTACACATAATTTAATAAATGCAATATAGTCTATCTATCTATTGCCAGACGCCTCAATCCCGTTTGGGGTGGCCACAAACAAATCGCCTTCAAGTCGCCCTGTCCCACGCCATTTCACTGCCCTGCTCCCAACTCACACCCCCCTCTCTCATATACCTCTCCACCCCATTCCTCCATCTCATCCTCGGCCTCCCCCTCCCTCTTCCCCCCTCCACCTCACTCACATACACTCTCTTCGTCAGTCTTTCACCCTCCATCCTCTCCACATAACCAAACCACCTCAGTGTGTTCCTCATAACGCTTCCTATCACATCCACACCACAACGCTCCTTTATATCCTCATTCGTCAGCCTGTCTCTCCATGTGACTCCATAGGCTCCTCTTAAATAATTCATTTCCACTGCTCTTACTCTTGACTTGTGTCCTTCCAACAACGTCCAAGCTTCACTTCCATACATTAGAGTTGGTATCACAATACTGTCATGTAGTAACTTTTTCACTTCCATGCTCACTTCCCTGTTTCTTATCACTGCTTTCAAAGACCCAGCAACCTTTCTTCCCTGCTGTACCCTTTCAAGCACTTCACCCTCCAAACCTCCATCCTTACTCATCACACTACCCAAGTACTTAAACGTACTCACATTTTCCAATTCCTCACCAGCCAACCTCGCTATACATTCACTGACTTCACCTCTCTCAAAGACCATCACTTTACTCTTCCCTACATTCACCTTTAGATTCCGTTTCTTACACACTCTCCCAAACTCATCCACCAAGCCTTGCAGCTCCCCTTCCTCTTCACTCAACAACACAGTATCATCTGCACACAACAGTACAAGGAGTTTCCAAACACTATCCTCTCTCACCAGGGCCACTCCAACATCCACTACCCTACCTTGTACCTCTTTTATTACCCCATCCATGTACAGATTGAACAACCATGGAGACATGACAAATCCCTGTTTCAACCCAACTTTCAAAGAGAAAAATTCACTTAGTTCACCATCCACAGGCACTGCAGCCTTCGCACAATCGTACATACTCTTCACAGCATTCAACAACTTCCCATCTACTCCATATATTCTTAACACTTTCCACAATCCTTGTCTCTCCACCCTGTCATATGCCTTCTCCAAATCTATGAAAGCCGCATACAACTTCTTTCCCTTCTCTAGAAATGTTTCCACTAAAGATCTAAGAATGAATATCTGATCTACACAACCTCTTCCCTTCCTAAAGCCTCCCTGTTCTTCTCCAACTAATTTCTCTGTTCTTTCTCTAACTCTGTCAATACGTATCCTACCATACACTTTTCCTATTATACTAAGAAGACAAATGCCCCTATGATTACCACACACTTCTTTTTCCCCTTTTCCTTTGTACAAGGGAATAATTATACCCGACTTCCAATCCTCCGGGACTCTACCTTCCTCCCAGGCCAATCTGCACATCTTCCACATCCATTCTACTACTATCTCTCCCCTGTGCTTCAGCATTTCACCCCACACTCCATCAATTCCTGGAGCTTTCCCCGATTTAACTTTCTTCATTACTTCCACAACTTCTATCCTATTGATTTCTTCCTGTCTTCTCACCTCCCTCCTTCTCCCAGCCATTCCTCAGCCACTTATACTCGCATTACTTCCATCCTCTATGTTCAACAATTCCTTAAAGTGTTCCCTCAATCTGCTCACTTTTTCTCCCTTCTCCACTAGTAATCTACCATTTTTATCTTTCACTCCCCTGCTAACTTCACTTCCACCCTGTCTTACTCTTTTCACCTCTTTCCAGAACATTTTCTTACTGTCCCTCCACTTTACACTCAAATTCCTTCCAAATTCCTCATCCACTCTCTTCTTACTCTGTCTTGCTAATTTTTTCACCTCTCTCTTTCTTTCTACATATAACTCTCTCTTCCACCTCTCAACTTCTTCCATGCCCCTATTTCTCATCCATTCATTGTATGCTTTCTTCTTTTGTCCCACAGCCTGTCTCACCTATTCAGTCCACCACGCTGTTCCTTGCACCCCCCTCCGTCTTCTCTTCCCTCCACACACCACATCACATGCTGCACATATTTCTTCTGTAAATATCCTACACACACCTTCCACGTCTCCCATCTGCTCCAATTCATATTTGCCCAATCGTTCCTCCACTTCTCTCTTATACTCTGCCTTTTTCTCATCCTCTTGTAACCTTTCCACTCTCCTTGCAACTACTCCTTCCTCTCGTCTTTCCCTTCTTCTGTTCCTCCATCTTACTTGAATCCTATATAGTTAAATTGGTTATTGTATGACATATTTCAAGATGTGTATGTATAACAGTCATATGCATATACAGTATGCCAAAAAAAAAAAAAGTTCAAAGTTAAGATTATGGTAAGAGCTATTAATATTTCATATAGATATAATGATACTGGTACACTTCCATGTTATGTGTCAGTCATTTCTTTTTTTAGTGAAAATAATACTGTATACAAAATATGTACAGTTCATTCAGGGGGGTTTACTTGAATTCGCACTTAACCCCCACTAAATACTGACTCCAAGTTTGCATCTCTTGCATGCATTCTCTGCATTGCAAACAGCACTACTGCAAATACAATACAGAAGATTATAAAGACATTAGGTGCTGGGCTATACACATAATATGGGTTGAACATAATCAAACTCAAATCTTCCCAGGGCTTCATTGTTTCATTGATCAGTTGCATAGTTTCAAATGTAGGTGAAGTCAACTTAATACCTGTGCTCATTTTTAAGTCCATATTAGGTAGTGGGTGGAAATGTTTGTGTGTATGATTGAGGATGGTGTAGTGATTGATGGTGGATAAAGTGAACATGGATGGTGTACATACTGCACAGTAGTCTGGTGCTATGTATAATCCTGATGCTGAAGTATGAGATGGTGGTATATCTGGATAGACTATGTAAACTGATGTGTTATGAGTGAAATAAAAAAAAAACTGTGAGTGTCCGATGCGTTGATGGTGTACAAGCTTATCTGGAGCAAAGGTGAAGTTGCAGTGATTATGAATGTCGTGATTTCTTATGATGGCCATTTCACAAGGAACTGTTTCAGTACGCTGAAACGTGAAAATGTCCGCAGAACAAAGGTGAACAGCATGTAATGATGTAAGGCACTTTCGTTCAATCGTTGATTCACTGGCGAAAGTGACAGTGTTCCGTCTCTTGGAGACCATGATGAGTTCGGTGTCTGTGTTGATGTTGATGACCAAAGAGTTATTATTCTTAGATGGGAAGGGGTGTGTTTGGTATACTATGAACAGGTCTTCAGTTATGAATGGTACATGAACTACTACTGATGTTGGTGTTAGTGTTGCTTCTAAATATGGATAATATTGCATGAAATCCCTACTTCGGAACAAAGGCTTCAATTTATGTTTATGTATGCCTTGACTAATTATTTGACGTAGCTCATGAACCGGAAGTAAGTCAGTTGTGATCTTGCAATTACCGGCATTCGAAATTCCTTGCATAAGTACCCTGTAACGAACTCTAGTGTTGTCTAATTGGAGCAGAATTGTGTCGATGTGTTCCGTGATGATGGAGACGTGTTGGAAAAGTGTTATGTTCCCTTCCATGGCATTTATTTTGTCTACACTTTGGTGAGCTATGTTATCAGCCTATTTCAGATTTTTCACGATTATCTTTATTACTGAGTTATGTCCGGCGATGAATTTATCTTGGTATGTTAGTACCTGAGCTATTTTATTAAATTTGTTGTTTATTTCTTGAAGGTCTTCCTCTGTAGCCAATCCAAAGATCATCCCAAGAATTGCACCACCCAGGTTGAACGAATCGCGCTTTTGGCGAGAACGTGTAATGCTGTTCGTGACGCTCAATACCTCTATTCCATGAGATGGGAGATCTTGGATCATGATGAGCATAGCTGACTTAACGTGTTCTATCTTCCATTTCGCTAACTTCACTGTTTCATCCACTTCCTTTGTGTCATGTGCTTGTGAAACATAGCCTCCTATTGTGAAGTCCAGGGTCCTCATGGGTCTAGCGATGTTTTCTAGATAAGAAGGTAATTTGTATAAGTAATCTACATTGATTTCAGTACTGATGACATCTTATACGATTGACGTCGTGGCCGTTGGAGCTATGAGGCATCCTTGCCGTACTATGTGTTGGGGGTCTAAGTGAGCATATCCTCTTGCTATGTAGAGGAGAATCCATAGCATAAGTCCCTTCATCGTTACCTACCGACCAAAAAAAAAAAATCTCTTAATTTTTCTAATATGGTCATCCAGCAGTCGATGATAGTGATGATGTGCATTACTGTTGACTAACGGAGAACAATAACTTGCTTGTGGTTTCATTTATAGAAGGAGTTTAAATCGATGTTTAAATCATGTGAATGATGCACTGTAGATTTTATTGGAACAGTTCCACCTATGTTTGATTGTTTTGTATATGACCTTAATTTAATTTTGTAATTATTGTTGTTTTCTTGATTGGTTTCATGAGTTACGTTCGGTTGTTCGGTGGTATCCGAGCCTTTCCGAAGTTGTATAATTATTTGATAGTTCCCTTGAAACTCGTTATAAATGATCAATATGAACTTGTATCTCTTCGCCACTTGACAGTGACCTAATTAAAACTTTGTTTGCTTTATATTAATTACTCTGTATGGGCCCTCAAATTTTGGGGATAATTTATTCTCTTGTATGAATGATACCATAGACATTGTCTCCTTAGCTGATAGGCGAGTCTCATGCCTTTTTATTAAATGCCTCCGTCATTTCTTCTTAAGTCTGCTAATACCAAGTCGGATCACTTCCTTCTAAAACAGCTCTAAGCTCGTGCAGGGGGCGGATCATCGGAGTAACCTCGACTGGCTCTGGCATGAAACCCCAGTGTTCAGTTGACTCCTGACCATGACGGGGAGTGTATGCTTGCCCCAAATAATTATCAGACCATGACACATTTTCAGTCCGGAGAAGTGAGGGAAGGGACTGAAATGTGTAAGGGAAGGTGTAGGGCTGTGAGGGAACCTATTGCTTTATTATAGGGTTAAACGAGTTCGCACTTCTTCCCTTTCTTCATTTCTCCTTATTATAAATGTTTAATTTGAGTCTGCCCTTTTATACATTCTCTGTTATTTAAGCCAGCTGACGTCACACAAGCCGCACCTCCCTGCGGCCTGACGGAAAGTGATCTGATTTGGTATTAGTAGACTTAAATTTCTGCCTTGGACATCATTAATTGTTTTTGACTCTTTTATGTATGTCCTGGAGTTTAGAGTAATCATAACAGTTGTATATGGGCAGATTTTGACCATCTAGAATCTCAAATGGTAGTTTTTTATTTGTCCCATATGTAATGAATTGTGGTGTGTCTCCTATAGATTTATTTATAGATTCATTAATTGAGGCTTCTACTCTGGGAAACCAATCATCCCAGCTTGCATAATTTTCAATGAGAATGTGTCGTAGTACATCTAATACTTTTTTGTTTTGTCTCTCTACTAACCCATTGAATACTGGGTGACAGGCTAAAACGTTAACATTTTGATATTGTATTGTTTACATATTTCTTGTAAGATATCAGAATTAAATTCTCCTCCATTATCACTTATAAGTACCTTTGAGGTAGTAAAGCGACATACAGTATTATCTATTATTGCCTTTGCTACTGTCTCTGCTGTTTTATCTTTAATTGGGGCTAAAATTACATAACAGGAAAAATGATCCGTTGCTACGAATAGGTGTTGGTTATTATTTTATGATAATGGCATCTTGAGTCAATCAACCGCAACAACGTCCCATGGTTGACGTGGTACAGGGTACTTACCTATAGGTGCAGGTGTAATTGGGTATCCTTTGTGTTTTGCACATGATTCGCATCTGTCTATCTGATTATTTATATCTTCTCGTAATGATGGCCAGTAATATAACAACTGGGCTTGTTTGAATGTCCTATCTTTCTCAGGATGTCCTGCATGTGGGCTATCGTGTATCGTTCGTAATACTTGGGGTATCATGTCATTAGGTACTACCAATTGTTTATTATTTCTTCGGCGTTTTGGTTGTCCTTGGTTGATCTTGTATAAGGCATTATTGATTATTATGAATTGTTTGAGTGGTACATGTAGTTTGGGTAATTGTATGTCATCTCCACTCTCTAACTTGTAAATAACTTTAGACCATGTTGGATCAAGTCTTTGTGCTTTAGCGATTTCATCGTGGTTAGGGATGTCTCCTTTGAGATCTAATGCCACGACATGAATTGTCTTTGGGTTCCTAGATAATGCGTCGGCTACTAGATTCAATTTGCCTTGTATAAAATGAATATGTACAATGTAGTTTTCGACTGTACATTTCCATCTTGCTCTCCTCCCAGTGAGGAGTTTTTCTTTAAACATACCCACTAGCGGTTTATGGTCAGTGAATAAGTGTATTTCGTAACTATATACCAAATTTCGAAACTTTTGTAATGCAAAAACCACTGCAAGTGCCTCTAAGTCTGTAGTGCAATCATTTTTCTCTGCACCTTTTATTTGTCTGCTAGCAAATGCAATTGGTTGATTCTGTCCTCTTTTATTTTCTTGCATCAATACATCCCCTAATCCTTTAACTGATGCATCTGTACAAATAATAAATGGTTTTATAAAATCCGTGTATGCCAAACAAGGTGCATTTGTTAGTTTACTTTTTAATTTGTTAAATGCTTGGTTTTGTTCTTCTCCCCACTGGAATATAGCATCTTTTTTGAGTAGTTGGAACAGAGGAAAGGCTATATGAGAGAACTGATGTATTTAAGACCCATAGTACCCTGCTAGACCTAAAAAATTTCTAACTTCGTCAGTCGTAGTGGGTTCAGGGAAGTCTCTCACTGCCTGTATTTTGTCACTGGTGGTGTGAATACCATTAGCACTTAAATTGTGGCCTAAGAATTTTATTTCCTTAAAGCAAAATTTTCATTTAGAAAGCTTAATTTTTAAACCAGCATCACCAAGCTTTTGTAAGAGTAGGTCTAATTTCTGGAGATATTCAGTGATATCTTTCGTTGCGATGATAATATCATCAAGATAAACAAATATTCCTTGTCCTAAAATTCCGGACAATACGTAATTCATAAGACGCTGGAATGTGCTCGGGTCTGTCCTCAGTCCCATTGGCATCCTTTTGTACTGAAAATTTCCTCTATTTGTGGAAAAGGCAGCATATTTACGTGACTCCTGATCTACTGGAATTTGATAATAGCTACTGAGCAAATCGATCGTGGAAAAAACATTATTTTCTTGTCCAGTATTCTGTAGGATGTCGCTTAGCAATGGCTTGGGAAATCGGTCAGGGATTGTATGATTGTTTAGTTTTCGGTAATCTACTACCGCACGCATTTCTCCATTTTGTTTGGCCACGAAGAATAATGGGGCATTTCACGGAGAGACCGCTGGCTCAATAATTCCAAGTTTTAACATTTCATCGACATACTGGTTTGCGAGTGTATGCTGAGATTGTGGGATTCGAAAGACCAATGAAATGACATCAATGTGATCTTTTTCTGTGCCAGAGAATTTTGGGGCAGTTTTATCCTCATGATAAACACAAACATGAGGTGGGGATGTTTGATCCTTGGTATTGGTTGAATTATTTATTTTCACTGGTTGTTCTGTTAATTTAACTTGGACTTGTTTATCGTTGTGTGAGGGAATAGTGGAATAGGTTTCCCTTGAACAATGAACTCTGTTAAGTAAATTTTCATAGATATGCAAGTCAGAGACAAAGTTCTCACTCGCTACATCAGAGGGGGTTTGCCAATCATCATCATTATCATCTAGAATTGAGGTATTAGTTTCTTTGTCTTTAGTTTGTGGTGAATTCTGTAGGGTGAGTGTGTTGCCCTGGTGACCTCCTAATTGTGTATCCTCAGTGGGCGCTAACTGTGTATCATCTGTTACTAACACGGGTGGATGTGAAAATATTCCTGTCATATCACTCAGCTAAAAATTCATGTTGCTAGGATATGGTGTTTTAATATACGTCTTTTGTTAATGTGTTTAACTAAATAGATGAGTAAATAAGTTGTACTGAATGATAGATAGTGAGTGTATAAGTGTATTTATAAAAATAAGTAAAGGAGGTGATTTTACCTAATTTGAATTATTGAGAAGAAATGAGTATCTATAATTACACCCACTTGATACAGATGATGTCACTCGGAGAGGCGTGTCGAAAGCAGATGTCGATCTCGAAATATAAATGCAGAGTTGAAAGAAGATCTCCTCTCGATAATTCTAAGGCAGAGTTGATGGACGATAATACTCTGGAAATTCCATGGTCTGATTTCAGCGTTGATTGTAGTGGTTAACAGCTGTAGTCATAGGCGAACCTCACAACAGAACGTAGAATTCCCACTCAATACTGTTGGAAATAAATGAGTATGAGTTGGAGCTATGTGAATAAGAATGAGTAACGAGCAGTGGGTGAGAAGTGCCTGGTGTCAGTCACATGTTGATTGGCGTGGCGTTGTCTCAGCAAACAAGCATGGTGACATCGTCTCAGCAGATACACATGGTGATGTCGGCTTCCCACACTGGTAGCTGTGGTGAGTAAATGAGTAGTGATGAGTAACCTGAGTGAGAAAGGTGAGTAAGATGCGTTATAAATTTGGCCCTGGTGTTTGCCACGTCGTCTTGACCTACGTCAGCGGTGGAGGTAGGGGGGGAGGTAGGAGAGAGCGTTGGGGATCTAGTGCTTGTTGCTTGCTTTTCGTTTACTGAATTTGTTTTTTATTCTTCTTGCTGATACTTGAAGTTGTGTCAAGAAGATTATAGAGTTGTCTTGTAAACTTGGTATTTGTAGTTAATCGTAGAGTTTGATGATCCTCACTCGTAACTCGTTGTTGCTATTATATGCTCGATTGTGTTTCATTGATTGTAGAAATGATGTTTCGTAGGCGTAGTGCCGATCGTTACTGCCAGCATTTATATATATGTGACTCTTTGGTCTTTTAATATGTAAGTCTTGAGTTTTGGTTAAAGTTATTGTGCTAGTCGAAGAGCAGGAGTTAAAGATGAATACAGGGAGTTGATCTTGATTTATTATCTTCAAAGAAAGTCTAAGTTGAGAAGAGTATGTCGTACACAGGGACGTGATTTACTAAGTGTCGTCAGACCCCTCTTCTTATTTCCTCTCTCCACTACCTGTCGGTTCTATGGCTGGCCCCTTTCTGATCTCTGATTCCTACATTCTCGTTTAGCAGGGGTCGTGTCACGTGGGCTATACTGTTGTTGAAGCTTCTAGAACACTGTGTGTCTGTGAGTACATTACTGCTTCCGGTGCACATCAAGCATTCCTTCACTTTAGGGTTGCAAGCTCATTTCCCATTCCCACACCTTGTCTGGTGCTCCGTCTATCTATCTATCCATCATGCTGTCTATTATGATTATTTATAATATGGAGTCCTGAAAAACCCAGTTTTAAATACCTGAGTATTCTCCGTATCTTCTGGCATTCATATACATAATACGAGTATTCAAGGTAAGGCTGGGTCTAACAGGGCTATGAAACACAAATTATTGCCCTGTTTAATCGTTTAAATCCCCATAATAACTGCAACACCCAGACGAAGCACAGATATGATGTCCCCTCCTTCCTCAGAATTTCCAGTTGTCTATCTGTACCTGAGGTGAGGTCAGACATACCTGACCCACTTGCTGATCTGACATCTCCTTACGTACCCTACCACCATAAGCCTTATGGATTGGGTTGGTAACAACTACATCATTATCTGTTCCTCTTTCCTCCTCTCTGTCACTCGAAATAGTTCCTAACACTGACATCTTGAACCCGTACCTAACCAAGCTTCCCCCCTTTTAAGATGAAGGTCCTCTGTATCATACAAGCTCCTGTCATGACCTAAATTATCGTAAGCATAAATAAAAATCACATCCTTCCTACACAGTCTTTCTAGCGTACTACTGATCCTTATCATTCTGCTGAGGATCACAAAACCAACGTCAAATCTTTTTTTTTTTTTTTTAGATAATGAATGGAAGAAGGAAAAACAAAGGAAATTAAAAGTTCATGTGCCTAAAGGAATCCTCCATTCATAAAATATTTATAACAACTGGATTTAAATTGAAGTGGATTAAATGTTTGTGGGAAACAACACCCAGGAAGTGAATTCCAGAGAGTAGTAGTTCTG
Source organism: Coenobita brevimanus (assembly GCF_032717465.1). Taxonomy (NCBI): domain Eukaryota; kingdom Metazoa; phylum Arthropoda; class Malacostraca; order Decapoda; family Coenobitidae; genus Coenobita; species Coenobita brevimanus. The sequence continues at coordinate 26,334,205 of NC_137006.1, forward strand.
GGGATAAATGAATTTTGATAAGCAGAGGTTCTGCATTGGGGGGGGATAGAGTGTGAGTTCATGAGAGTTCCCAGCTGCCCGAGTATTTCGGGAGAAAATGTGAAGGGGAGGCACAATTGAAGCCAGTTCGTCAGAGCACTTGCGGTAAAAAATATCTATAAAATAATGCTAAAGAAGCAGCACCACAGCATTTCACCACACACTCCATCAATTTCTGGGGCTTTCCCCGATTTAACTTTCTTCATTGCTTCCACAACTTCTATCCTATTGATTTCTTCCTGTCTTCTCACTTCCCTCCTTCTCCCAGCCATTCCTCAGCCACTTATACTCGCATTACTTCCATCCTCTATGTTCAACAATTCCTTAAAGTGTTCTTTCAATCTGCTCACTTTTTCTCCCTTCTCCACTAGTAATCTACCATTTTTATCTTTCACTCCCCTGCTAACTTCACTTCCACCCTGTCTAACTCTTTTCACCTCTTTCCAGAACATTTTCTTACTGTCCCTCCACTTTACACTCAAATTCCTTCCAAATTCCTCATCCACTCTCTTCTTACTAATCTTTTCACCTCTCTCTTTCTTTCTACATATAACTCTGTCTTCCACCTCTCAACTTCTTCCATGCCCCTATTTCTCATCCATTCATTGTGTGCTTTCTTCTTTTGGTCCACAGCCTGTTTCACCTCTTCAGTCCACCACGCTGTTCCTTGCACCCCCCTCCGTCTTCTCTTCCTTCCACACACCACATCACATGCAGCACATATTTCTTCTGTAAATATCCTACACACACCTTCCACGTCTCCCATCTGCTCCAATTCATATTTGCCCAATCGTTCCTCCACTTCTCTCTTATACTCTGCCTTTTTCTCATCCTCTTGTAACCTTTCCACTCTCCTTGCAACTACTCCTTCCCCTCGTCTTTCCCTTCTTCTATTCCTCCATCTTACTTGAATCCTAATTCTGGCCACCACCAAGCAGTGGTCAGAAAGTCCACTCCCCCAACCTCTATAAACTCTTGCATCCATTACACATCTTCGCATCCTTTCATCCACACACACATAATTTTATCATTGCCTTCCTTTCATTCAGTTCACCACCCACCCCTCTCATCACTCACCATGTATACCTGTGGATCATTTTATGCCTGAAGAGGGTATTGGTTATCACTAACCCCCTCCCAGCACAAATGTCAACTAACGCACTCCCATTCTCATCTATCTCAGCAGGCAAACCCCACTCACCAATTATTCCATCCACCTTCACATTCCCGACTTTACCATTCATATCACCGATCAAAAACACTCTCTCATTCCTTCCAAACTTTTCCATGCACACTTCTACATTTGTCCAGAACTCTTCTCTCACTCTTCTAGCACGATCTTGCGTTGACGCATACACACACACAATCGCCCACATTTGTATTCCAACTTTCAACTTTCCCAAACACTATCCTTGACCTAACTGATCCATACTGTCTTATGCTTTTCTTCCATCTTTTACTCACAACTATACATACTCCTTCCTTTGCCCTCTCATTCTCATCTACTCCTGCACATATACCCCATCCATACTCCCATTCTCTCACACTTTCTCCTCTCCATTTTGTTTCAGTTATTCCACATACATCCACTTTCACACCCTCAAGCACCTGGACAATCTCTCTCTCTTTCACCTCATCATTCGCTCCTCTTACATTCCATTTACCCATTACCAAGTCCTTGTCTATCCACTTCTCTCTTATACTCTGCCTTTTTTTCATCCTCTTGTAACCTTTCCACTCTCCTTGCAACTACTCCTTCCTCTCGTCTTTCCCTTCTTCTGTTCCTCCATCTTACTTGAATCCTATATAGTTAAATTGGTTATTGTATGACCTATTTCAAGATGTGTATGTATAACAGTCATATGCATATACAGTATGCCAAAAAAAAAAAAAGTTCAAAGTTAAGATTATGGTAAGAGCTATTAATATTTCATATAGATATAATGGTACTGGTACACTTCCATATCATGTGTCAGTCATTTCTTTTTTTAATGAAAATAATACTGTATACAAAATATGTACAGTTCATTCAGGGGGTTTACTTGAATTCGAACTTAACCCCCACTAAATACTGACTCCAAGTTTGCATTTCTTGCATGCATTCTCCGCATTGCAAACAGCACTACTGCAAATACAATACAGAAGATTATAAAGACAGTAGGTGCTGGGCTATACACATAATATGGGTTGAACATAATCAAACTTAAATCTTCCCAGGACTTCATTGTTTCATTGATCAGTTGCATAGTTTCACACTTAGGTGAAGTCAGCTTAATACTTGTGCTCATGTTTAAGTCCATATCAGGGAGTGGGTGGAAATGTTTGTGTGTATGATTGAGGATGGTGTAGTGATTGATGGTGGATAAAGTGAACATGGATGGTGTACATACCGCACAGTAGTCTGGTGCTATGTATAATCCTGATGCTGAAGTATGAGATGGTGGTATATCTGGATAGACTATGTCAACTGATGTGTTATGAGTGAAAAAAAAAAAAAAACTGTGAGTGTCCGATGCGTTGATGGTGTACAAGCTTATCTGGAGCAAAGGTGAAGTTGCAGTGATTATGAATGTCGTGATTTCTTATGATGGCCATTTCACAAGGGACTGTTTCAGTACGCTGAAACGTGAAAATGTCCGCAGAACAAAGGTGAACAGCATGTAATGATGTAAGGCACTTTCGTTCAATCGTTGATTCACTGGCGAAAGTGACAGTGTTCCGTCTCTTGGAGACCATGATGAGTTCGGTGTCTGTGTTGATGTTGATGACCAAAGAGTTATTATTTTTAGATGGGAAGGGGTGTGTTTGGTATACTATGAGCAGGTCGTCAGTTATGAATGGTACATGAACTACTACTGATGTTGGTGTTAGTGTTGCTTCTAAATATGGATAATATTGCATGAAATCCCTACTTCGGAACAAAGGCTTCAATTTATGTTTGTGTATGCCTTGACTAATTATTTGACGTAGCTCATGAACCGGAAGTAAGTCAAATGTGATCTTGCAATTACCGGCATTCGAAATTCCTTGCATAAGTACCCTGTAACGAACTCTAGTGTTGTCTAATTGGAGTAGAATTGTGTCGATGTGTTCCGTGATGATGGAGACGTGTTGGATAAGTGTTATGTTCCCTTCCATGGCATTTATTTTGTCTACACTTTGGAGAGCTATGTTATCCGCCTATTTCAGATTTTTCACGATTATCTTTATTACTGAGTTATGTCCGGCGATGAATTTATCTTGGTATGTTAGTACCTGAGCTATTTTATTAAATTTGTTGTTTATTTCTTGAAGGTCTTCCCCTGTAGCCAATCCAAAGATCATCCCAAGAATTGCACCACCCAGGTTGAACGAATCGCTCTTTGGCGAGAACATGTAATGCTGTTCGTGACGCTCAATACCTCTATTCCATGAGATGGGAGATCTTGGATCATGATGAGCATAGCTGACTTAACGTGTTCTATCTTCCATTTCGCTAACTTCACTGTTTCATCCACTTCCTTTGTGTCATGTGCTTGTGAAACATAGCCTCCTATTGTGAAGTCCAGGGTCCTCATGGGTCTAGCGATGTTTTCTAGATAAGAAGGTAATTTGTATAAGTAATCTACATTAATTTCAGTACTGATGACATCTTATACGATTGACGTCGTGGCCGTTGGAGCTATGAGGCATCCTTGCCGTACTATGTGTTGGGGGTCTAAGTGAGCATATCCTCTTGCTATGTAGAGGAGAATCCATAGCATAAGTCCCTTCATCGTTACCTACCGACAAAAAAAAAAAAATTCTCTTAATTTTCTAATATGGTCATCCAGCAGTCGATGATAGTGATGATGTGCATTACTGTTGACTAACGGAGAACAGTAACTTGATTGTCATTTCATATATAGAAGGAGTTTAAATCGATGTTTAAATCATGTGAATGATGCACTGTAGATTTTATTGGAACAGTTCCACCGATGTTTGATTGTTTTGTATATGACCTTAATTTAATTTTGTAATTATTGTTGTTTTCTTGATTGGTTTCATGAGTTACGTTCGGTTGTTCGGTGGTATCCGAGCCTTTCCGAGGTTGTATAATTATTTGATAGTTCCCTTGAAACTCGTTATAAATGGTCAATATGAACTTGTTTCTCTTCGCCACTTGACAGTGACCTAATTAAAACTTTGTTTGCTTTATATTAATTACTCTGTATGGGCCCTTAAATTTTGGGGATAATTTATTCTCTTGTATGAATGATACCATAGACATTGTCTCCTTAGCTGATAGGCGAGTCTCATGCCTTTTTATTAAATGCCTCCGTCATTTCTTCTTAAGTCTGGTAATACCAAGTCGGATCACTTCCTTCTAAAACAGCTCTAAGCTCGTGCAGGGGGCGGATCATCGGAGTAACCTCGACTGGCTCTGGCATGAAACCCCGGTGTTCAGTTGACTCCTGACCATGACGGGGAGTGTATGCTTGCCCCACATAATTATCAGACCATGACACATTTTCAGTCCGGAGAAGTGAGGGAAGGGACTGAAATGTGTAAGGGAAGGTGTAGGGCTGTGAGGGAACCTATTGCTAAATTATAGGGTTAAACGAGTTCGCACTTCTTCCCTTTCTTCATTTTTCCTTATTATAAATGTTTAATTTGAATCTGCCCTTTTATACATTCTCTGTTATTTAAGCCAGCTGACGTCACACAAGCCGCACCTCCCTGCGGCCTGACGGAAAGTGATCTGATTTGGTATTAGTAGACTTAAATTTCTGCCTTGGACATCATTAATTGCTTTTGACTCTTTTATGTATGTCCTGGAATTCACGTAAACGGAGTTTCAAGTAATCATAACAGTTGTATATGGGCAGATTTTGACCATCTAGAATCTCAAATGGTAGTTTTTTATTTGTCCCATATGTAATGAATTGTGGTGTGTCTCCTATAGATTTATTTATAGATTCATTAATTGAGGCTTCTACTCTGGGAAACCAATCATCCCAGCTTGCATAATTTTCAATGAGAATGTGTCATAGTACATCTAATACTTTTTTGTTTTGTCTCTCTACTAACCCATTGAATACTGGGTGACAGGCTAAAACGTTAATATTTTGATATTGTATTGTTTATATACTTCTTGTAAGATATCAGAATTAAATTCTCCTCCATTATCACTTATAAGTACCTTTGAGGTAGTAAAGCGACATACAGTATTATCTATTATTGCCTTTGCTACTGTCTCTGCTGTTTTATCTTTAATTGGGGCTAAAATTACATAACAGGAAAAATGATCCGTTGCTACGAATAGGTGTTGGTTATTATTTTATGATAATGGCATCTTGAGTCAATCAACCGCAACAACGTCCCATGGTTGACGTGGTACAGGGTACTTACCTATAGGTGCAGGTGTAATTGGGTATCCTTTGTGTTTTGCACATGATTCACATCTGTCTATATGATTATTTATATCTTTTCGTAATGATGGCCAGTAATATAACAACTGGGCTTGTTTGAATGTTCTATCTTTCTCAGGATGTCCTGCATGTGGGCTATCGTGTATCGTTCGTAATACTTGGGGTATCATGTCATTAGGTACTACCACTTGTTTATTATTTCTTCGGCGTTTTGGTTGTCCTTGGTTGATCTTGTATAAGGCATTATTGATTATTGTGAATTGTTTGAGTGGTACATGTAGTTTGGGTAATTGTATGTCATCTCCACTCTCTAACTTGTAAATAACTTTAGACCATCTTGGATCAAGTCTTTGTGCTTTAGCGATTTCATCGTGGTTAGGGATGTCTCCTTTGAGATCTAATGCCACGACATGAGTTGTCTTTGGGTTCCTAGATAATGCGTTGGCTACTAGATTCAATTTGCCTTGTATTAAATGAATGTGTACATTGCAGTTTTCGACTGTACATTTCCATCTTGCTCTCCTCCCAGAGAGGAGTTTTTCTTTAAACATACCCACTAGCGGTTTATGGTCAGTGAATAAGTGTATTTCGTAACTATATACCAAATTTCGAAACTTTTGTAATGCAAAAACCACTGCAAGTGCCTCTAAGTCTGTAGTGCAATCATTTTTCTCTGCACCTTTTATTTGTCTGCTAGCAAATGCAATTGGTTGATTCTGTCCTCTTTTATTTTCTTGCATCAATACATCCCTAATCCTTTAACTGATGCATCTGTACAAATAATAAATGGTTTTATAAAATCCGTGTATGCCAAACAAGGTGCATTTGTTAGTTTATTTTTTAATTTGTTAAATGCTTGGTTTTGTTCTTCTCCCCACTGGAATATAGCATCTTTTTTGAGTAGTTTGAACAGAGGAAAGGCTATATGAGAGAACTGATGTATTTAAGACCCATAGTACCCTGCTAGACCTAAAATTTTCTAACTTCGTCAGTCGACATACTGGTTTGCGAGTGTATGCTGAGATTGTGGGATTCGAAAGACCAATGAAATGACATCAATGTGATCTTTTTCTGTGCCAGAGATTTTTGGGGCAGTTTTATCCTCATGATAAACGCAAACATGAGGTGGGGATGTTTGATCCTTGGTATTGGTTGCATTATTTATTTTCACTGGTTGTTCTGTTAATTTAACTTGGACTTGTTTATCGTTGTGTGAGGGAATAGTGGAATAGGTTTCCCTTGAACAATGATCTCTGTTAAGTAAATTTTCATAGATATGCAAGTCAGAGACAAAGTTCTCACTCGCTACATCAGAGGGGGTTTGCCAATCATCATCATTATCATCTAGAATTGAAGTATTAGTTTCTTTGTCTTTAGTTTGTGGTGAATTCTGTAGGGTGAGTGTGTTGCCCTGGTGACCTCCTAATTGTGTATCCTCAGTGGGCGCTAACTGTGTATCATCTGTTACTAACACGGGTGGATGTGAAAATATTCCTGTCATATCACTCAGCTAAAAATTCATGTTGCTAGGATATGGTGTTATAATATACGTCTTTTGTTAATGTGTTTAACTAAATAGATGAGTAAATGAGTTGTACTGAATGATAGATAGTGAGTGTATAAGTGTATTTATAAAAATAAGTAAAGGAGGTGATTTTACCTAATTTGAATTATTGAGAAGAAATGAGTATGTATAATTACACCCACTTGATACAGATGATGTCACTCGGAGAGGCGTGTCGAAAGCAGATGTCGATCTCGAAATATAAATGCAGAGTTGAAAGAAGATCTCTCGATAATTCTAGGGCAGAGTTGATGGACGATAATACTCTGGAAATTCCATGGTCTGATTTCAGCGTTGATTGTAGTGGTTAACAGCTGTAGTCATAGGCGAACCTCACAATAGAACGTAGAATTCCCACTCAATACTGTTGGAAATAAATGAGTATGAGTTGGAGCTATGTGAATAAGAATGAGTAACGAGCAGTGGGTGAGAAGTGCCTGGTGTCAGTCACATGTTGATTGGCGTGGCGTTGTCTAAGCAAACAAGCATGGTGACATCGTCTCAGCAGATACACATGGTGATGTCGGCTTCCCACACTGGTAGCTGTGGTGAGTAAATGAGTAGTGATGAGTAACCTGAGTGAGGAAAGGTGAGTAAGATGCGTTATAAATTTGGCCCTGGTGTTTGCCACGTCGTCTTGACCTACGTCAGCGGTGGAGGTAGGGGGGGAGGTAGGAGAGAGCGTTGGGGATCTAGTGCTTGTTGCTTGCTTTTCGTTTACTTTATTTGTTTTTTATTCTTCTTGCTGATACTTGAAGTTGTGTGAAGAAGATTATAGAGTTGTCTTGTAAACTTGGTATTTGTAGTTAATCGTAGAGTTTGATGATCCTCACTCGTAACTCGTTGTTGCTATTATATGCTCGATTGTGTTTCATTGATTGTAGAAATGATGTTTCGTAGGCGTAGTGCCGATCGTTACTGCCACCATTTATATATATGTGACTCTTTGGTCTTTTAATGTGTAAGTCTTGAGTTTTGGTTAAAGTTATTGTGCTAGTCGAAGAGCAGGAGTTAAAGATGAATACAGGGAGTTGATCTTGATTTATTATCTTCAAAGAAAGTCTAAGTTGAGAAGAGTATGTCGTACACAGGGACGTGATTTACTAAGTGTCGTCAGACCCCTCTTCTTATTTCCTCTCTCCACTACCTGTCGGTTCTATGGCTGGCCCCTTTCTGATCTCTGATTCCTACATTCTCGTTTAGCAGGGGTCGTGTCACGTGGGCTATACTGTTGTTGAAGCTTCTAGAACACTGTGTGTCTGTGAGTATATTACTGCTTCCGGTGCACATCAAGCATTCCTTCATTTAAGGGTTGCAAGCTCATTTCCCATTCCCACACCTTGTCTGGTGCTCCGTCTATCTATCTATCCATCATGCTGTCTATTATGATTTGTATTTATAATATGGAGTCCTGACAAACCCAGTTTTAAATGCCTGAGTATTCTCCGTATCTTCTGGCATTCATATACATAATACGAGTATTCAAGGTAAGGCTGGGTCTAACAGGGCTATGAAACACAAATTTTTGCCCTGTTTAATCGTTTAAATCCCCATAATAACTGCAACACTTGTGAACCAGACGAAGCACAGATATGATGTCCCCTCCTTCCTCAGAATTTCCAGTTGTCTATCTGTACCTGAGGTGAGGTCAGACATACCTGACCCACTTGCTGATCTGACCTCTCCTTACGTACCCTACCACCATAAGCCTTATGGATTGGGTTGGTAACAACTACATCATTATCTGTTCCTCTTTCCTCCTCTCTGTCACTCGAAATAGTTCCTAACACTGACATCTTGAACCCGTACCTAACCAAGCTTCCCCCCTTTTAAGATGAAGGTCCTCTGTATCATACAAGCTCCTGTCATGACCTAAATTATCGTAAGCATAAATAAAAATCACATCCTTCCTACACAGTCTTTCTAGCGTACTACTGATCTTTATCATTCTACTGCGGATCACAAAACCAACGTCAAATCTTTTTTTTTTTTTTAGATAATGAATGGAAGAAGGAAAAAGAAAGGAAATTAAAAGTTCATGTGCCTAAAGGAATCCTCCATTCATAAAATATTTATAACAACTGGATTTAAATTGAAGTGGATTAAATGTTTGTGGGAAACAACACCCAGGAAGTGAATTCCAGAGAGTAGTAGTTCTGGGGATAAATGAATTTTGATAAGCAGAGGTTCTGCATTGGGGGGGGATAGAGTGTGAGTTCATGAGAGTTCCCAGCTGCCCGAGTATTTCGGGAGAAAATGTGAAGGGGAGGCACAATTGAAGCCAGTTCGTTAGAGCACTTGCGGTAAAAATATCTATAAAATAATGCTAAAGAAGCAGCACCACAGCATTTCACCACACACTCCATCAATTTCTGGGGCTTTCCCCGATTTAACTTTCTTCATTGCTTCCACAACTTCTATCCTATTGATTTCTTCCTGTCTTCTCACTTCCCTCCTTCTCCCAGCCATTCCTCAGCCACTTATACTCGCATTACTTCCATCCTCTATGTTCAACAATTCCTTAAAGTGTTCTTTCAATCTGCTCACTTTTTCTCCCTTCTCCACTAGTAATCTACCATTTTTATCTTTCACTCCCCTGCTAACTTCACTTCCACCCTGTCTAACTCTTTTCACCTCTTTCCAGAACATTTTCTTACTGTCCCTCCACTTTACACTCAAATTCCTTCCAAATTCCTCATCCACTCTCTTCTTACTAATCTTTTCACCTCTCTCTTTCTTTCTACATATAACTCTGTCTTCCACCTCTCAACTTCTTCCATGCCCTATTTCTCATCCATTCATTGTGTGCTTTCTTCTTTTGGTCCACAGCCTGTTTCACCTCTTCAGTCCACCACGCTGTTCCTTGCACCCCCCTCCGTCTTCTCTTCCTTCCACACACCACATCACATGCAGCACATATTTCTTCTGTAAATATCCTACACACACCTTCCACGTCTCCCATCTGCTCCAATTCATATTTGCCCAATCGTTCCTCCACTTCTCTCTTATACTATGCCTTTTTCTCATCCTCTTGTAACCTTTCCACTCTCCTTGCAACTACTCCTTCCCCTCGTCTTTCCCTTCTTCTATTCCTCCATCTTACTTGAATCCTAATTCTGGCCACCACCAAGCAGTGGTCAGAAAGTCCACTTCCCCAACCTCTATAAACTCTTGCATCCATTACACATCTTCGCATCCTTTCATCCACACACACATAATTTTATCATTGCCTTCCTTTCATTCAGTTCACCACCCACCCCTCTCATCACTCACCATGTATACCTGTGGATCATTTTATGCCTGAAGAGGGTATTGGTTATCACCAACCCCCTCCCAGCACAAATGTCAACTAACGCACTCCCATTCTCATCTATCTCAGCAGGCAAACCCCACTCACCAATTATTCCATCCACCTTCACATTCCCAACTTTACCATTCATATCACCGATCAAAAACACTCTCTCATTCCTTCCAAACTTTTCCATGCACACTTCTACATTTGTCCAGAACTCTTCTCTCACTCTTCAAGCACGATCTTGCGTTGACGCATACACACACACAATCGCCCACATTTGTATTCCAACTTTCAACTTTCCCAAACACTATCCTTGACCTAACTGATCCATACTGTCTTATGCTTTTCTTCCATCTTTTACTCACAACTATACATACTCCTTCCTTTGCCCTCTCATTCTCATCTACTCCTGCACATATACCCCATCCATACTCCCATTCTCTCACACTTTCTCCTCTCCATTTTGTTTCAGTTATTCCACATACATCCACTTTCACACCCTCAAGCACCTGGACAATCTCTCTCTCTTTCACCTCATCATTCGCTCCTCTTACATTCCATTTACCCATTACCAAGTCCTTGTCTATCCACTTCTCTCTTATACTCTGCCTTTTTTTCATCCTCTTGTAACCTTTCCACTCTCCTTGCAACTACTCCTTCCTCTCGTCTTTCCCTTCTTCTGTTCCTCCATCTTACTTGAATCCTATATAGTTAAATTGGTTATTGTATGACCTATTTCAAGATGTGTATGTATAACAGTCATATGCATATACAGTATGCCAAAAAAAAAAAAAAGTTCAAAGTTAAGATTATGGTAAGAGCTATTAATATTTCATATAGATATAATGGTACTGGTACACTTCCATATCATGTGTCAGTCATTTCTTTTTTTAATGAAAATAATACTGTATACAAAATATGTACAGTTCATTCAGGGGGTTTACTTGAATTCGCACTTTACCCCCACTAAATACTGACTCCAAGTTTGCATTTCTTGCATGCATTCTCCGCATTGCAAACAGCACTACTGCAAATACAATACAGAAGATTATAAAGACAGTAGGTGCTGGGCTATACACATAATATGGGTTGAACATAATCAAACTCAAATCTTCCCAGGGCTTCATTGTTTCATTGATCAGTTGCATAGTTTCACACTTAGGTGAAGTCAACTTAATACCTGTGCTCATTTTTAAGTCCATATTAGGTAGTGGGTGGAAATGTTTGTGTGTATGATTGAGGATGGTGTAGTGATTGATGGTGGATAAAGTGAACATGGATGGTGTACATACCGCACAGTAGTCTGGTGCTATGTATAATCCTGATGCTGAAGTATGAGATGGTGGTATATCTGGATAGACTATGTCAACTGATGTGTTATGAGAGAAAAAAAAAAAAAAACTGTGTGTGTCCGATGCGTTGATGGTGTACAAGCTTATCTGGAGCAAAGGTGAAGTTGCAGTGATTATGAATGTCGTGATTTCTTATGATGGCCATTTCACAAGGAACTGTTTCAGTACGCTGAAACGTGAAAATGTCCGCAGAACAAAGGTGAACAGCATGTAATGATGTAAGGCACTTTCGTTCAATCGTTGATTCACTGGCGAAAGTGACAGTGTTCCGTCTCTTGGAGACCATGATGAGTTCGGTGTCTGTGTTGATGTTGATGACCAGAGAGTTATTATTCTTAGATGGGAAGGGGTGTGTTTGGTATACTATGAACAGGTCGTCAGTTATGAATGGTACATGAACTACTACTGATGTTGGTGTTAGTGTTGCTTCTAAATATGGATAATATTGCATGAAATCCCTACTTCGGAACAAAGGCTTCAATTTATGTTTGTGTATGCCTTGACTAATTATTTGACGTAGCTCATGAACCGGAAGTAAGTCAGTTGTGATCTTGCAATTACCGGCATTCGAAATTCCTTGCATAAGTACCCTGTGACGAACTCTAGTGTTGTCTAATTGGAGTAGAATTGTGTCGATGTGTTCCGTGATGATGGAGACGTGTTGGAAAAGTGTTATGTTCCCTTCCATGGCATTTATTTTGTCTACTCTTTGGAGAGCTATGTTATCCGCCTATTTCAGATTTTTCACGATTATCTTTATTACTGAGTTATGTCCGGCGATGAATTTATCTTGGTATGTTAGTACCTGAGCTATTTTATTAAATTTGTTGTTTATTTCTTGAAGGTCTTCCTCTGTAGCCAATCCAAAGATCATCCCAAGAATTGCACCACCCAGGTTGAACGAATCGCGCTTTTGGCGAGAACATGTAATGCTGTTCGTGACGCTCAATACCTCTATTCCATGAGATGGGAGATCTTGGATCATGATGAGCATAGCTGACTTAACGTGTTCTATCTTCCATTTCGCTAACTTCACTGTTTCATCCACTTCCTTTGTGTCATGTGCTTGTGAAACATAGCCTCCTATTGTGAAGTCCAGGGTCCTCATGGGTCTAGCGATGTTTTCTAGATAAGAAGGTAATTTGTATAAGTAATCTACATTAATTTCAGTACTGATGACATCTTATACGATTGACGTCGTGGCCGTTGGAGCTATGAGGCATCCTTGCCGTACTATGTGTTGGGGGTCTAAGTGAGCATATCCTCTTGCTATGTAGAGGAGAATCCATAGCATAAGTCCCTTCATCGTTACCTACCGACAAAAAAAAAAATTCTCTTAATTTTCTAATATGGTCATCCAGCAGTCGATGATAGTGATGATGTGCATTACTGTTGACTAACGGAGAACAGTAACTTGATTGTCATTTCATATATAGAAGGAGTTTAAATCGATGTTTAAATCATGTGAATGATGCACTGTAGATTTTATTGGAACAGTTCCACCGATGTTTGATTGTTTTGTATATGACCTTAATTTAATTTTGTAATTATTGTTGTTTTCTTGATTGGTTTCATGAGTTACGTTCGGTTGTTCGGTGGTATCCGAGCCTTTCCGAGGTTGTATAATTATTTGATAGTTCCCTTGAAACTCGTTATAAATGGTCAATATGAACTTGTTTCTCTTCGCCACTTGACAGTGACCTAATTAAAACTTTGTTTGCTTTATATTAATTACTCTGTATGGGCCCTCAAATTTTGGGGATAATTTATTCTCTTGTATGAATGATACCATAGACATTGTCTCCTTAGCTGATAGGCGAGTCTCATGCCTTTTTATTAAATGCCTCCGTCATTTCTTCTTAAGTCTGGTAATACCAAGTCGGATCACTTCCTTCTAAAACAGCTCTAAGCTCGTGCAGGGGGCGGATCATCGGAGTAACCTCGACTGGCTCTGGCATGAAACCCCGGTGTTCAGTTGACTCCTGACCATGACGGGGAGTGTATGCTTGCCCCACATAATTATCAGACCATGACACATTTTCAGTCCGGAAAAGTGAGGGAAGGGACTGAAATGTGTAAGGGAAGGTGTTGGGCTGTGAGGGAACCTATTGCTAAATTATAGGGTTAAACGAGTTCGCACTTCTTCCCTTTCTTCATTTTTCCTTATTATAAATGTTTAATTTGAATCTGCCCTTTTATACATTCTCTGTTATTTAAGCCAGCTGACGTCACACAAGCCGCACCTCCCTGCGGCCTGACGGAAAGTGATCTGATTTGGTATTAGTAGACTTAAATTTCTGCCTTGGACATCATTAATTGCTTTTGACTCTTTTATGTATGTCCTGGAATTCACGTAAACGGAGTTTCAAGTAATCATAACAGTTGTATATGGGCAGATTTTGACCATCTAGAATCTCAAATGGTAGTTTTTTATTTGTCCCATATGTAATGAATTGTGGTGTGTCTCCTATAGATTTATTTATAGATTCATTAATTGAGGCTTCTACTCTGGGAAACCAATCATCCCAGCTTGCATAATTTTCAATGAGAATGTGTCATAGTACATCTAATACTTTTTTGTTTTGTCTCTCTACTAACCCATTGAATACTGGGTGACAGGCTAAAACGTTAATATTTTGATATTGTATTGTTTATATACTTCTTGTAAGATATCAGAATTAAATTCTCCTCCATTATCACTTATAAGTACCTTTGAGGTAGTAAAGCGACATACAGTATTATCTATTATTGCCTTTGCTACTGTCTCTGCTGTTTTATCTTTAATTGGGGCTAAAATTACATAACAGGAAAAATGATCCGTTGCTACGAATAGGTGTTGGTTATTATTTTATGATAATGGCATCTTGAGTCAATCAACCGCAACAACGTCCCATGGTTGACGTGGTACAGGGTACTTACCTATAGGTGCAGGTGTAATTGGGTATCCTTTGTGTTTTGCACATGATTCGCATCTGTCTATATGATTATTTATATCTTTTCGTAATGATGGCCAGTAATATAACAACTGGGCTTGTTTGAATGTCCTATCTTTCTCAGGATGTCCTGCATGTGGGCTATCGTGTATCGTTCGTAATACTTGGGGTATCATGTCATTAGGTACTACCACTTGTTTATTATTTCTTCGGCGTTTTGGTTGTCCTTGGTTGATCTTGTATAAGGCATTATTGATTATTGTGAATTGTTTGAGTGGTACATGTAGTTTGGGTAATTGTATGTCATCTCCACTCTCTAACTTGTAAATAACTTTAGACCATGTTGGATCAAGTCTTTGTGCTTTAGCGATTTCATCGTGGTTAGGGATGTCTCCTTTGAGATCTAATGCCACGACATGAGTTGTCTTTGGGTTCCTAGATAATGCGTTGGCTACTAGATTCAATTTGCCTTGTATTAAATGAATGTGTACATTGTAGTTTTCGACTGTACATTTCCATCTTGCTCTCCTCCCAGAGAGGAGTTTTTCTTTAAACATACCCACTAGCGGTTTATGGTCAGTGAATAAGTGTATTTCGTAACTATATACCAAATTTCGAAACTTTTGTAATGCAAAAACCACTGCAAGTGCCTCTAAGTCTGTAGTGCAATCATTTTTCTCTGCACCTTTTATTTGTCTGCTAGCAAATGCAATTGGTTGATTCTGTCCTCTTTTATTTTCTTGCATCAATACATCCCCTAATCCTTTAACTGATGCATCTGTACAAATAATAAATGGTTTTATAAAATCCGTGTATGCCAAACAAGGTGCATTTGTTAGTTTATTTTTTAATTTGTTAAATGCTTGGTTTTGTTCTTCTCCCCACTGGAATATAGCATCTTTTTTGAGTAGTTTGAACAGAGGAAAGGCTATATGAGAGAACTGATGTATTTAAGACCCATAGTACCCTGCTAGACCTAAAATTTTCTAACTTCGTCAGTCGACATACTGGTTTGCGAGTGTATGCTGAGATTGTGGGATTCGAAAGACCAATGAAATGACATCAATGTGATCTTTTTCTGTGCCAGAGATTTTTGGGGCAGTTTTATCCTCATGATAAACGCAAACATGAGGTGGGGATGTTTGATCCTTGGTATTGGTTGCATTATTTATTTTCACTGGTTGTTCTGTTAATTTAACTTGGACTTGTTTATCGTTGTGTGAGGGAATAGTGGAATAGGTTTCCCTTGAACAATGATCTCTGTTAAGTAAATTTTCATAGATATGCAAGTCAGAGACAAAGTTCTCACTCGCTACATCAGAGGGGGTTTGCCAATCATCATCATTATCATCTAGAATTGAAGTATTAGTTTCTTTGTCTTTAGTTTGTGGTGAATTCTGTAGGGTGAGTGTGTTGCCCTGGTGACCTCCTAATTGTGTATCCTCAGTGGGCGCTAACTGTGTATCATCTGTTACTAACACGGGTGGATGTGAAAATATTCCTGTCATATCACTCAGCTAAAAATTCATGTTGCTAGGATATGGTGTTATAATATACGTCTTTTGTTAATGTGTTTAACTAAATAGATGAGTAAATGAGTTGTACTGAATGATAGATAGTGAGTGTATAAGTGTATTTATAAAAATAAGTAAAGGAGGTGATTTTACCTAATTTGAATTATTGAGAAGAAATGAGTATGTATAATTACACCCACTTGATACAGATGATGTCACTCGGAGAGGCGTGTCGAAAGCAGATGTCGATCTCGAAATATAAATGCAGAGTTGAAAGAAGATCTCCTCTCGATAATTCTAGGGCAGAGTTGATGGACGATAATACTCTGGAAATTCCATGGTCTGATTTCAGCGTTGATTGTAGTGGTTAACAGCTGTAGTCATAGGCGAACCTCACAATAGAACGTAGAATTCCCACTCAATACTGTTGGAAATAAATGAGTATGAGTTGGAGCTATGTGAATAAGAATGAGTAACGAGCAGTGGGTGAGAAGTGCCTGGTGTCAGTCACATGTTGATTGGCGTGGCGTTGTCTAAGCAAACAAGCATGGTGACATCGTCTCAGCAGATACACATGGTGATGTCGGCTTCCCACACTGGTAGCTGTGGTGAGTAAATGAGTAGTGATGAGTAACCTGAGTGAGGAAAGGTGAGTAAGATGCGTTATAAATTTGGCCCTGGTGTTTGCCACGTCGTCTTGACCTACGTCAGCGGTGGAGGTAGGGGGGGAGGTAGGAGAGAGTGTTGGGGATCTAGTGCTTGTTGCTTGCTTTTCGTTTACTTTATTTGTTTTTTATTCTTCTTGCTGATACTTGAAGTTGTGTGAAGAAGATTATAGAGTTGTCTTGTAAACTTGGTATTTGTAGTTAATCGTAGAGTTTGATGATCCTCACTCGTAACTCGTTGTTGCTATTATATGCTCGATTGTGTTTCATTGATTGTAGAAATGATGTTTCGTAGGCGTAGTGCCGATCGTTACTGCCACCATTTATATATATGTGACTCTTTGGTCTTTTAATATGTAAGTCTTGAGTTTTGGTTAAAGTTATTGTGCTAGTCGAAGAGCAGGAGTTAAAGATGAATATAGGGAGTTGATCTTGATTTATTATCTTCAAAGAAAGTCTAAGTTGAGAAGAGTATGTCGTACACAGGGACGTGATTTACTAAGTGTCGTCAGACCCCTCTTCTTATTTCCTCTCTCCACTACCTGTCGGTTCTATGGCTGGCCCCTTTCTGATCTCTGATTCCTACATTCTCGTTTAGCAGGGGTCGTGTCACGTGGGCTATACTGTTGTTGAAGCTTCTAGAACACTGTGTGTCTGTGAGTATATTACTGCTTCCGGTGCACATCAAGCATTCCTTCATTTAAGGGTTGCAAGCTCATTTCCCATTCCCACACCTTGTCTGGTGCTCCGTCTATCTATCTATCCATCATGCTGTCTATTATGATTTGTATTTATAATATGGAGTCCTGACAAACCCAGTTTTAAATGCCTGAGTATTCTCCGTATCTTCTGGCATTCATATACATAATACGAGTATTCAAGGTAAGGCTGGGTCTAACAGGGCTATGAAACACAAATTTTTGCCCTGTTTAATCGTTTAAATCCCCATAATAACTGCAACACCCAGACGAAGCACAGATATGATGTCCCCTCCTTCCTCAGAATTTCCAGTTGTCTATCTGTACCTGAGGTGAGGTCAGACATACCTGACCCACTTGCTGATCTGACCTCTCCTTACGTACCCTACCACCATAAGCCTTATGGATTGGGTTGGTAACAACTACATCATTATCTGTTCCTCTTTCCTCCTCTCTGTCACTCGAAATAGTTCCTAACACTGACATCTTGAACCCGTACCTAACCAAGCTTCCCCCCTTTTAAGATGAAGGTCCTCTGTATCATACAAGCTCCTGTCATGACCTAAATTATCGTAAGCATAAATAAAAATCACATCCTTCCTACACAGTCTTTCTAGCGTACTACTGATCTTTATCATTCTACTGAGGATCACAAAACCAACGTCAAATCTTTTTTTTTTTTTTTTAGATAATGAATGGAAGAAGGAAAAAGAAAGGAAATTAAAAGTTCATGTGCCTAAAGGAATCCTCCATTCATAAAATATTTATAACTGGATTTAAATTGAAGTGGATTAAATGTTTGTGGGAAACAACACCCAGGAAGTGAATTCCAGAGAGTAGTAGTTCTGGGGATAAATGAATTTTGATAAGCAGAGATTCTGCTTTGGGGGGGGATAGAGTGTGAGTTCATGAGAGTTCCCAGCTGCCCGAGTATTTCGGGAGAAAATGTGAAGGGGAGGCACAATTGAAGCCAGTTCGTCAGAGCACTTGCGGTAAAAATATCTATAAAATAATGCTAAAGAAGCAGCACCACAGCATTTCACCACACACTCCATCAATTTCTGGGGCTTTCCCCGATTTAACTTTCTTCATTGCTTCCACAACTTCTATCCTATTGATTTCTTCCTGTCTTCTCACTTCCCTCCTTCTCCCAGCCATTCCTCAGCCACTTATACTCGCATTACTTCCATCCTCTATGTTCAACAATTCCTTAAAGTGTTCTTTCAATCTGCTCACTTTTTCTCCCTTCTCCACTAATAATCTACCATTTTTATCTTTCACTCCCCTGCTAACTTCACTTCCACCCTGTCTAACTCTTTTCACCTCTTTCCAGAACATTTTCTTACTGTCCCTCCACTTTACACTCAAATTCCTTCCAAATTCCTCATCCACTGTCTTCTTACTAATCTTTTCACCTCTCTCTTTCTTTCTACATATAACTCTGTCTTCCACCTCTCAACTTCTTCCATGCCCCTATTTCTCATCCATTCATTGTGTGCTTTCTTCTTTTGGTCCACAGCCTGTTTCACCTCTTCAGCCCACCACGCTGATCCTTGCACCCCCCTCCGTCTTCTCTTCCTTCCACACACCACATCACATGCAGCACATATTTCTTCTGTAAATATCCTACACACACCTTCCACGTCTCCCATCTGCTCCAATTCATATTTGCCCAATCGTTCCTCCACTTCTCTCTTATACTATGCCTTTTTCTCATCCTCTTGTAACCTTTCCACTCTCCTTGCAACTACTCCTTCCCCTCGTCTTTCCCTTCTTCTATTCCTCCATTTTACTTGAATCCTAATTCTGGCCACCACCAAGCAGTGGTCAGAAAGTCCACTCCCCCAACCTCTATAAACTCTTGCATCCATTACACATCTTCGCATCCTTTCATCCACACACACATAATTTTATCATTGCCTTCCTTTCATTCAGTTCACCACCCACCCCTTTCATCACTCACCATGTATACCTGTGGATCATTTTATGCCTGAAGAGGGTATTGGTTATCACCAACCCCCTGCCAGCACAAATGTCAACTAACGCACTCCCATTCTCATCTATCTCAGCAGGCAAACCCCACTCACCAATTATTCCATCCACCTTCACATTCCCAACTTTACCATTCATATCACCGATCAAAAACACTCTCTCATTCCTTCCAAACTTTTCCATGCACACTTCTACATTTGTCCAGAACTCTTCTCTCACTCTTCAAGCACGATCTTGCGTTGACGCATACACACACACAATCGCCCACATTTGTATTCCAACTTTCAACTTTCCCAAACACTATCCTTGACCTAACTGATCCATACTGTCTTATGCTTTTCTTCCATCTTTTACTCACAACTATACATACTCCTTCCTTTGCCCTCTCATTCTCATCTACTCCTGCACATATACCCCATCCATACTCCCATTCTCTCACACTTTCTCCTCTCCATTTTGTTTCAGTTATTCCACATACATCCACTTTCACACCCTCAAGCACCTGGACAATCTCTCTCTCTTTCACCTCATCATTCGCTCCTCTTACATTCCATTTACCCATTACCAAGTCCTTGTCTATCCACTTCTCTCTTATACTCTGCCTTTTTCTCATCCTCTTGTAACCTTTCCACTCTCCTTGCAACTACGCCTTCCTCTCGTCTTTCCCCTCTTCTGTTCCTCCATCTTACTTGAATCCTATATAGTTAAACTGGTTATTGTATGACATATTTCAAGATGTGTATGTATAACAGTCATATGCATATACAGTATGCCCCCCAAAAAAAAAGTTCAAAGTTAAGATTATGGTAAGAGCTATTAATATTTCATATAGATATAATGATACTGGTACACTTCCATATCATGTGTCAGTCATTTCTTTTTTTAATGAAAATAATACTGTATAAAAAATATGTACAGTTCATTCAGGGGGGTTTACTTGAATTCGCACTTAACCCCCACTAAATACTGACTCCAAGTTTGCATTTCTTGCATGCATTCTCTGCATTGCAAACAGCACTACTGCAAATACAATACAGAAGATTATAAAGATAGTAGGTGCTGGGCTATACACATAATATGGGTTGAACATAATCAAACTTAAATCTTCCCAGGACTTCATTGTTTCATTGATCAGTTGCATAGTTTCACACTTAGGTCAAGTCAGCTTAATACTTGTGCTCATGTTTAAGTCCATATCAGGCAGTGGGTGGAAATGTTTGTGTGTATGATTGAGGATGGCTTAGTGATTGATGGTGGATAAAGTGAACATGGATGGTGTACATACCGCACAGTAGTCTGGTGCTATGTATAATCCTGATGCTGAAGTATGAGATGGTGGTATATCTGGACAGACTATGTAAACTGATGTGTTATGAGTGAAATAAAAAAAAAAACTGTGAGTGTCCGATGCGTTGATGGTGTACAAGCTTATCTGGAGCAAAAGTGAAGTTGCAGTGATTATGAATGTCGTGATTTCTTATGATGGCCATTTCACAAGGGACTGTTTCAGTACGCTGAAACGTGAAAATGTCCGCAGAACAAAGGTGAACAGCATGTAATGATGTAAGGCACTTTCGTTCAATCGTTGATTCACTGGCGAAAGTGACAGTGTTCCGTCTCTTGGAGACCATGATGAGTTCGGTGTCTGTGTTGATGTTGATGCCCAAAGAGTTATTATTCTTAGATGGGAAGGGGTGTGTTTGGTATACTATGAACAGGTCTTCAGTTATGAATGGTACATGAACTACTACTGATGTTGGTGTTAGTGTTCCTTCTAAATATGGATAATATTGCATGAAATCCCTACTTCGGAACAAAGGCTTCAATTTATGTTTATGTATGCCTTGACTAATTATTTGACGTAGCTCATGAACCGGAAGTAAGTCAATTGTGATCTTGCAATTACCGGCATTCGAAATTCCTTGCATAAGTACCCTGTAACGAACTCTAGTGTTGTCTAATTGGAGTAGAATTATGTCGATGTGTTCCGTGATGATGGAGACGTGTTGGAAAAGTGTTATGTTCCCTTCCATGGCATTTATTTTGTCTACACTTTGGAGAGCTATGTTATCCGCCTATTTCAGATTTTTCACGATTATCTTTATTACTGAGTTATGTCCGGCGATGAATTTATCTTGGTATGTTAGTACCTGAGCTATATTATTAAATTGTTGTTTATTTCTTGAAGGTCTTCCTCTGTAGCCAATCCAAAGATCATCCCAAGAATTGCACCACCCAGGTTGAACGAATCGCGCTTTTGGCGAGAACGTGTAATGCTGTTCGTGACGCTCAATACCTCTATTCCATGAGATGGGAGATCTTGGATCATGATGAGCATAGCTGACTTAACGTGTTCTATCTCACCTTCTTTTTCTAACGGAGACTCAGCTGTCTGAGGCAACTGACAGCAAACCCTTTTCTGTATCCTCCTACTTTCTCTATACTCGTTTCAAAGCCAAAGGTGGCTGTTGTGTATACATACGCAACGACTTATCTTGCTCTCGTGTTCCTGAACTTGATTCTTCTGAATTCTCCACACTCTGGCTTCGGCTTTCCTGTCATTCTCTGAGTAAATATATCTGTGCTGTTTACTTATCTCCTAATTCTACTGACTATCAAAAATTCTTCGACTATCTTACTTCTACGATGGAACACATTCTGTCCATTTCTCCTTTCTCTGAAATCTCCATTCTTGGAGATTTCAGTGTTCACCACCACCTTTGGCTCACCTCTCCTTTCACGGATCCACCTGGTGAACAAGCCTACATCTTTTCTATCCTTAATGACCTAGAGCAGCTTGTACAGCACCCTACCCGTATCCCTGACTGCCTTGGAGAGAGCTCCAACATACTTGACCTCTGCCTCACAACTAATCCTTCTGCTTACTCTGTTAATCTTTTCTCTCCGTTGGGCTCCTCCAATCACAACCTTATTACCTTAACCTGTCCTATCACTCCGGTACGGCCTGTGGACCTCCAGGGAAGCGTCGTCTGTGGCATTTTGGAGCCACGGACTGGGAGGCCCTCAGGCAGTACTTCTTTGATTTTCCCTGGAATGATTATTGCTTCCATGGCCGTGAGCCATCTGAGTGTGCCTTGCGCATTACAGAGGTTATTCTCTCGGGCATGGAAGCATACATTCCTTTCTCATATCCTCTGACTAACGCAAGAAAGCCTTGGTTTAATCACGCTTGTTCTAATGCTGTCCGCAACAAGGAGAAGGCCTACAAAAGGTACCGGAGCCAACCCACCCCTGAATCACATTGTCTTTACGTTTCTGCCCGGAATCGTGCTAAGTCTGTTCTTCGCTCTACTAAAAATAATTTCATCCATACTAAATGCTCTCAACTCTCCAACTCGAATTCTTCCCGCTCATTCTGGCACCTTACCAAAAATCTTTCTAACAACTTTACCTCATCATCCTTCCATCCTCTTTTCTACTCTGATGGTTCTGTAGCTATTTCTTCTACTGATAAAGCAGATCTCTTCGCACAGACTTTCTCCTCCAATTCCACCTTAGACGATTCCGGTGCTGTTCCTCCATCACTTCCCCCCTCTGACTTCCTCATGGCTGACATTAAAATTTCTTCAGTTGATGTATTTTCTGCCATCACTGGCCTCAGTACTAACAAGGCATATGGGCCTGATGGGGTCCCTCCTGTTGTTCTCAAGAACTGTGCTTCTGTACTTACACCCTGCCTAGGCAAACTCTTTCGCCTTTGTCTGTCAACTTGTACCTTTCCTTCTGGCTGGAAGTTTGCTCTCATTCACCCAGTCCCAAAGAAGGGTGACCACTCCCAACCCTCCAACTATCGTCCAATTGCTTTAACGTCCTGTATTTCCAAAGTTTTCGAATCAGTTCTTAATAGAAAAATTTTAAGGCATCTTTCCTATCACAACCTTCTTTCCGATCGTCAGTATGGGTTCCGTCAGGGACGTCCCACGGGCGATCTTCTCACCTGCCTTTCAGACTCCTGGTTATCCTCCTTTCGGGACTTTGGCGAAAGCTTTGCCATTGCACTTGACATCTCAAAGGCTCTCGATTGAGTCTGGCATAAATCTTTAATTTCCAAGCTGCCCTCCTACGGTTTCTATCCTTCTATCTGTGCCTTCATCGCTAGTTTCCTTTTTGGTCGTTCTATAGCCGCTGTTGTAGACGGCCATCGTTCTTCTCCTAGATCTATCAACAGTGGTGTTCCTCAGGGCTCTGTCCTATCACCAACTCTCTTCCTTTTATTCATCAATGATCTTCTAAGCTGTACATCTAACCCTATCCACTCATACGCTGATGACTCCACCCTTCACCTTTCTATTCGGTTACCGCAACGCCCATCTCAACAGTTACTTCAACAAACAAGGGATGAGGCTGTGGCACACCTAATGTCTGACTTGGCTCGTATCTCTGACTGGGGTAAAAATAATATGGTTGTCTTTAATGCATCTAAGACTCAGTTCTTACACCTATCAACCCGACAAAATCTTCCACAGGTATACCCACTAATGTTTAATAATATTCAGCTTAATCCTGCATCATCCTTGAACATGCTTGGGGTTTCATTTACTCGGGACTTATCTTGGAAAAATCATATTACATCTCTTGTAAAATCTGCTTCCAAGAGATTGGGTGTGCTAAGCTGACTCCGCTCTTTCTTTACCCCTGCACAATTGTTGACTCTATACAGGGGTTTTATCCGCCCCTGTGTGGAGTACAACTCTCATGTGTGGGGAGGCTCCCCACATACAGCTCTTCTCAATAGGGTGGAGTCAAAGGCTTTTCGCCTCATTAACTCTCCTCCTCTTACTGACTCCCTTCAACCTCTGTCTCTTCGCCGCTCTGTTGCATCTTTATCTCTTTTCTATCGCTACTTTAATGGTCACTGCTCCTCTGAACTGTCTGCTTGCATTCCTCCACCTCTACGACGGGCGCGTAGCACCCGTCTAGCAGCAAACTCTCATCCCTTTTCTGTCCAACTCTCTAATGTAAGAGTTAACCGTTACTCCCAGTCTTTCATTTATGCAACAGGTCAGCTCTGGAACTGTCTCCCTCTGTCTGTATTTCCTGCTGCCTATGATCTCCAGTCTTTCAAACGCAGTGTGTCCAGGCATCTCAAAATGATCGGATCTTGAATTTGGCTCTCTACTGTGTTTTGTTTTTCTCTTGGAGGGAACTGTTACTGCGGGCTCATGGCCTTTGGTTCCTTCTTCCTCGCATAAAAAAAAAAAATCTTCCATTTCGCTAACTTCACTGTTTCATCCATTTCCTTTGTGTCATGTGCTTGTGAAACATAGCCTCCTATTGTGAAGTCCAGGGTCCTCATGGGTCTAGCGATGTTTTCTAGATAAGAAGGTAATTTCTATAAGTAATCTACATTGATTTCAGTACTGATGACATCTTATACGATTGACGTCGTGACCGTTGGAGCTATGAGGCATCCTTGCCGTACTATGTGTTGGGGGTCTAAGTGAGCATATCCTCTTGCTATGTAGAGGAGAATCCATAGCATAAGTCCCTTCATCGTTACCTACCGACAAAAAAAAAAATTCTCTTAATTTTCTAATATGGTCATCCAGCAGTCGATGATAGTGATGATGTGCATTACTGTTGACTAACGGAGAACAGTAACTTGCTTGTCATTTCATTTATAGAAGGAGTTTAAATCGATGTTTAAATCATGTGAATGATGCACTGTAGATTTTATTGGAACAGTTCCACCTATGTTTGATTGTTTTGTATATGACCTTAATTTAATTTTGTAATTATTGTTGGTTTCTTGATTGGTTTCATGAGTTACGTTCGGTTGTTCGGTGGTATCCGAGCCTTTCCGAGGTTGTATAATTATTTGATAGTTCCCTTGAAACTCGTTATAAATGGTCAATATGAACTTGTTTCTCTTCGCCACTTGACAGTGACCTAATTAAAACTTTGTTTGCTTTATATTAATTACTCTGTATGGGCCCTCAAATTTTGGGGATAATTTATTCTCTTGTATGAAAGATACCATAGACACTGTCTCCTTAGCTGATAGGCGAGTCTCATGCCTTTTTATTAAATGCCTCCGTCATTTCTTCTTAAGTCTGCTAATACCAAGTCGGATCACTTCCTTCTAAAACAGCTCTAAGCTCGTGCAGGGGGCGGATCATCGGAGTAACCTCGACTGGCTCTGGCATGAAACCCCAGTGTTCAGTTGACTCCTGACCATGACGGGGAGTGTATGCTTGCCCCACATAATTATCAGACCATGACACATTTTCAGTCCGGAAAAGTGAGGGAAGGGACTGAAATGTGTAAGGGAAGGTGTAGGGCTGTGAGGGAACCTATTGCTATATTATAGGGTTAAACGAGTTCGCACTTCTTCCCTTTCTTCATTTTTCCTTATTATAATGTTTAATTTGAGTCTGCCCTTTTATACATTCTCTGTTATTTAAGCCAGCTGACGTCACACAAGCCGCACCTCCCTGCGCGCTGACAGAAAGTGATCTGATTTGGTATTAGTAGACTTAAATTTCTGCCTTGGACTTCATTAATTGTTTTTGACTCTTTTATGTATGTCCTGGAATTCACGTAAACGGAGTTTAGAGTAATCATAACAGTTGTATATGGGCAGATTTTGACCATCTAGAATCTCAAATGGTAGTTTTTTATTTGTCCCATATGTAATGAATTGTGGTGTGTCTCCTATAGATTTATTTATAGATTCATTAATTGAGGCTTCTACTCTGGGAAACCAATCATCCCAGCTTCCATAATTTTTAATGAGAATGTGTCGTAGTACATCTAATACTTTTTTGTTTTGTCTCTCTACTAACCCATTGAATACTGGGTGACAGGCTAAAACGTTAACATTTTGATATTGTATTGTTTACATATTTCTTGTAAGATATCAGAATTAAATTCTCCTCCATTATCACTTATAAGTACCTTTGAGGTAGTAAAGCGACATACAGTATTATGTATTATTGCCTTTGCTACTGTTTCTGCTGTTATATCTTTAACTGGGGCTAAAATTACATAACAGGAAAAATGATCCGTTGCTACGAATAGGTGTTGGTTATTATTTTATGATAATGGCATCTTGAGTCAATCAACCGCAACAACGTCCCATGGTTGACGTGGTACAGGGTACTTACCTATAGGTGCAGGTGTAATTGGGTATCCTTTGTGTTTTGCACATGATTCGCATCTGTCTATATGATTATTTATATCTTTTCGTAATGATGGCCAGTAATATAACAACTGGGCTTGTTTGAATGTCCTATCTTTCTCAGGATGTCCTGCATGTGGGCTATCGTGTATCGTTCGTAATACTTCGGGTATCATGTCATTAGGTACTACCAATTGTTTATTATTTCTTCGGCGTTTTGGTTGTCCTTGGTTGATCTTGTATAAGGCATTATTGATTATTGTGAATTGTTTGAGTGGTACATGTAGTTTGGGTAATTGTATGTTATCTCCACTCTCTAACTTGTAAATAACTTTAGACCATGTTGGATCAAGTCTTTGTGCTTTAGCGATTTCATCGTGGTTAGGGATGTCTCCTTTGAGATCTAATACCACGACATGAATTGTCTTTGGGTTCCTAGATAATGCGTCGGCTACTAGATTCAATTTGCCTTGTATAAAATGAATATGTACATTGTAGTTTTCGACTGTACATTTCCATCTTGCTCTCCTCCCAGAGTGGAGTTTTTCTTTAAACATACCCACTAGCGGTTTATGGTCAGTGAATAAGTGTATTTCGTAACTATATACCAGATTTCGAAACTTTTGTAATGCAAAAACCACTGCAAGTGCCTCTAAGTCTGTAGTGCAATCATTTTTCTCTGCACCTTTTATTTGTCTGCTAGCAAATGCAATTGGTTGATTCTGTCCTCTTTTATTTTCTTGCATCAATACATCCCCTAATCCTTTAACTGATGCATCTGCACAAATAATAAATGGTTTTATAAAATCCGTGTATGCCAAACAAGGTGCATTTGTTAGTTTACTTTTTAATTTGTTAAATGCTTGGTTTTGTTCTTCTCCCCACTGGAATATAGCATCTTTTTTGAGAACAGAGGAAAGGCTATATGAGAGAACTGATGTATTTAAGACCCATAGTACCCTGCTAGACCTAAAAATTTTCTAACTTCGTCATTCGTAGTGGGTTCAGGGAAGTCTCTCACTGCCTGTATTTTGTCACTGGTGGTGTGAATACCATTAGCACTTAAATTGTGGCCTAAGAATTTTATTTCCTTAAAGCAAAATTTTCATTTAGAAAGCTTAATTTTTAAACCAGCATCACCAAGCTTTTGTAAGAGTAGGTCTAATTTCTGGAGATATTCAGTGATATCTTTCGTTGCGGTGATAATATCATCAAGAGTAACAAATATTCCTTGTCCTAAAATTCCGGACAATACGTAATTCATAAGACGCTGGAATGTGCCCGGGTCTGTCCTCAGTCCCATTGGCATCCTTCTGTACTGAAAATTTCCTCTATTTGTGGAAAAGGCAGCATTTTTTACGTGACTCCTGATCTACTGGAATTTGATAATAGCTACTGAGCAAATCGATCGTGGAAAAAACATTATTTTCTTGTCCAGTATTCTGTAGGATGTCGCTTAGCAATGGCTTGGGAAATCGGTCAGGGATTGTATGATTGTTTAGTTTTCGGTAATCTACTACCGCACGCATTTCTCCATTTTGTTTGGCCACGAAGAATAATGGGGCATTTCACGGGGAGACCGCTGGCTTAATAATTCCAAGTTTTAACATTTCATCGACATACTGGTTTGCGAGTGTATGCTGAGATTGTGGGATTCGAAAGACCAAAGAAATGACATCAATGTGATCTTTTTCTGTGCCAGAGAATTTTGGGGCAGTTTTATCCTCATGATAAACACAAACATGAGGTGGGGATGTTTGATCCTTGGTATTGGTTGAATTATTTATTTTCACTGGTTGTTCTGTTAATTTAACTTGGACTTGTTTATCGTTGTGTGAGGGAATAGTGGAATAGGTTTCCCTTGAACAATGAACTCTGTTAAGTAAATTTTCATAGATATGCAAGTCAGAGACAAAGTTCTCACTCGCTACATCAGAGGGGGTTTGCCAATCATCATCATTATCATCTAGAATTGAGGTATTAGTTTCTTTGTCTTTAGTTTGTGGTGAATTCTGTAGGGTGAGTGTGTTGCCCTGGTGACCTCCTAATTGTGTATCCTCAGTGGGCGCTAACTGTGTATCATCTGTTACTAACACGGGTGGATGTGAAAATATTCCTGTCATATCACTCAGCTAAAAATTCATGTTGCTAGGATATGGTGTTATAATGTCTTTTGTTAATGTGTTTAACTAAATAGACGAGTAAATGAGTTGTACTGAATGATAGACAGTGAGTGTATAAGTGTATTTATAAAAATAAGTAAAGGAGGTGATTTTACCTAATTTGAATTATTGAGAAGAAATGAGTATGTATAATTACACCCACTTGATACAGATGATGTCACTCGGAGAGGCGTGTCGAAAGCTGATGTCGATCTCGAAATATAAATGCAGAGTTGAAAGAAGATCTCCTCTCGATAATTCTAGGGCAGAGTTGATGGACGATAATACTCTGGAAATTCCATGGTCTGATTTCAGCGTTGATTGTAGTGGTTAACAGTTGTAGTCATAGGCGAACCTCACAACAGAACGTAGAATTCCCACTCAATACTGTTGGAAATAAATGAGTATGAGTTGGAGCTATGTGAATAAGAATGAGTAACGAGCAGTGGGTGAGAAGTGCCTGGTGTCAGTCACATGTTGATTGGCGTGGCGTTGTCTCAGCAAACAAGCATGGTGACATCGTCTCAGCAGATACACATGGTGATGTCGGCTTCCCACACTGGTAGCTGTGGTGAGTAAATGAGTAGTGATGAGTAATCTGAGTGAGGAAAGGTGAGTAAGATGCGTTATAAATTTGGCCCTGGTGTTTGCCATGTCGTCTTCACCTACGTCAGCGGTGGAGGTAGGGCGGGAGGTAGGAGAGAGCGTTGGGGATCTAGTGCTTGTTGCTTTCTTTTCGTTTACTTAATTTGTTTTTTATTCTTCTTGCTGATACTTGAAGTTGTGTGAAGAAGATTATAGAGTTGTCTTGTAAACTTGGTATTTGTACTTAATCGTAGAGTTTGATGATCCTCACTCGTAACTCGTTGTTGCTATTATATGCTCGATTGTTTTTCATTGATTGTAGAAATGATGGTTCGTAGGCGTAGAGCCGATCGTTACTGCCACCATTTATATATATGTGACTCTTTGGTCTTTTAATATGTAAGTCTTGAGTTTTGGTTAAAGTTATTGTGCTAGTCGAGGAGCAGGAGTTAAAGATGAATACAGGGAGTTGATCTTGATTTATTATCTTCAAAGAAAGTCTAAGTTGAGAAGAGTATGTCGTACACAAGGACGTGATTTACTAAGTGTCGTCAGACCCCTCTTCTTATTTCCTCTCTCCACTACCTGTCGATTCTATGGCTGGCCCCTTTCTGATCTCTGATTCCTACATTCTCGTTTAGCAGGGGTCGTGTCACGTGGGCTATACTGTTGTTGAAGCTTCTAGAACACTGTGTGTCTGTGAGTATATTACTGCTTCCGGTGCACATCAAGCATTCCTTCACTTAAGGGTTGCAAGCTCATTTCCCATTCCCACACCTTGTCTGGTGCTCCGTCTATCTATCTATCCATCATGCTGTCTATTATGATTTGTATTTATAATATGGAGTCCTGACAAACCCAGTTTTAAATGCCTGAGTATTCTCCGTATCTTCTGGCATTCATATACATAATACGAGTATTCAAAGTAAGGCTGGGTCTAACAGGGCTATGAAACACAAATTTTTGCCCTGTTTAATCGTTTAAATCCCCATAATAACTGCAACACCCAGACGAAGCACAGATATGATGTCCCCTCCTTCCTCAGAATTTCCAGTTGTCTATCTGTACCTGAGGTGAGGTCCGACATACCTGACCCACTTGCTGATCTGACCTCTTCTTACGTACCCTACCACCATTAGCCTTATGGATTGGGTTGGTAACAACTACATCATTAACTGTTCCTCTTTCCTCCTCTCTGTCACTCGAAATAGTTCCTAACACTGACATCTTGAACCCGTACCTAACCAAGCTTCCCCCCTTTTAAGGTGAAGGTCCTCTGTATCATACAAGCTCCTGTCATGACCTAAATTATCGTAAGCATAAATAAAAATCACATCCTTCCTACACAGTCTTTCTAGCGTACTACTGATCCTTATCATTCTACTGAGGATCACAAAACCAACGTCAAATCTTTTTTTTTTTTTAGATAATGAATGGAAGAAGGAAAAACAAAGGAAAATAAAAGTTCATGTGCCTAAAGGAATCCTCCATTCATAAAATATTTATAACAACTGGATTTAAATTGAAGTGGATTAAATGTTTGTGGGAAACAACACCCAGGAAGTGAATTCCAGAGAGTAGTAGTTCTGGGGATAAATGAATTTTGATAAGCAGAGGTTCTGCATTGGGGGGGGATAGAGTGTGAGTTCATGAGAGTTCCCAGCTGCCCGAGTATTTCGGGAGAAAATGTGAAGGGGAGGCACAATTGAAGCCAGTTCGTCAGAGCACTTGCGGTAAAAATATCTATAAAATAATGCTAAAGAAGCAACATCTTTTCGTACTGATAATGGAGGAAGGTCCTGCGTAATGGCAGGATAATTAATTAAACCAATGGCTTTATTCTGAATTTTGTCCAACTGCCTTAATGCAACCGCTCCACACCTACTCCACAGTGGTGAACAGTAGTCGATCTGAGAACGCACATGACTTTTGTATATTGTGGCCATCTGCTCGTCAGTGAAGAACTCACGAACTCTGTACATAAGTCCTAGTTTTTTGGAAGGATTTTTAGCAAGGGATTTAACATAAGCTGTCCAGCTTAGGTTGGGGTTTAGAGTAACACCTAGGATATCAATTGTAGTGGATATGGAAATACTGACATCATTTAAAACTGTGTGAGAGTCTGAGGGATTCTTTCA
The DNA here is from genome assembly GCF_032717465.1 of Coenobita brevimanus. Lineage (NCBI taxonomy): Eukaryota > Metazoa > Arthropoda > Malacostraca > Decapoda > Coenobitidae > Coenobita > Coenobita brevimanus. The sequence goes on from NC_137006.1 coordinate 26,365,673, forward strand.
GTTGGAGAAATTAATGTATTTAGTTTTCTGAGCATTAAACGAGACCAGAATTGTTTGTTCCCATTGATTAATTTTATAAAGGTCCTGGTTCAGAGAAATTGCTGTATTTATTTGGGAATTAATAATATCAAATTGTGTAAAGGAGGTACTAAATGTGAAAGAACTATGAAGGGTCGAGTCATCAGCATAAGAGTGTATTGGGTTGTGAGTAACAGATATGAGGTCATTTATATGAATGAGAAAGAAGGTTGGCGCCAGAACTGATCCCTGAGGTACGCCAGCATTTATGGAATGAAACTGAGAATAAATTCCATCTATCATTACAAGTATTTTTCTATTATGAAGGTAAGAAGAAAATAGAGGAACCAGTGATGCAAGGCCATAGCGTGACATCTTAGACAATAAGGCCCAGTGCCATACTCTGTCAAATGCTTTTGATATATCAAGTGCTATTGTGTGAGTTTCACAGTGCTGTTCTATTGTTTTGTTAATCTGATGGGTAAGAAGGCAAAGAATGTCTATAGCTGAACGTTCTTGTCTAAATCCATACTGCCGATCATTGATTAATTTATTGAATTCTAGATGCTTGATTATGTGTTTGTTAATTAGTGTCTCAAAAACTTTACCGAGAATGGAAGTTATTGCAATTGGTCTATAGTCTGATGGATCAGAAGTTGCCCATTTTTTAGGAACAAGATGGATATTTGCTTCTTTCCAAGAGGCTGGAAAACTTGAGGTACGGATGCATAAACGGAAAAATTTTGCCATTACAGGAGCCAACACTGAGGAGGAATTTTTAAGTACTATCGAAGGAATTTCATCTGGACCAGTAGCTTTGTCTGCTGAGAGATTCTGTAATAGAACTTGTACGTATCTGATGTGAATCAGGAAAGGAGGTATTTGAAAGGAGTCAAAATCAAGTACAGGAATATTGTGATTTTCTGTATTTAGGGTTGAGTTTGTTGAAAAAATGTCAACAAGAAGGTTGGCTTTTCCACGTGGGTCACTTACTAGATTTCCATTAGGGGACTGTAGAGGTGGAATGGAAGAGGTGGTAGTGAAGTTAATTTTGAATGAATTAAGGGTTGACTAGAATATTTTGTTATCATTTGGGTTGTTTAGTAGTTTGTTAGCCTGTCTATGTAGAAAGTTTGATTTAGAAAGACTGATAATAGTTTTGGCATGGTTTCTGATTTTTCTTGGTAACAATCCAAATAACTAACTACTTTTGGCTTTCTTTGGACTTCCTAAGAAGGTCCTTATACTTCTTAAGTATCTCCTTTTACCTACCAAAAGCTACAATTTTAGTTCCTACAACAGTAACAAAGACCGAGTCTCTGAAGTATTGCTGACGTTCAACTTTCTCAGCCATATCCACCCAGGAAAGCAAAAATGCTCCTCTTCTCTTAGCACAAAACTTCTTCTCCCAGTACCTAATCAACGAATCCCCGGCATGTATGAGGCCAAGCTCATCCTGCACTTCCGCTTTATAATGGTTACACTCCCATTAACGTTACTTACCTTAGCCTTGCATCCTCCCTTGACTGGCAGGAGCCCATCATTAGCATCTAGCCTGGCTCCAGCCTTAACCATTCAAGTTTCTAAGCTATCCTTCATGCTTAATTGTTCAACTTCCACTTCCCTTACAAATATTGCCGTAGAACTCACCATACCAGCCTCATTTTCCCAGCCTTTTAACTTCTTTGCACCTCGTACCCTCAGTATAGGGACGGAACTGGGCGTTTTCAATATTTAATAAAGAACGGAACCCCAGGACCTATGAGCTTCGCGACTATGAGCAGACAGGCAGAGGGCGGTGCGCCTAGCACCCTTCCAGCAAAATCCCTCGCACAGCAACTCTGGAAACTAAGGGGTTAACGTGTCACTAAGCACGTTATCTGACTAATTGTTTGCCCTCTTTTCTGAAGTAAATCTATTCGCCAACTCGCAAAACAATCAACACTTCTTTCACCATGAAGTTCATTACAAACACCTTCGAGCACAAGGAGTAGGAGAAGCGTTGGGCAGGTGTCATCTTTAGGGGATTGAGAGTATATTTCATCACATACAAGAACAGATACCATACCTGTATACTTTCATATATAAAAAAAAATAATAATAATACGTTCACTGGATTCATATATTACTTCCATCACCATTACAATCCAACAGTATATGGCAACATTTTCATTACCATTTATACCCACATTAACCAACAATGTATTTTGATGTAGAACAGCAAATATTCTCCATTGCGTTTCTCATCTCCATGGCTGTAACAGAGTCACACACATATTCACATATTCTTATCAAAGTGCTTATCAGCCTCCCTCTCGAGATGATGACCTCCATCAGTATTCATAACACCTTGCATGCCTTAGAAAACAGGTGCAATTTTATTGGTTTGAATGTTGCCTGCTGGTGAGGAGGGCGAGGAAAAACATTGCTTGTTTATATACATACTGTGCATGCATATCTGTCTATGCATACACATCCACGCCCACACCCATTCCCACCTATCCACTCACACACATATACAATATATATATATATATATATATATATATATATATATATATATATATATATATATATATATATATATATATATATATATATATATATATATATATATATATATATATATCCGAAATCGAGGGGACACTGGGAGTTCCGAATTATCGAAACATACAGACTGGTGGACAGGACCTCTGATAAGTCCCCTAAACATCCCACAAACAACAATAAATAATATTACAGTAAAACAATTGTTTCTTTTTCAACTTACCCGTTGTGTAGTGCAGTTGTAGGTGTTGCGGGTGTTTTACAGATAAACCCAGGGCATCAGTGGTGTAGTTATCCAATTTAATCCTAGGGTTGTGGGAGCCTTCACGGGTCATAATACGCGAGAATTCTGTGAAAATTCCGGAAGTAAACCACAATGGGAGAGGTACAATGGCAGACTACAAGCCGGGCTACATCAGGGAATTCGTGAATGGTGGCGTGGGTAAGAAAACGGACGATTCTGTTCAACCTTACGTCATATTCCCCCTTTGTTAGCTTGGAGTAAAAATTCCGAACCATCAGGCTTTCCGAACTATCAGGTTCCGAATTAATGGAATTTGACTGTATACATACATACAGTATATATATATATATATATATATATATATATATATATATATATATATATATATATATATATATATATATATATACACAGTATATATACAGTATATATATACTGTATATATATATATATATATATATACACAGTATATATACAGTATATATATATATATATATATATATATATATATATATATATATATATATATATATATATACAATATATACAATATATATATATATATATATATATATATATATATATATATATATATATATATATACACAGTATATATACAGTATATATATATATATATATATATATATATATATATATATATATATATATATATATACAATATATATATATATATATATATATATATATATATATATATATATATATATATATATATATACAATATATATATATATATATATATATATATATATATATATATATATATATATATATATACAATATATATATATATATATATATATATATATATATATATATATATATATATATATTAGGGTGACTCAAAATCAACTTTTTTATATTTGCCACTGGACATGTTTTTTTTTTCATTATTCGGGATGAGAGACAACGTATGATCACCACAAAAAAGTTTGGAAAATTTTCAAAAGTCTAGCCCGAGCCTCAAAGTTTATAATTTTCAAAGAAATGTTTTTTTTTTTTTTTTTTTTCAATTTTTCACATTTATTTTCAACATCCCCACATTTATCCTTCTAATTACAAACACACACTAACACACACACACACACATAATGATATTAAACACAGTAAGAAATGAAATATGTACGTGGCAGCACACTAACAACTTCACACTTTCGTCAGTGAACTCTTCAAAAAACTGGACTTTCTGACAATGCTGCTCCACTACTTCCAAGAGACCTTGGAACTGGCATTCATCCTACGTCAGGGTGTTGCAGTAGTCACGTATCAGTTTTACACCCCTCTCTGCAACATCTTTAGTACTCTGCATGGTTTTGATGAATGCATCCAGTCGCTTAAATTTTTCATCATCTTTCCATTCGTCTGCTGGTTTGTTCAGTCATTCACCACAGGCTTTCAGGCACTCTATTAGCAACCAGCTGGACTCGTCAATTAAATCAGGAAGTTTGATATCATCAAAAAAGATGACAGGTTCAACAGTGTACTCATCCAGCATAGGGAAGGCAACAAGTCATGTTGCCATCTGCTCTTTTGTGTTATCACTCACCTTTTCACTGCATAGGGCTAAGATGACAATTTGTGGTCTTAAATACCAGAGATGTCTGTGCAGGACATTCAATGCTGCACCTGCAACTTCCCGGTCAACTTTCTGGAACCTTTGGAAGTAGCTCAAGAGCTGCAAATCATTAACGGGTGCATGCATTGCTGAGTGGGCCAAAAGCCAACACAGAAATATATATTAACCCCTTCACCTGCGTTGTCACGTTTGTCGTCTTACGGGTGTGGGGTGCTCCCATACTCGTTGATGCTTTAGTCGTCCGTACAGCATAAAAACTTTTATTAGAGAAAAAGTATTCAGCCGATTGACATCATTTTTGGAGGGGTCATTGCTTGACTAGGGCTGGTCAAAAGTAATGAGTTGGCAACTGTGGGTCCCGATACTGGGAAGAAAGAGGACAGGTTATTCAGTATCAAATAAGCTGTGAGTGGGGGAGGTACTGTGCAGTTTGGCCATTTAAATTTCCACTCCTACCCCTGTCCTGGCCGTGCAACCTATTTCACTATACCAATAGTGCTTATGTATAGTTGTTGGGCACTGTTGTGATTAGATTTGGTGTTTGCAATACGAAATTTGGTGTTTGTGAAGCATTCCTGGTCGTTATCAGCTGTTGGCCCAACGAAGATTGTGCTACTGTTTCTAATCAACTACACTGCCTCTACCCAGCACCAAATGTGAGTATTAAACTATAAAAATAGTGACAGTGAGTCATGAGAATATAGTGTGCATATCTAGTGTTCAAGGAATTGGTGAAATATATGAAAGGAGCTTAGAGGAAGGCAGGAAACTGCCCTACAATCACAACACAGTGTGGGTACACCATAGTTTTTCGCATTTTTTCGAAAACTATGAGGCCTAGGATCACCGTTGTTGGCTCAAATGAAAGCCAATGAAATTCTGTTTAAGATGATAAAATAAAAACATAACAGTGGTGAGAGAAGTTTTTTGGTAGAGCTCCCTGAAAAAAAAGCTGTTGTCTTTCAGAAATGGGTTTTACTTTTTCGCTTATTACTCAAACATCATACCTCTTATCAAACTGGGACCTCCGGCATTCGAAAGATAATAAAGTTCTCTTTCCAATGATTGTATAACATGCAGAGATTGCTCAGTAAACATTCGACTTATGATGTTGGGAAGTGAGATCTATGTTCGCGAATGTTTATTACTGGGGCCCCAATGTACGTATAGTGTGTTTTTTATTTTGTGTTTTTGCTTATTGTGTAGAACGAACATCGACGAATAGGAATATGTGGGTTTTGTGGCAAAATAAATATGTTTGGGTGGTGAAAATAAGCCAAGCATACACTTTTTTGGAGCACGTGGCCAGCTGGGGGGGAGGGGAGATAAGCAGATGCGTCATGCCACAGAAAACTTTTAAAACTTATCTGCGTGCGAAAGGGTTAATGTGGTGAACACCATCATCCTTTTCAAGCGAACCATCACATCATACTCCAACTGCATCTGCTCCCCCGAAAATGAGTAGCTTGGTGTAGTAGATGACCTGAAAAAAGCAGCGCTTGTTATCATTCACATTGTTTTATTCCCATTTTATAGATTTCATGACTACTCACGTTCAGTACTTACCTTGGCCATCCACCATGCATGGTGGGACGCTCCTGGCCGCATCAGTCGCATGCCTCTGCAAGGTTCTTCCCCTGACACAGTGAGGGTTACCTCTGCCAGCTCTCTGTAATCATCTCTGAGAAAATAACTTCCCCAGAAAATCAACGGAGTTTTCTCTGAGTTCACAAACCCATTCGGATTCTTTGAGATCTTCCAGAGAAATCTTGTGGTAGCTCAGTAGGTTCAAGTTGTTCCACCTGTCAAAAATAAAAAAAGTGATTATAAACTTGGATAGATTATGTCAGCTAACCACGCAACCAAGCATAAAAAGTGTCACATGAAAACTCACTTTTCTCTCAAATTACAGAAAAGAAAATCGATGGGAGCTTGGGTCATGCTGAAAAGTGTGCGCGCAACTGCACTGATTACCAGCTCCATCACGTGATGGTGGCAAGCATGTTGGAAAATTGTCGACCAAGCATATGCTTCAGTTGTGTGACTGCTTCTTGAACTTTACCAGTGTTGGAAGCAGTTGTATCAAAGCATAGCCCAGTAACGTTTTCTTTGCATCCCCATTCTTCTAAAGGACTCATTGTTGTACGAGCTTGAGACAGCCTAGTGCCATCAGATGTTGGAGTCACCGATAGAAGCTTTGCTCCTTCATAATTGTCACCGGAAATCAAGATTGCCTGACGGTGTTTTGATGTTCCAGCTGAGTCCTGAAAAGTAGGAACATGTCATATTAGTTTCTGTCAGCTTCTAGAAACTTGAATGCCTACGTCAAATTCCATTCATCCATTCATGAAGTATACGTTTTGCATACTTACTTTTATTAGTTTGCCATCCCAATGGACAATTACGTGGTCAGCAGGCTTGAACGACTCTTTGACCACAGCTGTAACCTGAGATCGATCCATGCATCGTTCACATCTCTTTGTCTCGCGTGAAAGAACGAACTCATTCAAGTCCACTGGAGGATCGCTCGTTTTCAGAAAAACAGTGACGATTCCTATTACCTGAAAGCACAAGTCAATGTTGTTCCTCAATAAACATAAGCTGAAATTAGGTTAGGAGTAAATGCATAAATGAAATAATTTTAAAAGCTATAGGAAACATTTTTAAGTGCATCAGTCAATAGTAAACTCATTCATATAATGTTGAATCAAAATCAGCAGTGTCTTACCTGGTTGTTAGACAGTTTGAAGTGATCAGCCACTTCAACAACACTAGGAACTTTCAATATGTGGCGGGCAGGTGAACGGTTACAGTATCACCGCTCTGGCTGGGCTGGATCATGTTTTCATGTGAACTCTCCGAACCACTCTGGCTACTGTATGATTCGGTGTCTAAACATTCACTGATCGGTATGTCTTCAGGTGTTGGCCGCTGTGATTTCGCTTTTTTCTGGTCTCTTAATTTCTTTTGCTGTGCCTTAAGTGCAAAAACTTTGTCACTTCCACTCATAGTCGCCTGTCTCTCATTTTTTCTGGTCTTCATAGAAACGTACATCATCTTTTTCTCTCTCGCTCTGATAACAGTCATTTCATATGTATTTCTTGGATAGCATCATGAGTACCAATGGCCCATAGTTTGTCCAATTATTCTTGGAAATTTTCACGCTTGCTGTTTATATCATGTGTCCGTTTTCTGCTTTTTGTAGAGCATGCCAGCTCTCCCACAGATTAAGGTTTCTTTCACACTGTTTTTGACTAAGCGTTTTGGTATGAGCTATTCGCCAGAAGTGTAAAACATCTTGGACAGTATCTTGAATTATAGTTCTGCGTTCAGAATCCTGAGTTTTGTTAAATAGTAACTTCAGAACCTACCTGGCTATAGGAAATCATGATCCACTAATAGAACTTGAAGGATATCCTACTAAAAATACTTCCGTGTAGGATCTTAACGACAATGTTTTTCAACCAGTCTTTTTTTCCGCTCAGTTGCTCTGTCTCTAATTGAGGCAACAAGATCCTTTCTCTTCTTGCCTTCAAGGAATTATCCATCTCCATTTCACAATACTGAAAGTAAAAACACAGAAAAAAATATATATACGATTCACAAGATATTATAAGATTTTCAAACACAATGCACTGTGCTCAGTTAACTATCAGCTGGACTCCTGTGTGTGTGTGTGTGTGTGTGTGTGTGTGTGTGTGTGTAGTTAGAAGCATTAATGTTGATATGTTGATAAAACACGTGAAAAGTGACAAAAAAAAAAAAGAATGTTCAGATAATATAAACTTACAGGCTCGTGCGAGACCTCTGAAAATATCACAGAAAATTAATTTTGGTGATTATACATTGTTTCCCATCCCAAAAAATGGTATAAAACATGTCCAGGAATAAATTTTAAAAAAGTTGAATTTTGAGTCACCCATATATATATATATATATATATATATATATATATATATATATATATCTATATATATCATCATCATCATCATCATCATCATCATCATCATCATCATCCGGACCTCCTTTCCCACCCTAGGGCAGGGTGAGGAGTAGCAATGTCCAGACAGTCCAAATTCTCCCAATCCAGTGGGCCACGCTTCCATTCACTCACCATTCAAGCCCCCGAATCCTGGCTCCATCGGATACTCCAAAAACATTCACCACGTTCTGTAGCTTCACATAAATGTATCCGATAGAGTCAATCAGGACGCTGCCACATTCCAAAGGGGTGCCAAATCCCTGATCATGCACTTCCCCTCACAACATTTATCCAGCCAGCTCCATCTCTTGTCAGTTCCCTAGCCTCACCGACTTCCAAACCTCTCTTCCTTACACACTCATCCACCATATCTCTCCACCTTCTCCTTGGCCTACCTCGCCTCCTCCCTCCTTCAAATTTGCTCAGATATACCATTTTTCACCACTCTAATATTATCCATTCTCTCCACATGACCATACCATCTCGGTACACTCTCTTCGATTCTGGTGTCCACAGACTTCCTCACTCCACATCTTTCACGAATCACATTATTTCGTCTCCTATCCACCCTCTGTACTCCACATACATTCCTCAGCAGTCCCATCTCCACTGTTCTTACTCCTGATTTTCCATTTTCATGCCACACCATAGTCTCACATCCATATGTTAAAGTTGGCACTAACACTCCATGTATTCCTCGTGCAACACGCAAGTCTCTGTTTCTTATCAGGGCCTTCATTGCATCAGCTACTTTTCTTCCTTGTGTCGCTCTACTTTCCACTTCTTTTGTACATTTTCCTCTCTTTTCTATCACTGCACCCAGGTATTTTAACTCTCTCGCCAGTTCCAGTCTCTCTCCATTCACTGTAACATCGCATTGGGAGCCACCTTCTCTCTCAGTAACCATCACTTTACTTATTTCTACGTTTACTCCCAAGACACGACGCTCACAGCGTCAGTAAAACTCTGCTCTACTCTACCAAGTTCTTGTCCGGTATTTGCAAGTAGTACTGAGTCATCAGCATTCAACAAGTTTGAGATATTCCATCCATCACCATTCATTACCAACGTCATCCCCTTCTCCAAAACTCGTGTTTTTACTTCCCTGATCACCCCATCCATATATATATATATATATATATATATATATATATATATATATATATATATATATATATATATATATATATCGCATGCATTTTCCAGTTCCATGAATGCCATAAACACCTTATGGTCCTTCTCACAAGCCTTCTCTGCTATCTGTCTCATTGCAGATATTTGACTTATCCTCTGCCTAAAACCACCCCGTTCATCACTCACTAGGACTCTGATATCTCTCTTACTTTCTTCATAATAATTCTTCCATATTCCTTCCCTTCCACACTCAATAAACATATGCCACTATAATTCTTGCACTCACTTCACTCACCTTTATTTTTGTACAGGGGTACAGTCACAGCCTTTTTCTACTCTACTGGCACAGTTTCACTCATCCGTGCCTTCTTACATGTCTCCAAAAAGCTCTTCATTCCACTCTTTCCACTACACTTAATCCTCTCTGCATATACCTCATCAACCCCAGCTGCTTTCCTATTTTTCAGCCGCTTCACAGCACTCTTCACCTGTGCGAGTGTCACGTTTCCTGGCACTACATTCCTTCTCTGCACTCTCCCAAACCCAATCATGTGTACAGCCGCTCTGCTCTCTCGATTCCCATTCATCAGGCTTTCAAAATATTCTTTCCATCTGGTCCTTATTTCATCCCCATGGGTTAATAGTCTACCACCTACATCCTTCACACCATCACATTTCTTTCCGCATCTACTTCTACAACTTCGCACCTCTTTCCAGAATAACTTTCTATTTTCAGAGTAGTTTGCATTCATTTTTCTTCCTAGATCATCATTTACCTCCTCCTTTTTCCTCTTCAGTAGTCTATATCTATCTATCCATCCATCTATCTATCTATCTATCTATCTGTCTCTGTCTGTCTGTCTGTCCGTCTGTCTGTCTCTCTTTCTTTCTTTCTCTCTCTCTCGTTCTCTCTCTCTCTCTCTCTCTCTCTCCCTCTCTGTATGTATGTATGTATATATATTGCAGCAAGAACTACAAGAGGGAAGATCTAGTACTGTTTTCCCTGACCTCATCACAGAAAGGAATTATAAAATGCGGTAATTCTGTCGCATAATTTGGATTTATCTGTGAATTTACAGCAAGAGACAGAAGATTCGTCAGCCTCCTTGTGCTTCCTGTAAACCATGAGTTACGACATGGAACCGATCGCAAGTGCGTTTGTGCATCACGGTGCTAATTAACACTGGTATGTGTTTGCCCGAGCTTTAGTCGCGGCAATCCGGTGAGAGTACAGGGTGAGCATAAAGTCTTTCCCTGATTACAAACCATTATTGGACAAAACATATGCTAGGTACAGACATACAGTTTTTTGCAGCTTATACCTTATCCCAAGATTTTTTTTTTCCTTTGCACATGAACTTCAACATGTGCTCTATTTGTTGCCTGGAGCACATCTAAGCGATACTCTATTTCACGCCGTGTGTTCTGCAGCATGTCTTCAGTCACGATCGCTGTTGCTTGCGCTATCCTTGTCTTCAGAGTTTCTAGATCAGGAACTGGTGAACTGTACACTTTGTCCTTCGTATACCCCAATAAAAAGAAGTCAAGAGAGGTAATGTCTGGTAAACGTGGCGGCCATGGTGTTGGACCATCTCTCCCAATTCATTGGTTTAGAAAGGCTGCGTTCAAGAACTGACGGACAGCTAAACTCCAATGTGGCGGTGCACCATCTTGTTGGAAAACTACCCGTGGCTGGAACTCTTCTAACTGAGGTGCAGCATAAAACTCAAACTTGTCCAAGTAAACGTTTGCTGAAATGGCGGGCTCTGCAAAGAAGAAAAGTCCAATAACAGTGCTATACATTAGCCTGCACCAAACATTCACTTTACTGCTGTCCCTCTGGTGCTCTAACATAACATATGGGTACTCTGATCCCCAGATACGAACGTTGCCTCTGTTTACCTTCCCCGAGATGTGAAAGGTAGCCTCATCAGAAAAAAAAAACAACGTGCTTAAAGTAATCATTGCCTTCATTAGTTCGTTGCAGAATCTCCTTAGCAAAAGCAGCATCTCGGGGACAGTCGTTTGGCTCCAGTGCTTGAACGATTTGCACTTTGTATGCATGCAAACGAAGGCGTTTGTCAAAATTTTAACCACTGTTCTCTGCGGTATCCTGAGTACTGTTGAAGCACGACGAGTTGATTTGCGAGGGCTGCGTAAAATCAGTACGCATAGCATCAACAGTCTCTTCATTTGAGCGTGGCGTACCAGTTCTTTTGAGGTCACAAACAGTCTCTTTAAGCTTCTCATACCAACCCTTGATAATCGTAAGATCTAGTGAATCTCGTCCATACACATTTCTGAATTTTCGTTGAACTGTAACTGGCGATTTTGTTTCGTGATGCCACGAAACACACTACGCTTTCTCCTTCATAGACTCCATTTTTATACTAATGATTGCGCGCCACCTGTACGGGAGAAAATGTCTGTAAAATATGTTTGAAAAAATTCTATGAATTCGTCTACACAATGCTACAATTTTCATGATTCTATCTAGAATGGTCTTTGAGCTATGATTTTTCATAATCAGGGAAACACTTTATGCTCACCCTGTATTTCATATTTCAATCTTTTTATTTGCAGGTGATTTCATCAGCCTTAGGAGAGACCTGTGTAGCTACGAGGGTCAGATATATATTAATTAATTTCTTTAACACTATAGGACTTTCCTCAGCTAAAGAAATCGACTGGAGGTAGCAGGAATACTCATATATTCCAAAAATATGTTCGAATTGACATATAAAGGATTAGATTCTATTGCACCTCAAGAAATAAATAGTTGGAACCATTCCAAACCCTTAGACTCATTAGGTATCTCACATACTAAATAATAATAATAATGAATAAATAGATCGACATACAAATAAATGTTGAGTGAGGAAAGAAAAAAGTGTTTAGATGTAGTTTGCTTAGCGTGGATGTAAAGAGAAAGCCGTACGAGGGAGTAGTGGTACTGACTGCATTATATGGGACTGAAACATGGAATATATAACAGACAGTATTGGACTGAATGTAATGGAGATTGGTGTCTGAGGAGCATGTGTGGAGTGATGCGTATGGATCGAGTGTGAAACGAGGAAGTGGGAAGGAGAACTGGAGCTATGCGAGAGATGGCTGACCGAGTTGAGCAGAGAGTGTTGTGGTAGTTTGGGCTTATTGAGAGAATGGATGAAGAGCGACTGGCGATAAGGATAACAAGTTCTGATGTGCGGGTTTTAAGCTGAGAGGAAGACCACGAATAGGACGGATAGACAGTATGAAGAGAGCGTTAAATGCGAGAGGGATGTCTGTAGAGCAAGGAAGACTGGCTGCGCATGATAGGGATCAATGGAGAGGATGTGTGAATGCATAAATGATGGCGTGGCCCCGAAGGGATGTTCTCCCTATCTGGTCTGATTAGCCGATCGGGCCATGTGCTGGGCAGGGGACTGATCCATTATGCTGTGGCAGGGGTAAACCAGCTCTGCTGTCGGACTCTGCTGTGGATGTCGCTGAATTATACAGCACAGTTGACCCTCGTTCTGTGTGGTGCAGTGATGAGTGGTCTCTTCTCCTCTTCGAGGCTAAGATACAGATAAATGTGTGTGTGTAGATGATTAATTTGGTGTGTGACTCTTTCTGTCTCGGCTACCCCCCTACGGAAAAAAACCAAGTATATAGAGTGATAGATTAATAATTAAAGTTATCCGAAAACAAAAAGAATAAAACAGTTATAACACCTAACATCTTCAGCAATATTAACCATAGGCCACTCCTAACATAGGCAGAATTAAAGTCGACTGATCGCAGCTAGGAAACTGGAACTAGAAATATCGTTATCCTTTGGCTAAAAGAAGCGGAAACAGAAAAATTTCATCACAGAACCAAGAACGAAACAATCAAAATTCTTTAGCCCTTGATGATGAGCGGTTGATTCTGACCTAAACTGAATCGTCCAACTGCAGGAATGAAAGAGAAAAATCTAGTAATTCTGCTGTCTTACAAACTACACTCTTCTGCTCATGTTAGCGTAATGCATAAGTTGAAGGCACTTATTTTTACAACTCTCCTTCAAAATTATTCAGGGATGCGTTTTCTGCCACCAGTTTGTTTTAGTCATACAAGAAAAAAACAGTAGGTTAAAGGAGGTTGTACCTCATCTCGAGCCAGTTACCTGAAGAGTTCAGTAACAGGTTATCCCTCAGTATTTGGTTTCGGTTGACTTCTTTCTAGATGCAGAGGCGTCAATGGGAGTGAAGTCACTAGTAGGGTCCTGAGACTCCTACGTCAGTCCAGCACTTTTGGACTTGATAATTTCATGTTTGCTTCCGGCAAAGTTACATTCAACTTACGACACAGTCATCTTGTACTCAAAGTTTTGACTGAAAAAAATACTGAGCTATCCCACTGTTTTTCTTGCCTTATTGGCTGATGTAAAAAATGGACCATATGTTTCGTTCTTCCATTAGTGGCGAGCAGAAATGCAGCAGCGGGAGTGGTTTTAGAGAGCTTTCTGTGTGTGTGTGTGTGTGTGTGTGTGTGTGTGTGTGTGTGTGTGTGTGTGTTTTACAGTGCCGAAGTCTCAAACTGTCCCGTATTCTTCCCCCATCCGTCACACCCAACACCCAACTCATTATTTCTCTATCTACAGTATAGCCAGACACCATAATCCCGTGAGTGGTGGCCGTTTGTGTTTGAGTTAGTGGTTTTACGAGAAGGGGAACTAACCTTCCGCCAACTCGCTTGCTGACATGTGGGGAACACGTACGGGTTGGTTATATTGTTTCCACCCAACGTTGCAAATGGTTTTCTGGATTACAGGAAACCATTTTGCTTGTCACTCAATGTAAAAGCACATGAAAAGGAAAGAAGATTAATAGAAAGTGACAGGAAAGATGAAAGAAATGAGAAGAGAGGAGAGCAGACACAGAAAAAGAATGATAAAGACGAAGGAAGAAGTAGGTAGCACTGCATCATATGATTAGATAAATCGTCACCACCACCTACAGAGTTACAAACCCAATTCTCACCTTCCTTTTTATTTACGCCCTTTGTTTCCACTCGGAAGCTATAAAGAATGGTAATTTCAAAGGAAAAATGCAACAGAAGTTGCTTCACAACCATGGCGAAATTCGCGTCCTGTCCTAGTTATATTGATTATAATATTTTGCCTTTTCTTACACAGCCGTATTATTGGTGACATGAAGCCTTTCAATATTTTGCATATTAGTCCTTAACATTGTTTTATATGTCGCTGTATCACTTTAATCTTTGCATAAATTGGCAGTTACATACAAGAAGATATTTAAATAATACGTGCAGAATAAATTGCTACAAAAGTGGCGTAACAAAGTCTCTAAAGCCACTTTGAATACGAGCTATAAGTAGAAGTTAAAAGCCCTTCCCATTCAGTGCTTGCGTACCTCTGAGAACAGCCAATTCGTGTGGTATTAACCTGAATATAGACGCAAACGTGGCTATAAGTAACCTTTTTAATCGTGACTCTGCGTGGTGAAGTTGTAGTCACTCTTTTCTTTTTTTTTTTTTTTTTTTTTTTTTTTTTTTTTTACATGCAAGTTAACTATCGAGTTCTTCCTATGTAAGCTTGAGTGGGATAACTGTCTTATAATGAAGAAAATTCTAGTTCTCTACTCCAATATTTGCCAGATGACTCCATTCATTGGGAATGTTAATACATTCACCATAACCTTCTCATGGACGGATAAACTCCCGTAAGTTGCAGGTAACGCCAGAAGATTTTACTGAACTGAGTGCGTAAATATCTGCATTATGACAGGTTATAAACTTTCATTTACTTGACTGTCAGACAATTCATCAAACTAAGAATAATTAGGTTATTTCGTTGGACTAAACTGATTGCGATATGCGATATAATATTAACAGCACATCATTAATGTCTGGTGTCAGCCTGAAAACAATGAGCTACCGAAGCCAGTCCACAGCAGCGAAGATGTGAAGTTAAGAGGCTTCTTTTGTGTTATTAAGAATATTATCGTGGAAGAATAATCATTTGTGCACTGTGTTAGTCATACACTTGGGGGAACTATGTTGTCCATTGCACCGATAGCATACGATATAAAGCTTCATATTCGTGGCCTGACTGGGACAGAATCTTGTTAGAAAGAAATAGTGAGAAATTTGAGTAAGGATAAAAACACAATGTGTAGTATTTTCCACACTAGTGAGGGTCAAAACACGTCCCAATAGGGCTACTGTAATCATGGATCTTGGTACTGACAAACTTAATACATATTGGGACAAAGTGGGTAATAAGTGTGTGAGGGCGTGGGGAGAGAGGGAGAAGTAGAAGAGGTACACTGAGAGCAAAATGATTTTCTGGGTCATATTCTAAGTGCATAAGAGGCTTCGTAAGCCTTCTTGTATGCTACATACTTTTTAATATCGATACAGTTTGCATGAACAGCATGCAGGAAGAAACTTAGGTGTTTTGTGCAAAATCGGTCACAGAGAAAGAAGTGGTACTAAACCTCTTATGCCATTTTGAGTATGGCTCTAATATATTATTTTCCCCCAACCCGACTATGCGACTGAATATACGAATAAAGAAAAACATCACATTACTTTATACATGACAGACCGTTTCAGTCTTGGTTTCCGTAATACTGAGAGCAAAACGTTTCCCGGCATGACTTATATGATGCAGGGTTTTGACCTAACTGATGAACGATTAGATTTTGCCGCAAACGGATCATGAAATATGGGAAGGGGGGGGATACGTAGTGAACTGAGAACTGAGAGATGACCAACTGTGTTTTACCATCCCGCTGAGGTAGGTCCCTCTGACCTGTGTACTGTAATATCGTCTATGTTGTCTGGAATACATTGGAGTATTTAGTTTTCTGCCAAGATAATCATATTGCATTTTTTTTTTTGCCTCAGTGACATTCCATGGACAATAGATAATCGTCTAGTATTTGCCGGAATAAAATATAAAGTACTCATCTCACAGATGAGGATTACAGAAAAAGATTGAACCAAAAATGGAAGTCTGCAAAAATATCCTTAACAAAGAATCTGACGAAAATAAATCCAAAATCTGAAGATTTACAGTTATCGGGTTTGTCACACGATCTGCGGTGTCCAGAGTTGGGATCGAGTTCACATCGATGGGCATTTACAGTGAGTAATGGTGGTATAACCTTCCGTGCAGTGAGTAATTTCGCAATGTCAGTTCATACCGGAGACACATTCAGGCTTTCATACACAAAGACGGCCATGACAACACGTTCAATTATACATGCTCTTCTTGCATTATAAACGTCCCTTCCTTATTCGTACTTGACCAGTATGAAGATGGGAAATTTCATGTTATAGGTCTCCTGCATAGGAGGTGCAGTCTTACAGTAATGTTCAAGTGGTGAATTAAATGATATAGTTACACAAGTGGTAGCCTATCGGTAACTTCTGGATCATCGTTCTTGTCTTTCCCTCTCCCTGTGACCAGCCTTTTAACGCAACGTGCCCACGCATCTCGGTATCAATGGGTCTGAATTTTTGACTTTCTTTGGGAGGTAGGACTTTTGCAAGTAATCAGCCTCTGCTTCTTGTCAAAGAATAAAAAAAAAAAAAAGAGATATTCCACAAGTTCTGTACCTCTTTCACTCTGCTCCTCATCTCTCATCCTCACTATACACCCTCCTCCAATCCGCTTCCCCACATCCTTCAACTTTTGCATCAGTTTTCTGATGCTTCTTTCCATGAACTTCCTTCATTTTACATCTGCTTAACACTTTTTATTACTGCCTCCGAGTGAAACTTTCTTTTCGCTCTGGTATTTCTTTTTTTTTTTTTTGTTCCTTCGTCTCATTTCATGCTTTCTTCCTCCTGACTGTAGCTTCTCTCTCTCTCTCTCTCTCTCTCTCTCTACGTAAGATAAATTGCTTGATACCTTTCCATTAATTCGTGATATGTAATACTTATTACCAGCCGCGATAGCGAAGCTGGTATTGTTTTCAATATGTCTGTCTGTGTGTGCATCTGTTATCACGACAACTTCACAACTGCTCATTTACAGGTGCGTAGTAGTGAGAAAATCTCCTACGAGTTTGAAATTGGTGAAAGTAGGTCAAGGTCTGTGTCTGTTAACACGATAACTTCGCAACCGCTCAAGATATCATCACAAAATTTTACAGGCACAAAATTTTGCAGGTACAATCTGTTCGAAATCGGTGAAAGGTCGTGGTCAAGGTCATATTCAGAGCAGTACTAGATATGTGTCGGCTCGCTGCTGGTGTGATTCCCTTTTTGTGGGGGCCTATATTATTCCTCATAGAAAAGTAGCATTTTTTTTTTTTTATCCTTCTGTTCAGATTGGCATATATACCCAGAGCCATCAGTGTAATCATGACGATTAGACTTATATTCTTGCTACGCCCAAACGAGTTTATTAAGCCTAAGAAAAAACCCTCGTGGTGAACAGGATTACATGTAAGCTTTTCTGGATGCAGCCTTCATTAGCAGCTTCATTGTAAGGATTCTGCACCAAGCTAACTGTAGCATCCTAAGGGTATGCACATACACACACTCTCTCTCTCTCTCTCTCTCTCTAAAACATACCCGTACATGTGCACGTTTGTGTGTGTGTGTGTGTAAATATATATATATATATATATATATATATATATATATATATGAGAGAGAGAGAGAGAGAGATACACGTGTGTGCGGGTGTGGGTGCATGTACGTATCTGCTCATGTGCTTACGTCAGTGTGTGCGGAGGAAAGCCACAAAAGGCAGTAATGCGCGTGTCAGTAGCATTTTTTTTTTTTTTATGTTGATAGTTTCTGACATTTATTAATGTAAGGGTAGTGAGAGCTGGGAAATACTGTGTGCAGCTGTGAGAGGCAATAAATACTGTGTGCAGCTGTGAGAGGCAATGAATACTGTGTGCAGCAATGAGAGGAGGGGAATTCTGTGCAGCAGTGAGAGGCGGTGAATACTGTGCAGCAGTGAGAGGCGGGAAATACTGTATGCACTCGAGCGAAATCTCTGAGCACACTCTCTTGAAGACTCTTGGACGACCTGCATATTGAGGTCCCGCCAGAGACCACTCTTCACAATATTGCCTAAAAAGTTAGAAGGTTTTGCCATTTTTATCCATGGGCACACGATGACAGAGGAAAATGTACGGTCACTTCTAGCTCTGAATGTGAGAAGGCACCAGACGAAGACGTTGTGTAAATCATATATGACTGGGTCTCATTTTTGAGTGAC
Source organism: Coenobita brevimanus (assembly GCF_032717465.1). Lineage (NCBI taxonomy): Eukaryota > Metazoa > Arthropoda > Malacostraca > Decapoda > Coenobitidae > Coenobita > Coenobita brevimanus. The sequence continues at coordinate 26,384,430 of NC_137006.1, forward strand.
ATACGAGATTTAGTAACAACCATTCCTTTTCGACTTATATGGAATATTAAACATTATTATTCTCTTCTACGTTATTTAGGTCGTGTTACTATCAACACTTTGCCTTAATAACATGCGTACAAAAGGATAAGAGGGAAGTTACGTGCAACGTGCAGAAAGAATCGCCGGGGAAAAGCTGTTGCAGAGTCTCATAAGCCTCTTGGAAAATGGACCCTTGGTTTCTTCACTAGGATGACATTATGAGTTTACTATTTAAAGCCAATAACAAAATATCAGTTAACTTAGTAAAAAAATCCCACTAGTGAGACTGATGAATGCAATAGATAACCCCTCCATTTCAAGATAGTCTTATAAGGGGTATTGAATCATCTGTGGATAAAGCAAATGGAACATCAAAACAGTGAAGGAGTTCAAATAGAGAGACATTCATTAGAGTGCAGACTTCTGTACGCTGAGTAGTTTGTTAGAAGAATTTAAGTCGACTGACTCTATTAGAAGCCGCATCGGAGTTAATGGATACAGTTTATCCAGATGCTGAATATATTTATGTTGCGAAAATACAACAGTTTAGGGACCTATTTTGAAATCGGAAGCGGTATTGTGTCTTCAGTTACACTAAATGGTTTCAGTATGCTTAATACTTCATGCATTTGAATAATTCATAGATCTGTGGAACTTTCAGGCACGTTGGATAAGGGAACAGATGAAAACAAAAGACACAATTACACGAGTTATCATACGGAAATCGTCGTAGGAAAATCCCTTTGATGGAACAACTCATGGCTTGACATCTAACACAGCTAAAAATATAGTGAGAGGAAAGTACTGGCAACAAGGATGGATTTTGAAAATACTATGATATATGATGGAACGTCCTGAACACCAGTGCATCAGTGTGGAAAATGTGGCTGATGTGGTACAGTAAACTAGCAGTATAGTTGCGTTATTAACCAAAAAAAAAAAAAAAAAAAAAAAAAAGGCAATATCTTCATCATCATCATCGTTAAACCAAACCAAATTTCCAAAAAACATAATTGGAATGGCCAAGAAGATACACTGAATCACCAAAGCAGTAAAATCTACAATATCATTAGAATACCCACTGATCTGAACCATAAATCCATGAAGTCTGTTCAACACAGCAGGCCACGGGGAGACTCACGCCGGGAAAGTGGCGTGATCCTTTCATGACGAAGCATAAGACAGAGGGGAAGATGCATTCAGGATAATGAGAGATCATAAAAGATTACAGTGCGTATTCTTGAAGGTATGGGGATAGTTGTGTGGAAGACTGTTTTCGGTAACACTGCTAAAACAAGATTCCTTGTTTCTAGTCATGAATAACAGGTAAATCAAAACTTAGGCAAATCATTGTATCATCTTTATATTATTGTAATGACTGCCGTGATGGACGCTGGTTAAGCGTACGCAGAAGTGGAAAATTGGTTCATCCTCATATGGAAGAACAGAATCCAGTGTATTGCCCTGAATAGTGGCTCTGATGAACACGGTAAAGTTTCCTTATCAACGTTCTTACTTCAGTGCAGCACTGCTTATACATTATGAGGTAAGTTGCAGCAGCTGGTGCTGAAGATGCTACAGGTTTCCCATATGAGCTCTATGTATGTATGTGAAAATGTAAAATGAAAAACAGTCGAATCCCTCAGTCAATTTAAGATTGCCAGAAACCACGGAAAAGCATTAGTAAATCTCACTAAATCAAACTTTCTTCACAACCAAGTATCCAAATTGTTAAATGATCCTAATGACAATAGAAAATTCTGGTCAAATCTTATTTCTTTTAAAAATTTTTTTAACAAGTCGTCACCCATTCCACAATAAAATTCTTCAGATGGAAACACTGTAAATGACTCGCGAGGAAAAGAGAACATCCTTGTCAGTACATCGTCTAGAAATTCTGCCTCGTAAGATACAGACTAGTTACGTAAAATCCACCCTAGACAATTTACCAATTAACAGTGCTCCAGGATCAGATGAAATTTCCCCAGTCGTTTTTGTAACAGTGTTCCCCAGAACTTTCAACTGTTCTACCTAAATTATTCAGACTATGCATACATAGTTTTTCATTCCCTAATTCTTGGAAAGAAGTCAATATCCATCCTATTCCTAAGAAGCGACGTTCCTCTGACCGCTCTGATAACATACCGATATCTGTCACATAATTTCTTTGTCATATAATTGAAGTTGTAATTAATAAGCACATTGTTAAACATCTTGAATCCAACAACTTAATTAGTGACAGACAGTATGGTTTTCGTCACGAAAAATCTACTGTTGATATACTCAGTCTCTTGACTCATACTCGTACCATCCCTCAGCCAATTGTCTAATACGGAGAAACCCATGCAGAAGCCCTTGCTATTTCAAAAGCTTCTAACAGTGTTGCATCGTCCTTGCCATCTAAACTTCCTTGCTCTGACCTATTATCTATCGTTTCACTGAAATCCTCATATCTCAGCGACAGAAAGATAGGAGTAAAAGTAAATTATGTATATTCCATTTTCAACTCGATTAGTGGTAGTGTGCCAAAAGGATCAGCCCTGGCTCCAACCCTAGTTGTAAATAATAGTAATGACCTCTTGTCTATCACCTATAATCCCATGCTCTCATATGCATATGATTCAATGCTTCACTGTTCACTCACACTTGAACACAACTCATTCACAAAGTTTAATACCTCTAACTCACTACACAGTACAGCAATCTTCATAAATCAAGACTCATCTAAGAGCACTGAATAGAGACAAAATAACACTGTCTCATTTTATGCCAAGAAAACCAAAAAATACAGTTTGCTAATACGCAGATATTGCCTGATTTCTATATTAGCTCCAATGCAGCCAATACTCCTACCTCTAGAAGCATTGAAATTTTCTGTGTTGCACTTAATGATACGCACAGTTGGACCTTTCATGTTAGATCACTTGCTAAAACAGCTTCATAGTAACTTGGATTACTGTACAGAATACGTAACTTCTTAACCGGGGAACAGTTAGGTATACTTTACATGAGTCATATGTGCTCTCAGCTGGAATATTGCTAAACCTTGTGGAGTGGATGTGGAAAAGTTGCACTATAACAACTGACCAAAATTCAGAACAAAGTTGTAAGAATTATTAAAACCCTTGCTCCTACAATTGAACCACATCCCCTACAAATAAAAAGGAATGCTCCCTCTCTTACATTATTTTGCAGGTACTTTTATGGCAAATGCTCAGACGAGGTTGCATCCACTTTGCCACCTCTCCATGCCTTCCCCCGCGTTACGCGGGCATCTGGTAGCGCTCATGAGTGGACTGTCACACTGCCATACTGCAGAACTTTTGCCTATTAGAATTCTTTTATTCCCCGAATTACATCTCTTTGGATCTCGCTTCACCAGTATAGTATCTCCCCAAACTTCATCCTACAGCAGTTTAATTCCAACTGTTTGAGATTTTTTATGAATGAAAGACAGCTGTAATCTGGTGTATAGATTATTCTTTTATTTGTTTTCCTTCCTCTGTTCATCTTCTGTAAAGAAAAAAAAAATTTGTATCACTGATCATTCACTAGCGTTATTAAGCCACATATTTGCTTATATCTATCATAGAATTCATAAGAACTTCATTTCATTAAGCTACCCATTTATGTGCTTTAAACTCTTCATACAATCATGCAACTTGGTTTGTTAAGAAAGTTTGATTTAGCATGATTCATTACTGCTTTTGGATGGTTTACTAGCAATTTGAAATTGGCTAAGAGATCCATATTTTTTAACTAATAAAGTAAAAGTTACAGTATATGCTACGGACTTCTGGGTCGTTGCTCTGGTACAACAGTTGTCCAACCATTTTGCGGAGTCCGAACTTTTACTAAATGTTGACTGGGTATGAACAGTTCCTTACCACCTCGTATTAATTCATGTGGTACTGAGTAGAAGTGATGTCAGTGGAGAAGATTGTCATGGAATATCAGCAAGATAATTTCTAATTCCATCCCTGTCTACCCTATCAAAGGGCCAGCTGGCCACCATGGTTGGTTCAGAGGCAGTGTTTACAAAATGGATGGGTGATACACGCGCCACAGCAGTGGAAACTGTCCCGTCTTTCTCTTGACTAGTAGGCTATACTCGCACTGACATTGCTGTCATCAGGATTTAGTTCTCAGAAGTAGTCTGATCTTTTATCAAAATTTTGTTTTTAAAGTTGAAATTTGAGCTAGGTAAACTGCAGACGATGTCTCATTTACATTGGGAGCTGGTAACATGTCCTCTCCAGTACTACTTAAGGGAAGGTTAATTCTTGTTATCAATGTCCCTTCAAAGTAGGACAGGTCCTGCTGTGGACATCTTATGAGCGGGTAAAAATACAGATACAGAGAGACAACCCACGATAGCAGAAACTGTGACATTCAAGTTTGTTTTAAGTTCTATTAATGTTCACACGCGAACATTCTCAAAAATTGCACCTCTCTGTCAGAAACCACATATCACCACAGTGAACTACGAATCTCTCGCAAGAAAAATGTATAAAAATATATAATCATTCAGATACTGCCAGTAACCAAACCTATTTCATAAATGTTTTCTGTGGCGTGTCTAAGCTTCCCCACGCACATGAACATTTTCAGTATTTGTAGGTCCGAGCACGTGTAGCAAGCACAGTGGACCATGAATCATCGCAAGAAAGATGCATACAAGCAAATGAAGATCCAGTGACGGGCAAGAAACATCACAATAACTAAGATTATTCGGTCCATGTTTATGACACGACCTGTTTTCACATACGAACAATATGAAAACATCCACTTTCACATGGACTGCTCACCCTACAAACACGTTTTTAATCCTTCCTTGGCAATCACAGGAAAAACTAAGTTCTGGCTATTACTTAACATCCCGTTGGTGTTAACGACAATGTCTCTTAGTTTCCACACATCCTAAAGTTTCCACATATAAACATTCTCAGGAATTCTATTTTTACATGTAAGCTACAGCTGACACCACAGATATCCTTTAATTATTCCTACATGACTAGCATAGGAAGGGCTTAATACTGGCTGTCTCACACTATAACTTCCATGTTACGAGAGCATTTCATCGTGTCCATACACGACCATGTTCAGTATTTCCAGCTCCTCGAAACCCGTGAACTATGACTCCCTCGCAAGAAAGTTGCTTTCTCAAGGGGTGATAGACTTCAACCTTCGTACAGTTGCAGGATCTATAAATTGCGGAAAATGTGTTGGCTCTAACTCCTGAGATAAATGGCAGTGCGGGAAAGTTTCTATTGGCCCTGAAGTTATCACTTTGTGCCACACATATTTCATTTCATGGATTCTGTTTCTGATATGACGGTTTCTCTTTTGCTGTTTCCTTACAACGATTGCATTTTCTTAAAATCGTCGTGCTTTGTTCGAGAATTACCTTGTGCGATACATATTTTACCATCAGGGCCTCTTGCCTGTCTGATATAACGGTTTCTGTACCTTCGTTTTTGGCTTTCCTTAAATATATGGGTGCAAGAAAATCGTCTGGTTTCAAACATCTGTCTCGAGAAATTATTGATTCGCTTTCTGACAAGATCTGGTCTCCTCATTTTCTATCATTCAGAAATCTGACTCCCAAAATGTTCCTATGCTTAATTACAGTAAACTGTCTGAGTTTAGGCATAGTACCTTTTTTTTAATTTATTTATCACTTCGTACTACACACACATATTATATAGAGATCTACCTTTTGAGTATGACGGTTACTTATAACAAAATGAGAGAAAGCCTCCTCAACTGAAAGAGTTCATCTGATTTAACTCATCAGCTAGGGAATTCACAATCTCATTTTCTAGCATGCTATGCTCTCCTTGTCCATCATGTACTCTGTCTGATTCATGAAATATCCACCAAATAAAGACAAACGTTTGGTTTCAGTCATCTGCTAAAGGTCGGTGAGGTATGCAGAGTTGGCAAGAAATGCCAAGGTAACTCCCACTTTAAGACAAGTGTCTCAGAACTCACAAAAAAGCGTTCCTTAAGGCAAAGTTAGGTAAAGGTGGATCAGGTAATGTAATGTAGGCATCATATGTGACATAGATAATGGCAGGAAGGACAGTGTGATGCAGGGAAAGGCAGGTAATCTGGTAACATTTTATTCATTTAATGCACATGTCGATACGGAACTTAGATATAGAGAAATAAGTAGGTAAAAACAGGTAAGAACAAATAGATCATATTGGAAAGGTAAGTACTGGCTGGGGAGGCTTGGGCAGCTCCCATACTGCGGACAACAAAATCCAAAATTAGTAGGAAGCGTTCATGAAACTTAATATAAGTAAGACTAGTATCACAGGTATAGCTGATAGAGTATTGACAGGTAAGATAAACAGCTGCAAGATAAGACTTGGTAAGTCTTACAGTAAGTGATTCAGTAACACAGAGTAGGCCAGCATGCACTCCAATACAGGTTTCTCTAACTGTCAGCGCCAGTCTACATGCACAGTACACACTACAACTGGCTTTCCAAAATTAAAAACCAAAATGGTGCACATCAACTATGCCTCCGAGTCCCCAGGGAGGGAGGACCATAAATGCCCCCACCATTCGCCCCTCTCCTGGTGATGACTCAACGTGGACTTTGGCGAAAGATTTGCCTTTGCACTTGACATCTCAAAGGCTTTCGATCGAGTCTGGCATATATCTTTAATTTCCAAACTGCCTACTTACGGTTTCTATTCTTCTATCTGTGCCTTCATCTATAGCTTCCTCGCTGGTAGTTCTACAGCCGGTGTTGTAGATGGCCATGGTTCTTCTCCTAGATTTATCAACAGCGGTGTTCCTCAGGGCTCTGTCCTATCCTTTTATTCATCAATGATCTTCTATGCTGTACATTTATCCATCTCCACTCGTACACTGATGATTCCACCCTTCACCTTTACATTCGGTTTCCGGAACGTCCATCTCAGCAGTTACTTCAGCAAACAAGGCTGTATAGGGCACAACGACTACTACTATTAGAAGAGATGAGGCAATCACACACCAATTGCCTGACTTGGCTCGTATCTCTGACTGGGGTAAAAATAATCTTGTTTTTAATGCATCAAATACTCAGTTTTTACACTTATCAACCTGTCTAAATCTTCCACAGGAGTACCCGCTAATGTTTAATAATATCCAGCTCAATCATGCATCATCCTTGGACATGCTAAGGGTTTCCTTCACTCGCGACTTATCTTGGAAAGATCATATTGCATCTCTTGTAAAATCTGCTTCCAAGAGATTAGGTGTGCTAAGCCGACTCCGTGCCTTCTTTACCCCTGCACAGTTGTTGACTTTATACACAGGTTTTATTCGCCCCTGTGTAGAGTACAACTCTCATGTGTGGGGAGGCTCCCCACATACAGCTCTTCTTAGTAGGGTGGAGGCTAAGGCGTTTCGTCTCATCAACTCTCCTCCTGTTACTGGCTCCCTTCAATCTCTGCCTCTTCGACGCACTGTTGCATCTTTATCTCTTTTCTATCGCTACTTCAATGGTCACTGCTCCTCTGAAGTCTGCTTGCATCCCTCCACCTCCACGACGGGTGCGTAGCACCCGTGTAGGAACAAACTGTCATCCCTTTTATGTTCAGCTTTCTAATGCAAGAGTTGACCGTTACTCCCAGTCCTTCACTGATGGAACAGGTCAACTCTGGAGCTGTCAAACTCTGTCTGTATTTTCTACTTCCATGATCTCCAGTCTTTCAAACGCAGTGTGTCCAGGCATCTCGAAATGAACTGATCTTGAATTTGGCTCTTTTGTATTGTTTTTGTTTTTCTCTTGGAAGGAAATGTTTTGCGCGCTCAGCCTTTGGGTCCTTCTTCCTAGCATAAGAAAAAATTAGTTACATTGTACAGTATATTCAGACTTACATTCCCTCCCATACTAATGCAGGGTTGTCTAATCGTTAGTAGCTTGTGTACAGCCAAATAAAATATATCACAGCCTACACAACTATTATAAAACCTTTGGTAGAAAAGCAAGACCTCAATTAACATCCAAATATATCGAATCCACGTTGTATTGTACGGTACATTTGAAGAGCGAAACATACTGCTCTGGAAAGAAGAACACACGTATATATTTAAAATTTCACCCACACCCACAGCCACACCCACACCCACACCCACTCACAAATCCTTGAGATTCATGTTTTATCGATGTGCAATTATTTGTCGGGAAATTCGTAAAATATAAGTTTTCCAAAAGATAGATAGCATTCAGTATTAAGGAAAGTGGTGTATACTCTTTTAAAGCAGACACAAAACCCAACATGGTAAATTAGGTACAGGAGGATGAAGTATTTGAAAGGGAGCAACAAGGCAGAAAGGTTGCAGGTTCTTTGAATACATTGATAAGAAATAGGGAAGTGAGAATGGAAGTTAAAAATAGCTGCTGCATGATTGTACTGTGATACCGAATCTACAGTAACGAATGGAAGCAAAGCTTGGACCATGCTGGAAGGACACAAGCCAGGAGTAAGAGCAGTGGAAATGAGCTATTTGAGAGGAGCATGTGAAGTTACATGGAGAGACAGACTGACAAATTAGGAAGTGAGGGAGCGTTGTGGTGTGGATGTGATACAAAGCACTGTGAAAAATACACAGGTGGTTTGGCCATGTGGAGAGGATGGAGAGCGAGAGACTGACGAGGAGAGTGTGTGTGAGTGAGGTGGAGCGAGGGAGATGGAGGGGAAGCCCGAGGATGAAGATGGAGGATATGGAGTGGAGTGGTATATGAGAGATTGGTGGGTGACTTGTTGGGAGGGTAGAGAAATGGCGGGGGACAGGGCGACGTGGAGACGATTTGTTTGTGGCTCCCCTTTACGGGACTGAGGCGTTTGGCAAGACAGGTAAATGGATTGATTGTCCTAATATCAAAAACAGCAGAGACCTTGCAAGATATGTTAAATGATCTAACAGAGAGTGAAAGTAGAACTAAAGATGAACCAGAGGAAAACTGATGTTTAATCAAAATACACGAAAGAGCGTCATCCGAATAAGCAAAGGAATTCATGAAGAAATCGAAGAGTACAGTTATTTGGGGCAAATACAAAAACGTAAGAAAGACATTGATAGGAAATAAAAAGACGCATTACAATTGGATGGAAAGCTTTCGGTAAACACAAAGATATCATGAAATGCTGCATGCCGATTGATATTAAACAAAAAGTATATATATATCAAATGTATAATCCCAGTTATGATGTGCGGTTGTGAGACCTGGAAACTAACAAAATCAATGGAAAATCAACTAATCTGTTCTCAAAGATCAATGAAAACGTAAGTGTTTGGAATTTCGTTAAAAGACAGGAAAAGATCAACTTGGGAAAGGGAGAGGACTAAAGTCAAAGACATTATACTGTAGAAGTCACAAAAGAACAGAAATGGAGGTAGTTAGGCCATGTAGTAAGAATAATGGATGGCCAATGGAGTAAGAGGCTGACTGGCTGTACTCCAAGAGATGATAAGCGTTGCAGAAGAAGGCCAGTATATATATATATATATATATATATATATATATATATATATATATATATATATATATATATATATATATATATATATATATATATATAATACACGGCTATGTATATATATGTATATACACTGAGATGTAGTCCCTCTCCAATGGAAGTTGATCTCTTCATGTCAAACCCAGAATTTCAGAGAGTATGTTCGGAACTAATGTCTTGCAACAGTGGTACAAAATCTGAAATGATGAGTGAATATCTGAAAGATGTTTCAGCAATGCTTGCATTGATTAATTCAGTACGAGAAAGCCACATTGGGAGACACTTCCAAGCAGAACGAGCTCTACTACCTCAACTATTCACCTTTGCACATATCAGTTATACAAGGTGCCTTACTTACCAACATGTGACACTGACAAATTTGCACCAAACACATCCTACAGCTTGGAAAGAACTGAAAGAGAATGGTTTTGGAGGGAGTCTTACTGGAGGTTCATTTTACACAGTTCACGGGGACTTTATAACTGAGGTGACTGTAAAGGGAGAGGTCAAAGTCAACGGTGGTCCCATACATGGAGGCTTCAGCACGTCACTCAAAGCAGAAGATGCCTTCATCAAATCCAGTCATCTGATAGCCAAATTGAGGATAGCACCGAATGATAAATACAGGAAAATGACAACTTCAACACACAAAGAAACTACCCAAGGTGCTAAAAAAAATAACATGAGAAAACAGTAGAAGCCTTGGTTGACCAGATATCCAAGTACATGGAACCATTTGCAGCGGGTGTGGCAAGGCACTTCAAGACTGGTGAAGCCATAAATGGAGAAGTTGTGAAAGGCTTGTTGCAATCAATGCAGACAGGAGAGGCTTTGCTATGAGTCCACATAGAAGAGGCTGAGAAGAAAAGGTGAAGAGCGTGCTACTTTCTTCAAACCCTTACAGTTTCCAAAGATAAAAATTAGATTAGGAAAAACAAAGTAACCACTAAAAGTTTTATCATTCTTACGGCCATATGAACTTACGACATGGACAAAGAATAGTTTCTTGTGGTATTTACTGCCTCTTTAATGATCAGTTGTACAGGAATATTATATAATTCTTGTAAAAAGAAGTACTTTGAATCACACTGAACGCAAAATTACCATGGCTGTGTTTGCTCTTAGTTGGAATTGGCATCTGAGTTACATATACATAATTCATGGTAATTAATAACAATAAACACGTACAAAAGTTACACTACAAATATTTTTGCACCTCAAAGTGATAAAATATTCATTCATATACCGCAGAAATTCATCAAAACAAGTTGGACGATCTGTACTCGTTTTTCCGCATAGTTATTCAAATATGCAAATTATCTCATTAAATATGCACGATACAAAAATATCCGAAGCAGAAATGGATTCTACGGGAAAAAACTACCTTAGGATCAACCGAGAAAATTTTGGTAGTGACAATTATCAAATTGTTATAGGATTAGCCCTGTCTATAATAGTCACCTGATACGTCAGCTGATGCAACAATTGACATGTAAAAGATGAACAACACTGATTTCACAAGAAAATCCTTCGGAGCTCTCCAAGATCAGATGTTCGAACTTTCCTTGAAGGAGAAAAAAAATCCCCAGGTGTACCACTTATAGCTCGTAGGTAATAAGATATATGTGTACCACTCATAGACCTCTCTGCCTCGCCGCAGGTAACAATACCCCGCCAGACAATCGTGCGAGTGGGTATAATAAATAATGTAGGTTATATGAACAATTGCTTTCTATCTATCTATATACCTAGGCTGCTTCCCCCAAGGAAAGGGAGGTAGCCGAGACAGGACGACTCACTCTCCATTTACTCATCCATTCAAACACATTCATTCGCATCTTAGCCCCAAAGGGGAGAACGGACAGATCCTCACCGCATCACACCGCACAAGGGTCAACTGCGCAATGCAAGCAGTGACATCCACAGCAGGGCCCGACAGCAGAACTGGTTTACCCCTGCCACATCATAACAGACCCATCCCCTTACCCGCACCTGACCTGACTAGCTGATCAGACCAAATGCGGGAGAATATCCCCTCAGGGCTGGGTCATCACTTATTCATTCACAATTTCTCTCCATTTATTTCTGTCACGCACAGCCACTCTTCCTTGCTCAACAGACATCCCTCTCGCATCCAGCGCTCTCTTCACACTGTCCATCCATCCTATTCATGGTCTTCCTCTCAGTCTTACACCTCTCACATCAGATCTAGTTATCTTTTTCACCAATCGCTCATTATCCATTCGCTCCATATGCCCAAACCATTGCAACACCCTCTGCTCAACTCTACCAGCCATCTCCCGAACAACTCCAGTTCTCCTTCGCACTTCATCATTTCGCACTCGATCCATACGAGTCACTCCACACATACTCCTCAGACATCTCATCTCCATTACATTCAAACTTTTCCTCTCTGCTACACCCATATTCCATGTTTCAGCCCCATATAATGCAGTCGGTACCACAACACCCTCATACAGCCTTCTCTTTACATCCATTCTAAGCGAACGACATTTAAACACTTTTTTCATTCCTCCCAGCACCTTTCCTACTTCATTTATTCTAAACTTCACTTCTGCATCTATTCTTCGATCCACAGCAACATGTGACCCTAGATATTTAAAACAATCTACCTCCTCAAGCAACTCACCATTCAAAACTATATTCATCCCCCTACCATCTATCAACCTCGTACACTTCATCACTTTACTCTTATTCTCATTTCTTTCAATTTCCTCCTTTCACACACCCTTCCAAACTCCTCTACCAACTGTCTCAATCTCTCCTCTGAATCAGTCACCAGTGCAGTATTATCTGCAAACAGCAGCTGCTTCAGATTCCACTCTCCTCCATCAACATTTACCTGACTCAGACAACCTAAAACTCTTGCATTCATCTCCCTTACAACACCATCCATGTAAATGTTAAACAACCAAGGCGACATCACACATCCCTGTCGCAGCCCCACTCTCACGGGAAACCAATCACTCACAGCATTTACCACTCTTACACACGCTCTACTATTTACATAAAAACTTTTCACCCCTTTTAGTAACCTACCATCAAGTCGATACAATCTTAAAACAGTCCACAAAGCTTCCCTATCAATTCTATCATACGCTTTCTCTAAATCCATAAATGCCCAAAACACATCCTTGCCTTTCGCTAAATACTTTTCACACACTTGTCTCACAGCAAACACCTGATCAACGCATCCCCTCCCTCTCCTAAAGCCACACTGCTCATCACTAATCACTCCCTCTGTACCCTCTCTAACTCTCATAATTAACACTCTACCATACACTTTACCTACAACACTCAACAGACTTATACCCCTAAAGCTAGTACATTCATACTTATCACCCTTGCCTTTATACAACGGGATCACACAAGCACTTGCCCAGTCAATTGGCACCATACCTTTCTCAAAGCACACATTCAATAATCTTACTAACCAGTCAACAAGAGTCACCCCACCACCCTTCAGGCATTCCACAGCACACCCATCCATACCTGCAGCTTTCCCTGTTTTCATCTCCTTTACTGCCTTCTCCACTTCCTCCTTCGTGATCAAAGAATTATTCAACTCTCCCAACAAATTTATTCCTTGCACCCTTCTATCTGCCACAATCTCAGCCACCCTTTCCTCCTCTACATTTAAAAATCTTTCAAAATACTCTGCCCATCTCTTCCTTACTGCATCCATCTCAATTAACATCCTTCCATCCTCTGCTTTTACTCGTTCTTCCTTCCCAGACTCTCCCTTTCGCACCCTTTTCACCTCCTTCCAAAACATTTTCTTATTCTGTTGAAAATTCTCTGTCAGCCGCCTACCCCACCTCTCATCTGCTGCCACTTTAGCATCATGCACAGCCCTTCTCGCTCTATTCCTCTTTTCCTTATACCTTTCATATGACATCTCATCCTTCCTCTGCAGCCACACTTCATATGCACGTCTCTTCTCAGCCACAGCCATACTTACTTCCTCGCACCACCATTCACTTCCTTTTCTTACACCACCACCCACACGTCTCACACCACACGCCTCTTCTGCATGCCCCACCACAGCACTCTTAAACAACTGCCATTCCTCCTCCACGCTGCCATTTTCCCGATCTTTCACTGCGTTCCACTCATCTTTCAATTTCTCCTGATACTCTATCTTTTCTCTCTTTTATCCAACTCACTCACTTTCAAAACCTCCCTGCCACACCTAACCCTCCTAGCTCTCACCCATCTCTTACCTACTCTTAACTTTCCCTCCACCAGGTAGTGGTCAGACATACCTCCACCCTCCCCTCTCAGAACTCTCACATCCAACAATCTTCCTATTACATTCCTAGACACAACCACATAGTCCATCAAGGCTCTATCAACAACCCTTCCACCCTCCTGTCTCACCCATGTATACTTACAAATATCTTTCTTCTCAAACAGCGTATTCCCAATCACCATCTCTCGCTCAACACACATCGCTATCATTCGTTCCCCATTTTCATTTCTTCCAGGCACACCATGCATACCAACTACGCCTTCAACTGGTACATTTCCCACTCTAGCATTCAGATCTCCCATCATTACCACATTCACATTCGCTCCAAAACTCTGCAGACACTCATCAACATCATTCCAGAAAGACTCCCTCTCTTGTTCATCCCTTTCACTACCAGGCCCATATGCACTCACAAACACCCACAACTCACGTTCAAATTTCGCTTTCACCCACATCAGTCTCGATGACACCTCCTTCCATTCAATCACACACTGCTGTACTTCCGGACTCACTAACAAGGCCACACCTTCTCTTGCCCTTCATCTATCAACACCTGACAATCTTCCATTCACACTTCCAAACATAGACTCACCCTTCCCTTTCATATTTGTTTTACTCAAAGCTAACACACCAACTTTCTTCTCACAAACATTCTCCCAATCTCCTCCCTTTTAGCCTCAATTGTACTACATCCACGCACATTCATAGACCCAATCTTCAGGGTACGGGGATAACTCCATCCCCCATCCCTTTCTCTGGCCTGTCTCTTTTTAGGAACTGAAAAACAGAGGAGGGGATCCCTGGTCCCCTCACCCCGCCCCTTTTAGTTGCCTTTTACGACACGCAGGGAATACGGTGGCAGTATTCTTCCTAACACAACCTGGCCGCAGAATAGTAGTACCACCCCATAGTGCGGCCAGGTTGTGTCCCCCCCGCCACAGGGGGGAGGGGGACACAACCTAAAATCTGCTTACCCGCGTCGTACGACCAGGCAAACGATAGCAACGCGAGTTTACCTTATTGGCCACTTGGCAAAAAATAAAAATTTAATACACTGATCACAAATATTACGTCACCCATTTCCACATGAACCCTCTTCTTTCTAACCATAAATTCGGGCTAATGCCAATAATTTCTTTGTCCCCCTTGTCTATTTCTTTTTTCCCTGACTTGTTCTTCTGCAAAAGGTGATTTAAATTATCCTTGACTTCACTCAAATCACAGATTCAACAACACACCTTTTTGCAGGGTATGCTTCCCTGCCTCAGCCTCACCACGCACCCAAGTTCCAATCCATCCCACCCATTCCTTTGTTCACCACACCCATTACATATTCAAGTCACCTGGTCCACAAACGCCCTTGCTAATCTATCAAGCAATGTACGACTAAAAAAATTCTGTGTTGCTTCTTATGAATCTTTCTCATACTGCTGTCATTGTGGAGTTTGTTGCCTTATGGAACAGCATATTTTATTTCACAGCAGGAACTGCTGTTGTCCTCGGAATACATTCCCCCCCCCCCCCGGACGTATTTACTGATTCACTGGTTCGGACTTGTGATGCTCATATTCATTATATAAAGGACATATTGAAATGGAGGAATTAGATACTGCATTCATTGTCTCCATAAGTTGAAGAGACGTTTCTTACGGTGAATAAAATAGTCTGAAGGCAGCAAAAGAAAATTGAAAAAAGAGATTAATCACCTGATTAAATAAATTATCCACGGTATAATAGTTGCAGGCTATCAGGTCTTCCAACACGCTTAAACGTAGTAATTTCCATCAACACAGTTAAGCTGTTTAATTGGTTGGCCTCCTGATTGAAGGAATATCTGAGGTTGTCTTCATGGAAAAGAGAGAGAGAGAGAGAGAGAGAGAGAGAGAGAGAGTTGTTTAATTGGTTGGCCTCCTGATTGAAGGAATATCTGGGATCATCCTCGTGGAAATGTAAAGAGAGAGAGAGAGAGAGAGAGAGAGAGAGAGAGAGAGAAAGAGAGAGAGAGAGAGAGAGAGAGATGAGTAGGCTACTTTATTGGCTAGTTTGGAGGAGCAGATTAAATGACTAATTTGACAGATTGAATTCCGCCTGTAACATGCACAACAGCAAATCCATATTATTTTGGAGGTTATTGAAGCTACAGAGGATCTTTTTACTTTTTTGGAAAGCTTATGGAAAGCAGGCTTAACAGTTTTTGCTTAAGTTATTTTTCTCAAAATTATCCACAATTATGACAAAAGAAAAAATCCAGTTGTCAACTTAAGCACCGTACAGCAACACAAATGTGTTTTTTTCGGATACTGTTATACCTCCAGCAATTCTATGCACATCATTGGAAAGTTTAATATCTAGCAAGTGTTACTTATGCGACTTTCCTCAAAATTCACCAACACGTTCCTCAAAGAGGTAAACACCAAAAACTGAGCATCATAAAAGATCGATTATTTAAACTGTTATAGCTACAGCTGCTGACAAACGTGCGTCTTTGAAGAGCTTTTATAAAATTTACAGGTGTTTCATACGCAGCTTTTCTGCGAATTCGCCAAAACACTACTGAAAAGAGCCAAAAAACGCGAAGACGAGCACAAAATCCGAGTTAAGTGTGTGACCCGACATGCTTTGATATGAGGATACAAAGCCCTCAAACTGATGATATGCAGTTTCAGAAATGGGATGGAATTTTCCAAAATGTAATTTAATATCGAGAAGAACTGAAAATATCTGTTTGGGGCTATTATTACAAAAGTAGCAAGCCTGCTCCCTGGTACACATTCCATACTTTCAGTGTTGACGCCGATGAATTTATTCCGGCTATGGGCAGGTTATTTCGGTCGTCACAGGAAAACTACTTGCCATAAAAGTAGAATAGCTTGATTTGCATTTATGTTCTTATCCTTTCCCGTTGCTCTGACAGTGGCCAACATTCTGTTTTATTCTTACTATCCGTAAGCTAAAATTACAGCTTGCAAGAGACAGTTATCTTTATTGTTAACAATAAAAGATTTTCCCAAACTTTCCTGTATTATGCAGCAGTGGCAAAAAAAGAAATATACAGCACTCATCGTTGTGAAAGAGGTAAAACAGAATTCAGCTAGTGCAACACTACGGGTTTGTTGTAACGCCAGACATTAACATCCTTAAAAGTGAAAAAGATTCATGCTAACGCCATATGTATTTGCTGGTTATGGTGAAACTCCCTTACCGACAAATTATATATTAATTATATTTTGGCTAGAAACACACGATTTTACTAATTACTAGGGAAAGCCTTACCTGGCATCAAAATGTTGGCATTATTCAGGCCAAAAACCAGATGATCAGCTCACAAGGAGGGAATCTCATGCCTCTTGAAGATTAACCCGCCCAGTCCCGGCCACTTTTTGACCACTGGTACCCCCCAATCCCGGGCAATTTTTGACCTTTTTTTTTTTTGCTAAAACTTTCGCTTTTGGTGAGAAACATCGAAAATTCATAGAGAAATCGCTCACCTGAGGTTTAAAATACTCATTACAGGTAGGAGAGCCTCCTTACTTTACTGGGTTTTCTATCAGGCTGGCGCCAAAGAAAACGAGTTCTATGGGAGGATAACTATTTCACACCACTCATAAACGGTATTTATTTATCTACTGTTACGAATTTATATGTAGTACAAAAGTATATTGGTTTTCAAGCAGTAATATAGGCATTATAAGCATTGTTTCACTCGCTAATACCTGACCTTTTTTTGCCACATTACCTGATCATCATTTCTAACTGTTTCTTCCTCTAAAGCTATGTAAAGTTTGTCCTCCACATTGTCATTGATTGGGGAATCACTCTGGCCCTGAATTTCGTACCGTGGCATGACATGGCTATACTGGCCAGGTCACTGATAACAGGTGAATTGCTGTGAAAAGGGCATGCAGGGGGGGGGAGGAGGTCATGCTGGGTAAGGCATTGTCTCTGCCTGGCATCTTGTTGAGGCAGGTGTCCCGTGTATACGTACCAAAAATGACTCGCGAAAATTGAAAATTGTGGAAATTATGAACCTTGCAATTGCAGGACGTTGAAGTACGTCCTCGGGATTAGCTGTGACAAAACGTGAGGACGTGGAAGTACGTCCTCGGGACGGCACGGGTTAATAACCCTTCATAAATAGTATATGTTCTAAAGTATGTACCGGTATATAAATATATATTTTTTTTTACTCTCACACCAGACGGGTTTGGGAAACTTATGATTATTTTACTCATTAGGTAGATATCCCTCGGGAAACAGCGGGTGAAAAAAAGTTTCATATGCTGTATTTTTAACAGCTCCATTCTTCTCATATCTCAATAGTGTACCTAAATTCTTACATAAAATGTCACCCCAGCACAAACCAAAGCAAGTTCCAGTGGCATACAACGATAACGAAAATTAATGCTATCGAGATGTGTGTGTGTGTGTGTGTGTGTGTGTGTGTGTGTGTGTGTGTGTGTGTGTGTGTGTGTAATTCACCGGGTTGGTCAGGATCACTTGATGGTCGTGCTCGTCAGCTTTTACCCTCCCGGAAAGGAGCTGAAAGCTCATATAGTCCGATCTAAGAGCAAGGCTGTGACCTTCACACACGCACACACCCATACCCTTGCTCAAGGGGGACAGTAACCACCCACTTCGTCAGTGAAACTTTTCGCAACCTGAGCGACGCTCGAACTCCTGTCTACCAGATGGCAAGCGAGAACGTTACCACTGTGCCAGCGAGCGATGTATATATCGAGATGTGTGTGTGTGTGTGTGTGTGTGTGTGTGTGTGTGTGTGTGTGTGTGTGTGTTTTATCAAGCACTGAGTAATACAATGCTTCATACTCCCTGCTCTACCCTTACAGTCTTTATTTCTTCAATATACAGTAGCATTGCGTCACCCACTCTCCCCCCTTCACTGCTGATATCAAATGAATCCTTTGTCTTAGCTCATTTGGTGTACCTGATGGGTTTAGATATAGTGGAAATCGGGTAGTTGAACTAAGTCTGCGCTATTATGTCAGTTGGCTGTCTCACTGTGTGTGTGTAATATAAGGGAAACACTGCATGACCTGTGTTCACATTTCATAAATTCAAGTTATCGGAGCCAAACTCTCTCAGTAGCAATTACTACAGTAATACAGATTAAAGTAAGTCTTGAGCATAAGAGATATAACAGAGAAAATGTATAACAGGGAGCTGTGGTGGCCACGCCTGCGGCACTGCCACATTCACAGGTTGGCTGGAGGAGGGTGGATCACTATGCCTAACCGCAACTGTAAATACACCCGACAAAAGGAGATATCATTAGGCATGGCGTTGATAGAATCGAGGCTTTCCCAGTATTGTTACTCGACCTAAGTCTGTATGGTTGGCCCTTCTGCATTCTTGGCCCATTAGAGTCCGTGTCGATATGTCTCAATTGTAACGTTTCGAAACAGTTCTATTAAATGTATCAGTGTATTGTTGTATTCACTTGCCCGTGGCTTCTATATAACCTTCTTTTCTAAACATATCTTAAAGAGACAGAGGGAGAAGAGCAAGATCAAGAGGAGCCACGATGGTGGACGCATCTCCTGCTACTGCCTGTGACCCATTGAGGGGGGAATCCAGCAGACCATAGTCTCCAGTGGCCCAAAAGATCCGAGGGGCCGTGGTTTGGTTTAATGCCAGGGCTGGGTATGGATTCATCAAGCGCCAGGATACTGGCGCTGATGTTTTTGTGCACTGCCAAGCCATCATTAAACCAAACCCACGACACCTCCAACGCTCCCTTGGGATGGAGAGATGATGGAGTTTAGCCTCTTTGGGACTCCAAAGGGTTCTGAGACTTGGGATGTTACTGGGCTGGGAGGTGCAGCCATGCAGGGTTCTGCCCATGCATGGCGATGTCTCATGGCCCAGGGACGCCAGGCCAGGGATCCTTTGAGTCCTGGGAAGCAAAACACCATCGTGGAGATGTGCATCGCGATGGTAAAGGCTTTTTGCGGGGGTGACAAGAGGGCTTTGCGCATTCTCCTACCCAAGATCTTTGAAGAGAACAGGCTGCCTCACCTTGTCATTCCCGAGTGCTTCGCCAGCAATGTACATTCAGTTCCTCGCTGACGGGAGCACCTGGCCCAGCAGCTGTGACCTGGTGCCTCCTGCACAACACTGCAGAAGAGGCTACAGTTGGATGTCCTTTTTCAACAGGCAGACTGCAACTGCAATCATTGACCTGGCTTCTGAAATGGACAAGGCAACAACAGCGGCTGAAGTACACCATCCACCATCAGAGACTGAGGAGGGACAGGACTCCTCTGACACCACCTCCATGGCCGAGGCAGCATCGACCGGCTCCTTGGCCGAGGAGGAGGTAATTGAGTCCTCCCCTCCTCCGATAATGGAGGGCACCACATCTAGCCCTTCCATCATGGACCACAAGGATCGGCTAGATGTATCCTCCTACCGACACTTCCTGACCCTCAACGCCCACACCCGGTTATACCAGCTCGGAGCTACCATCTACTTCAGTGTTTATGATCTGCTCCAGGCTGCCGACCAGGGTGAGGTGATCTGACCAGTGTGGTGTGTCAGGGGGGAGGAGGTGCATCTGGCCAATCTTAGAGCATTCTATCACATGCTTCCTCCACGCTTGGCCCCCTAGTTGGCTGTTTCATGCGATGCGGGAGTGTTTTGTTTTATTGTGAGACTGAAATGTTTGGTCCAATAACCCTCATTGCTGGTGATGGCAATTAAAAAAAAAAAAAAAAACATATCTTAACAAGAAACACGTCTCCTCACTCCTATGCCCGTCCCCAGCTGCTGCTGATGTGGAACACAGGCGTGCCAACTGTTAATGAGGCTCTGGGAAACATACCAGTTACTTCGTCTAGTGTTTCAAAATGGAGTAACGGGAAAACTATATATCTATCTAACTATTGCCAGACGTCTTAATCACGTAAGGGGTGGCCACAAACAAATCGCCTCCATGTCGCCCTGTCCCCCCCCCCATTTCACTGCCCTGACCCAAGCTCACTCCCCCCCCTCTCATATATCTCTCCATTCGATCCCTTCATCTCCTCCTTGGCCTCCCCCTTCATCTCCCCCCCTCTACATCATTCACATACACTCTCCTCGTCAGTTTCTTGCTCTCCTTCCTCTCCACATGGCCAAACCACCTCAATGTGTTTCTCCTAATGCTTCCTATCACATCCACATCCACACCACAACGCTCCTTCACTTGCTCATTTGTCAGTCTGTCTATCCATGTGACTCCACATGCTCCTCTCAGATAACTCATTTCTACTACTCTCACTCTTGACTTGTGTCCCTCCAACAAGGTCCAAGCTTCACTTCCATACATCAGAGTCGGTACACAATACTGTCATGCAGTAACTTATTCACTTCCATGCTCACTTCCCAGTTTCTTATTACTGCTTTCAAGGAACCTTTCTTCTGTGCTGTACCCTTTCAAGCACTTCACCCTCAAAACTTCCATCCTTACTCATCACACTACCCAAGTACTTAAACACACATACATTTTCCATTTCCTCCTCATCCAACCTCACTGTACATTCACTGACTTCATTGTCTCTACGGAAAAACTAATGGTACTTTTTGGTCTGGCGTACGGACAATACAGACAGATGCTGTGATGTAATGTTGGTTGCCCAGTTTATCGCTTCTCGTTGGTGGCCGCAACATTAAACTATAGAAAAATTATTATACTGAGGAATTAAGTGACTACCTTAGTTACAGAATGTATTTATCTTGGATTTCCCAAGAATTATGGGGTAGTTTAGTCTATTGCAGGTGCAGTCATGAATAATTCCGATACATACGTGAAGCCTCACACTACTGAGCTGTAATTTCACTCTCATTCAATATTATAGACTCAACTAATCTTCCTCTACATCTATTTCTTTCTTCTTTCTGACAACAAACGCTCGTAAGCAAAGAGATATTTTATATGATCCCCTGCCCCATGATAATTCCCTATTATTTGATGCATCAAGGTGGAAAAAGATGCTTATGCCCGAAGCGTGAAGCAGAGGCAGTGGACTAAGTGTCAAACATGTATTTCTGACTGGAAAACTAGGACCATGATTATTTTTCCCTGCATTACAGTAAATAACGAAGCAGTGAACAAAGACTTTCAGATTGTAGTGATCTGTAGGCCTACATCGAAACCCAACTTTCTTTTCACGATGTGATGTATGAGCTTTATAATGGTTTGACTAAAACTGAAGTGATATTGTTCGTAATTATACAGTCGCGGTCAGTAGCTCAGATACACATTCGGGGCTTTTAAATGATGAGACAATATAAGGAAGTTTTTCATTATAGTACACCCAGGAGCAATAGTTCTCCGACAGTCCCTGCCAGGCATTTATTTCCAAAAATAGCCCATAGAGGGTGCTGTGCCCGTCCACCTGTGTAAGAGAAATGGGAGGAGACGGAGAGGAGGAGGAGGACGGAGACAACAAGACGGGAGGGAGAGGGGGTCAACAAGACAGGGGTGGGAGAGAGCCTGTGACGATGGTAAATGCTACATATCGGGTGTTTTATTATTATTGTTATTATTATTATTATTATTATTATTATTATTATTATTATTATTATTATTATTATCATTATCATCATGATGAGTATCATTATTATTATTATTATTTTTCTTTTTATTATTATTATTATTATCATTACCATCATGATGATGATTATTATCATTATGATGATGATGATGATGATGATGATGATGATGATGATTACAGATTGTGTTCCCCCCTGTGGCGGGGGAGGGGACACAATCTGGCCGCACTATGGGGTGGTACTACTACTCTGCGGCCAGGTTGTGTTAGGAAGAATACTGCCACCGTATTCCCTGCGTGTCGTAAAAGCCGACTAAAAGGGGCGGGGTGAGGGGACTAGGGATCCCCTCCTCTGTTTTTCAGTTCCTAAAAAGACACAGGCCAGAGAAAGGGATGGGGGATGGAGTTATCCCCGTACCCTGAAGATTGGGTCTATGAATGTGCGTGGATGTAGTACGATTGAGGCTAAAAGGGAGGAGATTGGGAGAATGTTTGTGAGAAGAAAGTTGGTGTGTTAGCTTTGAGTGAAACGAATATGAAAGGGAAGGGTGAGTCTATGTTTGGAAGTGTGAATGGAAGATTGTCAGGTGTTGATAGAGGAAGGGCAAGAGAAGGTGTGGCCTTGTTAGTGAGTCCGGAAGTACAGCAGTGTGTGATTGGATGGAAGGAGGTGTCATCGAGACTGACGTGGGTGAAAGCGAAATTTGAATGTGAGTTGTGGGTGTTTGTGAGTGCATATGGGCCTGGTAGTGAAAGGGATGAACAAGAGAGGGAGTCTTTCTGGAATGATGTTGATGAATGACTGCAGAGTTTTGGAGCGAATGTGAATGTGGTAATGATGGGAGATCTGAATGCTAGAGTGGGAAATGTAGCAATTGAAGGTATAGTTGGTATGCTTGGTGTGCCTGAAAGAAATGAAAATGGGGAAGTAATGATAGGGAAGTGCGTTGAGCGAGAGAGTGTGATTGGAAATACCTTGTTTGAGAAGAAAGATATTTATAAGTTTACATGGGTGAGACAGGAGGGTGGAAGGGTTGTTGATAGAGCATTGATGGACTACGTGGTTGTGTCTAGGAATGTAATAGGAAGATTATTGAATGTGAGAGTTCTGAGAGTGGAGGATGGAGGTATGTCTAACCACTACCTCGTGGTGGGAAAGTTAACTGTAGATAAGAGATGGGTGAGAGCTAGGAGAGTTAGGTGTGGCAGAGGTTTTCAAAGTGATTTCGATAAAAGAGAGAAACTGATAGAGTATCAGGAGAAATTGAATGAAGAGTGGAACGCAGTGAAAGATCAGGAAAATGGCAGTGTGGAGGAGGAATGGCAGTTGTTTAAGAGTGCTGTGGTGGGGCACGCGGAAGAGGTGTGTGGTGTGAGACAAGTGGGTGGTGGCGTACGAAAAAGAAGTGAATGGTGGAGCTAGGAAGTACAGTATTATAAGTATGGCTGTGGCTGAGAAGAGACCTGCATACGAAGAGTGGCTACAAAGGAAGGATGAGGTGTCATATGAGAGGTATAAGGAAAAGAGGAATAGGGCGAGAAGGGCTGTACGTGATGCTAAAGTGGCAGCAGATGAGAAATGGTGTAGGCGGTTGACTGAGAATTTTCAACAGAATAAGAAAACATTTTGGAAGGAGGTGAAAAGGGTGCGAAAGGAAGAGCCTGGGAAGGAAAAGCGAGTAAAAGCAGAGGATGGAAGAATGTTAACTGAGATGGATGCAGTAAGGAAGAGATGGGCGGAGTATTTTGATAGATTGTTAAATGTAGAGGAGGAAAGGGAGGCTGAAATTATGGCAGATGGAAGGGTGCAAGGAGTAAATGTGTTGGGAGAGTTGAATGATTCTTTGATCACGAAGGAGGAAGTGCAGGAAGCAGTAAAGGAGATTAATTACAGGGAAAGCTGCAGGTATGGATGGGTGAGCTGTGGAATGCCTGAAGGGTGGTGGAGCGACTATTGTTGACTGGTTAGTAAGATTGTTGAATGTGTGCTTTGTGAAAGGTATGGTGCCAATTGACTGGGCAAGTGCTTGTGTGGTCCCGTTGTATAAGGGTAAGGGTGATAAGTATGAATGCACTAGCTTTAGGGGTATAAGTCTGTTGAGTGTTGTAGGTAAGGTGTGTGGCAGATTGTTCATTAAGAGTGAGAGGATACAGTGGGAGAGATTGGTGATGAGTCGTGTGGCTTTAGGAGATGGAGGGGATGCGTGGATCAGGTGTTTGCTGTGAGATAGGTGTGTGAAAAGTATTTAGCGAAAAATAAGGATATGTTTTGGGCGTTCATGGATTTAGAGAAAGCTTATGATAGAATTGACAGGGAGGCTTTGTGGACTGTTTTAAGATTGTATCGACTTGATGGTAGGTTACTTAAAGGAGTGAAAAGTTTTTATGTAAATAGTAGAGCGTGTGTAAGAGTGGGAAATGCTGTGAGTGATTGGATTCCCGTGTGAGTGGGGCTGCAGCAGGGATGTGTGATGTTGCCTTGGATGTTCAATATTTATATGGATGGTGTTGTAACGGAGGTGAATGCAAGAGTTTTAGGTGGAGGTCTGAGTCTGGTGAATGTTGATGGTAGAGAGTGGAATCTGAAGCAGCTGCTGTTTGCAGATGATACTGCACTGGTAGCTGATTCAGAGAAGAGATTGAGATAGTTGGTAGAGGAGTTTGGAAGGGTGTGTGAAAGAGAAAATTTAAAGTAAATGAGAATAAGAGTAAAGTGATGAAGTGTATGAGGTTGGTAGATGGTAGGAGGATGAATATAATTTTGAATGGTGAGTTGCTTGAGGAGGTAGAGTATTTTAAAGTATTTAGGGTCACATGTTGCTGTGAAAGGAAGAATACATGCAGAGGTGAAGTTTAGAATGAATGAAGTAGGAAAGGTGCTGGGAATGAAAAAAGTGTTTAGATGTTGTTTGCTTAGAATGATGTAAAGAGAAGACTGTATGAGGGTATTCTGGTACCAACTGCATTATATTATTGTGAGGAGTAGACTGTAACACCAGTAGAACAGAGCAGTACTCTCGAGGTGGATGGCAAGCTGGTGATAGGGAGAGCTGGAGCTCCCGTTTCACCTGCCCCCAGGACTTGATCCTTACCATCTCCCTTTGCCGAACATTTTCAGTGCATTCATTTACACAAAGAGTAGGCCAGCATGCTCTCATAATACCTCTATTTTCAACTGTCTACACCACACTACATGCGCATAACATATCACACCTCCCATTCACTCTCTTTAGTAATGGCCGCTGCAATGATACTATCAAATGAGGTGGTACTTCGGATTGCCACCACCGGCAGGGTAGTGCTGGCGGCACAGGGTCCTCCCGGTCGCCATCAAGCGACTGTGTCGACAGCAGCTGTTTCTATTTCCGGTAATGGTCGTCAGCGAAAAAGTGAAAGTGCGGCCTTATTCTTCACCAACATCCACGGCCTTACCACAAATTTAAACTCAGTTCATTTTTTCCTTCAGTCCATATCCCCTTTGGCCCTTTTCCTCACAGAACCACAAATCTCACCCTCTACTGACATATCCCCATTTTTTTTTCCCAGTTACCATCTTACAAACTTCCGTAACAAGGGCGGCACCTGTTGTTATTTCAAATCCCAATATGAAGTTGAAACTATTTTAAACTTCACTTCATCCAGTTTTGATTACTCATTATATAAACTAAATTGTCAAAATATTACCAAATATATCTGTGTAGCTTATCGCTCACCCAATGCTTCTTCGGAACCCAGTGTATTTGATTCCATATCCACACAGTTGAGTAACCTTAACCTTGCCCTTAGCACCGAAATTACCATTTTAGACGATTTTAATATATATAATGTTGAATGGTTATTGCATTCTGCCAGGATTGAAGACGCTGGTCTAGAGTGCGAGCTGTTTGCAGAATCGTTTAATCTCACCCAGCTGGTAAAGCAACCAACCAGAATACCTGATAATCCTGACCATAATGCCCATCTCTTGGATTTATTCTTGACAAATAATCCAGATCAATACAGGATAGAGGTACTGTCACCACTTGGATCCTCTGACCACAATCTCATCAAAGCCCCATTAACCCCCCCCACACCTCCCCATTCTGAACCTGTCAGGGTGACCCAATGGCACTTTGACAGGGCAAACTGGGATGGATTAAGAAATTATCTTGCTGACATACCATGGCAGTCTTTCTTCTCTAGTGATCCCAATTCTATCCAGTCCCACATTTGCAACTTAATACTAGCTGGTATGGATTTATTCATACCAAGTCAACAGTTCACTAAAAGATCGAACTCTCCAAAATGGTTTGATGGCAGCTGTGCCAGAGCAACAGCCCAAAAGTTACTGTGCCAGAGCAACAGCCCAAAAGTTACTGAAAAACATCTGAATCACTCTCTCAATTAAAAATTGTTAGAAAGCAAGCAAAAGCTGTAATAAATCTAGCCAAATCAAACTTTCTTCAAAAGCAAGCATCAAAACTACTTAACAACCCTAATGACAATAGAATATTTTGGTCAACTCTTAATTCTTTCAATAATAACTTTAACAAGTCATCTTCCATTCCCCCACTAAAATCTTCAGATGGCAATATTACAAATGACCCGCGTGGAAAAGCGGATATGTTTGCCTGTACATTTGCCAGAAGATACCAGCCAGAATGTCCCAGTACTAGAACTTGACTCTCACGAAATTGCCCCACTTAAAATACAGACAAGATACGTAAAATCCGTCCAAGACAATTTACCTACCAACAAAGCTCCAGACCCAGATGGAATTCTGCCAATTGTTTTGAAAAAGTGTTCCCCTGAACTTGCCTCTGTTCTAGCTAAACTATTCAGACGTACTTCTTTATTTCCAAATTCGTGGAAAGAAGCCATTATCCACCCAATTCCGAAGAAAGGAAGTTCCTCTGACCCCTCTAATTACAGACCAATAGCTGTCACATCTTCTCTTGGTAAGGTATTTGAAACTTTAATTAATAAGCACATTGTTAAACATCTTGAATCCAAGAACTTAATTAGTGATAGACAATATGGTTTTTGCCACGAAAGATCCACCATTGACATATGCAATCTCCTAACTCATACCATCCATCAATCAATTGATCTACATGGAGAAACTCATGCAGTAGCTCTTGATATTTCTAAAGCTTTTGACAGAGTATGGCACCGTTCCCTGCTGTCCAAACTCCCTTGGTATGGACTAACGTCTTTTGTTCCTTTGATTTCTTCATATCTTAGTGACAGGAAAATAAGAGTAAAAGTACATGATGTATATTCCAATTTCCACTCAATTAACGCCGGTGTGCTGCAGGGATAAGTTCTGGCGCCAACCCTGTTCCTGGTTCATATTAATGATCTCTTATCTGTCACCCACAATCCCATCCACTCATAAGCAGATGACACACTCAGACATCCATTTACAAAGTCTATTATCTCTACCTCTCAACTCAGCACAGCCATCTCCATAAATCAAGACCTATCTATGATCAATGAATGGGGACAAAACAACCAAGTCTCTTTTAATGCTAGTAAATCTAAATATATACAATTTACTGATAGACAGATATTGCCAGATTTGTACATTACCTTCAGTCCTACTAATATTCCCATCTCCAAAAGTATTGAAATTCTTGGCATCTCACTTAACAATGCCCTCAGCTGGACCTCTCATGTCAGATCACTTGCTAAAACCGCCTCTAAGAAACTTGGATTATTGTACAGAGTACGTAACTTCTTCGCTGATGTGCAGTTAGCTATAATTTATAACAGTCATGAGCGCTCTCAGCTTGAATATTGCTCACCCTTGTGGAATGAATGTGGAGAGGTTGCGTTAAAATAACTAGACAAAATTCAGCACAAAGCTGTTAGAATTATTAACAACCCTGCCATTACAAATAAACTACCTCCCCTGCAAGTAAGAAGGAATGTTGCCTCCCTTGCAGTATTTTACAGATATTTTTTTAGCAAAGGCTCAGAAGTTGCGTCCATGGTGTCACCTCTCCATGCCTTCCCTCGTGCTACACGGGCATCTGGTAGCGCTCATGACTGGGATGTCACTCAGCCATATTGCAGAACTTCTGCCTATCAGAATTCTTTCATTCCTCGACCTGCATCTCTCTGGAACACGCTTCCCCGGAGTTGTTTCCCTCCAAATTTCAACCCACAGCTGTTCATGTCTAACTGTTACAAATATTTTATGAACAGAGGACACCAGTAATCCGGTGTATGGATTATTATTTTTGTATTCATTTGTTTTTCCTTCCTCCGTTCTGTTATTGAAAAAAGGGGCTGAAACATGGAATATGGGTGTTGCAGAGAGGAAAAGTTTGAATGTAATGGAGATGAGTTTTCTGAGGAGTATGTCTGGAGTGATGCGTATGCATAGAGTGAGAAATGATGAAGTGCAAAGGAGAGCTGGAGTTGCTCGGGAGATGGCTGATCGAGTTGAGCAGAGGGTGTTGCGATGGTTTGGGCATATGGAGAGAATGGATAATGAGGAATTGGTGAAAAAGGTAACTAGATCTGATGTGGGAGGTGTAAGGCTTAGAGGAAGACCACGAATAGGATGGATGGACAGTGTGAAGAGAGCGTTGGATGTGAGAGGGATGGCTGTTGGGCAAGGAAGAGTGGCTGTGCATGATAGAAATGAATGGAGAGAAATTGTGAATGAATAATTGATAACCCAGCCCTGTGGGGATATTCTCCCACATTTGTCTGATCAGCTGATCAGGTCAGGTGCGGGTTAAGGGAATGGGTCCATTATGATGTGGCAGGGGTAAACTAGGTCTGCAGTCGGGCCCTGCTTCGGATGTCACTGATTGCACTGCGCAGTTGACCCTCGTGCAGTGTGGTGCAGTAAGGATCTGTCCCTTCTCCCCTCTGGGGCTAAGATGCGAAAGAATGTGTTTGAGTGGATGAGTAAATTGGGAGTGTGTCGTCCCGTCTTGGCTACCTCCCTTTCCTTGGGGAAGCAGCCTAGGTATATATAGATTATTATTATTATTATTATTATTATTATTATTACTGAGATAAGTATAAGAAAAAGGGTCGTAATCCAGCATTAGCTCTTAGAAAACGGCTGACATCCTTTATATTTTTTCTGACTAATTCTAGACAATTTTTCTTGTGTGAGTGGCAATAATACTTAATGTCTATCAACAATAAAATTATTCTATCACATTTCACCCTCCCATTTCTAAACTATGAAATTATATGAATCAGAAATGCCACCAAACTAGGCATTGCCCTTTACGTGTTTCACTTGCTACAATAACTCTTTGTTCCCTCTTTCTCTCTTCCTATCCTTGCCTCTTAGTTTAGGTCCTTCTTCCTCGCACTCTACCTTCACATTACCTGACACGATTGAATTAAATTTCTTACTTCCTTAACCCGATGGGGATTATCTTGTGGTCTCTATGATCATCTGGATCAATTTTAAACCGTTTTTTATGGGTTCTAGACTTTATCAAACCTTTTGCCTTTGGACATCACTGGTGCTTCCGTCACACAAGAGAAATAATCTAGAATTAGAAAAAAAAAAATACAAAAAATGGTCGCCTTTTTTTAAGGGCTTATGCTAGATTACTCCTTCATTCTTAAATATACTATCATAATAATAATAGTAATAATAATACGTTTAAATGAAGCTACAGAACGTGGTGAATGTTTTTGGCATATCCGATAAAACCAGGATTCTGGGGACCTGAATGATGAGTGAATGGAAGCGTGGCCCATTGGACTGGGCAAATTTGCGGCTACCTGGACATTGCTACTCCTCACCCTGACCTTGGGTGGGAAAGAAAGTCCGGATGATGATGATGATGATGGTGATAATAATAATAATAATTATAATAATAATAATAATAATAATAATAATAATAATAATAAAACACCCGATATGTAGGATCTGCCATCATCACAGGCTGTCTCCTTCCACTGTCTTGCCTCCCTCTCCTTCTCCCTCTCCGTCTCCTCCCTTCTCCATTACTTTGGTGGACGAGCACTGCGCCCTCTATGGGCTATGTTTGGAAATATATGCCTGCCAGGGACCGTCGGCGAACTTTTGCCCGTGGGTGTACAGTTGAGGTCAACAATCCTTTTACATTCCAAAAGAGCTTGAATGGTTCCAGTTAGTTCAAAGAAATTTTCCTAACTTTGACACAGCTTCCAGGCAGTGTGAATGAACTGTTTGATATTGAGCTACGGTAATTTAGTAAGATTTCACGGGTTATGACGAGTCTTTGAGACGTTGTTATGGATGTATTAATCTAAACTAAAAAATAGTTGCTACTACCGTCTTACTTTATATCTGGGTTTGAACTAATGAATGAGATTCCTTCACCTTCATTCGGCAGAGTTGCAAATATTAATCCTATTACATGTCTAGGGTTTCAACCTAACGAAGCGAAAATACAAACCTTCAAATCTGCATGAATAAGAGTAGTTAAATGTAACAAGTTCTCATTAGGTTTCTTTATTTACCTGTCAGAGTACGAAACCTGTTGACCACAACTTTGGATTAGCTGAGTGAGATCATATGGATTCCACAGAGTTACATGCCACCGTAAGAGAATTATGGAACATACGAGTGTGTGTAGTGGTCACTGTCGGCATCAACTTCTCAGTATCTGATGCTTGATATTGAATAATAATAATAATAATAATAATAATAATAATAATAATGATAATAATAATAATAATAATAATAATAATAATAATAATAATAATGGTGTAGTGTAAGATGGGGGACACATGGACAAATGATAGGATTCGTAGAGAATGTGAAGAGTTTCACGTGGACACACACACACACACACACACACACACACACACACACACACACACACACACACACACACACCGAACAGGGTGGTGCGCCCTCGTTGAGCGAATGGCAAGTGATGGACTGGCTGTGAGTATGTATTGGAGCAAAGTTGATTTTGATTTGATTAATTTATTACGCCCGACGGCGACAGACCTAATACAGTGCCATGTGGCCATATGTGAGATGAGTACAGGGGAACTCTGCCACGTAGGACACGCTGTCTAGTTATAATAAATTAACACCCACCAAAGTGTGAATGTCGCATGAGAATAACATCTAGGTTATCATCTTCCAACAAATGTTTACAAGTGTCCACTAATGTGAGTCTATGTGGTATTAAATCAGAGACAAGTGGACATTGAAGGCAATTATGGTCAAGGGTGTTGGCATTGGGTGCGTCACACAGCTTACAGGAGGAGAAATGAGGTGAGTTGCCCGGCCCAGTCACCCGCCACACAGGTCGGTAGCCCAGTCTGAGGCGGGCACACACCACGTTATGTCGACAAACTATAAGACCACTGCAACGATATCTACGGGAACGAGAAAGAAAATGGTCATAATGTTGGATGGACGCATTGTGAGCCCTCGCAGCATTTCTACGGTGGAGAATAGGGAAGTGGGCTGTTCTGCATATTATCTGCTTGTAGCAAATGGCGGACGCCTTAGTAGCATCCAGTGGGCGGATCCAGTCCACAGGCAGTCCTTGCAAGGAGGTCAGCAGTGTTATTGGCTGTGAGACCAATATGAAAGGGCATCCAAAGAAAGTGCACCACCAGCAAACGATCGCGGTCAGTCGCCAACTGACGGAGTATCTGTGTAACGAGGTATTGATATGCAGACCTGGGAGAGGAGAGACTGTAACACCAGTCGAGCAGGGCAGTACTCCCGAGGTGGATGGAAAGCTGATGACAGGGAGTGCTGGAGCTCCCGTTTCATCAGCCCTCAGGACTAGTTCCTGACCATCCCCCTTTGCTGAACTTTTTCAGTGTCTCAGTTACACAGAGAGTAGGCCAGCATGCTCTCCAGTACAAATTTCTCTAACTATCTACACCAAACTACATGCACAGTACACACTACACTTCCTATTTAAAATTCAACTAAAATGGCGTGTCTTCACCAAGCCTTGGAGTCCCCAGGGGGGGGGGACCATAAATGCCCCCACCATCTGCCCCTCTCCCAGCGATGACTCGAGGTGCCTGGAACCACTGTCTGACTCTCTTCTTCTTCATTTCTGCAACATTCGCGGCCTTTCCTCTAACTTTCGCTCTGTTGAGCACCACCTCTCCTCCTCTAAACCTCACCTTCTTTTTCTAACGGAGACTCAGCTGTCTGAGGTAACTGACAACAAACCCTTTTCTGTATCCTCCTACTTTCTCTATACTCATTTCAAAGCCAAATGTGGCTGTTGTGTATATATACGCAATGTCTTATCTTGCTCTCGTGTTCCTGAACTCGATTCTTCTGAATTCTCTACACTCTGGCTTCGGCTTTCCTGTCATTCTCTGACTATATATATCTGTGCTGTTTACTTATCCCCTAATTCTACTGACTATCAAAAATTCTTCGACTATCTTACTTCTACAATGGAACACATTCTATCCATTTCTCATTTCTCTGAAATCTCCATTCTAGGAGATTTCAATGTTCACCACCACCTTTGGCTCTCCTCTCCTTTCGCGGTTCCACCTGGTGAACAAGCCTACATCTTTTCTATCCTTAATGACCTAGAGCAGCTTGTACAGCACCCTACCCGTATCCCTGACTGCCTTGGAGAGAGCTCCAACATACTTGACCTCTTCCTCACAACTAATCCTTCTGATTACTCTGTTAATCATTTCTCTCCATTGGGCTCCTCCGATCACAACCTTATTACCTTAACCTGTCCTATCACTCCGGCACGGCCTGTGAACCCTCCAGGGAAACGTCGTCTGTGGCATTTTGGACCCGCGGACTGGGAGGCCCTCAGACAGTACTTCTTTGATTTTCACTGGAATGATTATTGCTTCCATGGCCGGGAGCCATCTGAGTGTGCCTTGCGCATTACGGAGGTTATTTTCTCGGGCATGGAAGCATACATTTCTTTCTCATATCCTTTGACTAACGCAAGAAAGCCTTGGTTTAATCACACTTGTTCTAATGCTGTCCGCAACAAGGAGAGGGCCTACAAAAGGTACCGGAGCCAACCCACCCCTGAATCACATCATCTTTACGTTTCTGCCCGGAATCGTGCTAAGTCTGTTCTTCGCTCTACTAATAATAATTTCATCCATATTAAATGCTCTCAACTTTCCAACTCGAATTCTTCCCTCTCCTTCTGGCACCTTGCCAAAATCTTTCTAACAACTTTACCTCATCATCCTTCCCTCCTCTTTTCTACTCTGATGGTTCTGTAGCTATTTCTTCTACTGATAAAGCAGATCTCTTCGCACAGACTTTCTCCTCCAATTCCACCTTAGATGATTCCGGTGCTGTTCCTCCATCACTTCCCCCCTCTGACTTCCTCATGGCTGATATTAAAATTTCTTCAGTTGATGTATTTTCTGCCATCACTGGCCTCAGTACTAACAAGGCATATGGGCCTGATGGGATCCCTCCTGTTGTTCTCAAGAACTGTGCTTCTGTGCTTACACCCTGCCTAGGCAAACTCTTTCGCCTTTGTCTGTCAATTTGTACTTTTCCTTCTTGCTGGAAGTTTGCTCTCATTCAGCCAGTCCCAAAGAAGGGTGACCACTTCCAACCCTCTAACTATCGTCCAATTGCTTTAACGTCCTGTATTTCAAAAGTTTTCGAGTCAATTCTCAATAGAAAAATTTTAAGGCATCTTTCCTATCACAACCTTCTTTCCGATCGTCAGTACGGGTTCCGTCAGGGACGCTCCACTGGCGATCTTCTCACCTACCTTTCAGACTCCTGGTCATCCTCCTTTCGGGACTTTGGAGAAAGCTTTGCCATTGCACCTGACATCTCAAAGGCTTTCGATCGAGTCTGGCATAAATTTTTAATTTCCAAACTGCCCTCCTACAGTTTCTATTCTTCTGTCTGTGCCTTCATCGCTAGCTTCCTTTCTGGTCGTTCTATAGCCGCTGTTGTAGATGGCCATCGTTCTTCTTCTAGATCTATCAACAGTGGTGTTCCTCAGGGCTCTGTCATATCACCAACTCTCTTCCTTTTATTCATCAATGATCTTCTAAGCTGTACATCTAACCCTATCCACTCATACGCTGATGACTCCACCCTTCACCTTTCCATTCTGTTCCCGCAACGCCCATCTCAACAGTTACTTCAACAAACAAGGGATGAGGCTATGGCACACCTAATGTCTGACTTGGCTCGTATCTCTGACTGGGGTAAAAATAATATGGTTGTTTTTAATGCATCTAAGACTCAGTTCTTACACCTATCAACCCGACAAAATCTTCCACAGGTATACCCACTAATGTTTAATAATATTCAGCTTAATCATGCATCATCCTTGAACATGCTTGGGGTTTCATTTACTCGGGACTTATCTTGGAAATATCATATTACATCTCTTGTAAAATCTGCTTTCAAGAGATTGGGTGTGCTAAGCTGACTCCGCTCTTTCTTCACCCCTGCACAATTGTTGACTCTATACAGGGGTTTTATCCACCCCTGTGTAGAGTACAACTCTCATGTGTGGGGAGGCTCCCCACATACAGCTCTTCTCAATAGGGTGGAGTCAAAGGCTTTTCGTCTCATTAACTCTCCTCCTCTTACTGACTCCCTTCAACCTCTGTCTCTTTGCTGCACTGTTGCATCTTTATCTCTTTTCTATTGCTACTTTAATGGTCACTGCTCCTCTGAACTGTCTACTTGCATTCCTCCACCTCTACGACGGGTGCGTAGCACCCGTCTGGCAGCAAACTCTCATCCCTTTTCTGTCCAACTCTCTAATGCAAGAGTTAACCGTTACTCCCAGTCTTTCATTTATGCAACAGGTCAGCTCTGGAACTGTCTCCCTCTGTCTGTATTTCCTGCTACCTATGATCTCCAGTCTTTCAAACGCAGTGTGTCCAGGCATCTCAAAATGATCGAATCTTGAATTTGGCTCTCTGTTGTATTTTGTTTTTCTTTTGGAGGGAACTGTTACTGCGGGCTCATGGCCTTTTGTTCCTTCTTCCTCGCATAAAAAAAAAAGAAAAAAAAAAAAGGGCCTGATGTGAGTCACAGATGATCAAACCGTTGTTGTTCATCCATATTAATAAAGTAACTGCAAGCAGGAGTCCATGTAGTTCACAATACATACAGCTCGATGAGGTTGGCAGTCAACGGCCCAACCAGCCCCCTTGAGGTGGGTCCAGACTAGGGGAAAATACAGCACAGCCAGCACTGTCATCCTACTGCAGGGTGCCATAAGTGTAGATATGGTGGGCCGAAGGGGGGGATGATGACAGCCTGGTGATAGTCTCCAAAGCTAGCTGTTTCTGAAGCTGAGGCAGGTCAGTCTTGGAGGCTGGAGTGTATGAGATAGCAGGCACAGGGGTCTGCCAAGGTGGAACGCCATAGTCCACCTCCTCAGCAAGCACCGGTACGTTGATGTTTAGCCACCGGACCTCTGAACAAACAGTATTAACTAGTGTGCAGCCACCACTGTGAAGCAGAGGCCTTGGTGCAGTGGGATCAAGAGAAGTCCGAATGATGTGAGAGTAGTGGGGAGAAAGGTGAGGATAATGCAGGCACTTAATGCTGAAGTATGTAACCACGGAGTATATTCTCTCAATAAGTGGTGGAAGGTTGAGTTCAAGTTGCATGTTGACAATTCTGGTTGAGCCATGGCAGCCCAGGATGAGTCTCATTACTGAGTTTTGGAACTTCTCAAAAGGTTGTAAGGCTGTTCTGGAAAGTTGACAAAGAGCAAGGGAGAGATAACCAACAACTGATCGAATGAACGCTATGTAAATGGTTAATGCTACAGGAACAGACACCCCGGCAGCATAATTGGCGAGCCACTTGAGAGGTTTTAGGTGCTGCTGTAGCCGGGTCAGCAGATCCTGAGCAATCGGATGCACGAATTGTCTTGCAGGAATGGAGGGAGAAATCCGTACAGGTGCCCCCAGATAAAGGTACTCTGTGCATGGAGGGATAACACAATCCCTGACAGGGAGTACAGGCAATGTTCTTGCTGGACACGTAGTGATGATTCTACTCTTTTCTGGAGAGATAATGAGTCCTCATTTGGAAGCCGACTCATGAAACAAGTGAAGGAAACGTTGCAGATCTGCAGGGGAATTTGATATGAATGCAGATGTCATCAGCTTAGCAAGGAATTGTGGTTCCAGGGATGTCAGGAAGGAGGGTGAGTGGACGATGTATGAGGTTATTAAACAAAAAAGGACTAAGGACACCACCATGTGGAATATCAAGCTCGAAATCCTTAGCAGTGCTGTATGCACCCTTAAAAAGAACATGAGAGGATCTATTAGACAGGTAACCACGTATCCATCGCAGCATGTTTCCCTTAACTCCAAAATCCACTAGCTCGTCGAGGATGATGTCTCTGTTGGCAACATTAAATGCACTCTTTAAATCAATGAAGGCCACTACACTGATTGGGGATAGGAGGGTGTATAGCTCCATGAGGCAGTGATGTGTCCCTGTGTACGGTAAAACGCCGTCCAGTCGGGGCAAGAACTTGTCCTGCAGCCTATACAAGAGTCTTGTAGGGAGGATGTGTTCCAGTACTTTGTTGAAGCAGGAGGTGAGGAAAACAGGTCGGAATTTATCAGTGCCAGGTTCAGGAATAGGCACGATAAGTACTGTGGATCCAGGCTCGTGGCACGTATCCCACACGGATGCAAAGGTTGAACAGCTGGAGAAGGGGATAACCAGGAACTTTCAGGAGGAGACGTAGGACAGAAAAAGTGATGCCAACATCACATGGAGCCGTTACCCTATCCCTGACGAGGGTCCATCGCAATTCATCATCAGTTATAGCCACGCCATCTTCATCGTCTGTCCTCAGTAAAGTGGCGGTGAGACGGAGGACACAAAAGTGTTTCTGGGTGGATAGCACGTCCTGTATGTGTGTGGGAAGGGTGCAAGCCCGTGACCGTGCAGACCAGGCATCTACAAGATCCTGTGCATACTGTGCTGTACTCTGATGGAGGACTGGGGGGCTTCTTCTTGACAATCTTGTTCATAAGGCACCACATGGAACCAACAGTCGTTTGATGGTTGATGCTATCTGTAAGTTTATGCCACGAATCGGTATAAACGCAGCGATGGAGAGCAACTAGATCATCCCTCGACAATTGATACCGTACCGATGAAGACTCTCGTGGGAAGGTCGTCTTTGAAAGGCAAAACCTTCTTCCACCGCCTTCCTCATTCCCTGAGCGATGTGTTTATCCAGTGTCTAGGTGTGGGCATCATGATAGCACGAAATGTGTGGCCTGCTGCCATAATAGGTGTAGAAGTCATGCGTGGAGCTGACAAGGGATGAATACAACTTTTCGGGACAATAAAGGTTGAACATGGGAAGAAGATTGGTTATACAGGAGATGTATGTAGGGCAGTACTTGGGTGGGATTGCAATGCGAGTGCATCTGTGTACAGGAGAAGGTGTAGCAGGGAGGGAATAAGGAAGGCTTAGAGCAATGTGATCAGAGAAGAGCACAGGGATAGACACCTGATCGGGGATGCCACGAGGCCGGATGTAAGGACGTGATCTAGTGTGCCTCCTCGAGAGTGTGTGGCCCCACCAGTGTCCCAGTGGGTGAGCTGATTGTGATGAATATACTCAAGAAGTTTAGTCTCGTTACGGTTAACGGTGGCAGAAAGGTCCCCCAAAGCAGGGTGTCAGGCATTATAATCCCCCATGTATATCATGCCATGGATGGTGAGAGCTGGGAGAGTAGCTGTATTCAACCTGCCTGGCGCAGAGTACACGTTGCACAACCGAACTGTACCGCTTCCATTGGTGACCTCATCAAGCTGGAAGGTTGTCTCATTGTCTACAGAGCTTTGGAGGAAACGGTGCTGGATGGAGGAGTGGACATACGTGACTAGTCCATTCCTAACTTGATGGACATAAAAAACATAACCACTGAGAGTGGGTGCCTCTGCCCTGAGAAGCGCATGACCAACAAAGGATTCCTGAATGAAAATGATATTCAGGTGGTGTCTGTATACATATCCTTTGAGTGCAGTAAGTTTAGACGGGTTAGAAACACCACAGGCTCTCCAAGAGATGACATGCAGTTGTGCCATGTTACTGAACTTTGCCATGACGTTTGCAAGGGTCAGATGAGGAAGTGGTGGTGGCTTGAGAGGCGCTACACGGCGTGCCACGAGGGGAAGACTCCCTGGGGGTCATCCAATGGGAGTGACAATGGAGTCCAGCTTCTCCGTAAGGGTGGTGACAGTCATAATCATGCCTTGTTGTGATTCAACCAGTGATTTTAATGTTGTCTCAAGTGTGGCTTGCATGGTAACAAAGCCATCAATGCAGGCTTCTGTTGCATCAAAACGTGCCATCAGTGAGCTAATCTGAGTCCTGAGAGTGGCAACAGCATTGCGAAGTTCAGTGACTGTAGCTGAGTCCAAACCAACAGTGGAGGCAGGGGGAGCAGCAGAGTGGAGTGATGGTGGTGATGATGCTAGTGGAGCCCCATCCTTAGCAACAGGGGCAGGGTTAGCCTGGCGTCTAGTGCAGCCATGCCAAATGTTAACCCCTTCTTGATGACATCAGGGACATTTCCAGTGCAAAGTAACTGGAGGTGGTGCGTTGGGTTGCATCAAGGCTGTATCAGAAGCAGGTGGAGGGGGTCGTTGAGGACACGTCCGAGAGTCATGTTGGCCAGAGCACCATGCACACCGTTCTGGTGCAGAGCAATACCAGGAGATGTGACCAATGCCTCAGCATTGAAAGCACCACGGTTGCTCGTCCTTCATCTTGCGAAACTCACAAGATGGGAGGCAGGGAAGGAAGCTGAAGGTGACAATTGGTGGTGGTGGGTGAGGAAGGCTCCAGGTGACTACCAGCCGGTTGATAGGAGTGCCATTCTGGTGGAAATGTCGGGCTGAGTAGGTACCTGGCAGCTCCTTGGCCAAGTTGGGATCAACGAAGATAGGATAACGTGTAAGGAGGTATGCAGGAAACTTGTGGGGCCTTTCAGGTGAGTCTTGAATTTCCAAAGAAAAGGATAGGAACTCTCCTTTAGTTATGCTATCTACAATGTCCCTGCAACGTCTAGAGATGTAGACAAAACGGGAAATGATTGCAGACATCTTGACCTCCTCTTGGGTGCGGTGAAGGTGAAAAGTACGGTTGACCTCAGTCAACCACCGAAGTTTGACATCCACAGTTGGGTTGTCTTTGAATAAAAGTTTGATCTAGTCAGCCCTGGGCACGAACGCCAGAGGTGAAGAGGCAGGAAGCAACGGCATAACTTGGGGGGATTGAACAAGCTGTGGGAGGTGAGGAGTGTTGTATCTAAGGGCGGTTGCCCTCAGCAGAGAATCAGAAGTCTCCTGCCTCTTGGAGGATTTGGTAGCAGGGGATGAAGGCTCACTGTTGCTGTCCGAGGTGTTATGCACAGGGTGCCTGGCAGAGGAAGATGCCTGGCCAACGATGAGGTGAGGTGCGGTAGGTACAGACAGTGCTTGTTCCGTTGCTACTTCCCAAGCTAGCGAGACATTGCTACTACTTTGTGGTAGCTGTGGCCAGTCACTCTGAGTCATTTTATCCTTGTCACTCAGCGCTAGGTCAGCTCACAATTATTGTTACAAACAGCTGAAACAAGAAACATTTTTAAGACTGCATGGAGCCATTTTGATCACCTCAGACTACACTGTAGAAGGTAAGAAGATATAAATATGTGTGCCAGGCGCCTAGTTTGGGTGGGGAACAGGGGGACGTGTCCCCCCCACTTTCTGGAGCCTGGGGAACAGAACATCTTTTGTTCCCCTCCACTTTTCTAGATGAAAATTTTCAGGATGAATAGCTTTACGCAATTTTTCTTTTTTTTCCTTAATGGAAAAATCCTTTCTATGCAGTATAGTATACTTCAGGTGATAAGAAAATCATTCCCTGCTGAGCGGGGCAGGTAGAGTGGTCATCTGAGTCATGGATTAGAAGAGGTTAATCCCACCAGATGTATGTACTTAGGTCAGTCTTGACGTATGCACCATCCCTGATGTCTGAGCCAATGAGAATCAGACTGAAAGAAGAAGTAGTGGAAAAAGAATTTCTATTTGCTACCATCACAGCAGTAGTACAAAACAGAATATCAGACTGGGGGCGGGTTCAGCAGCGAATTTTAAAATTGCACATTTGTCCTAAGTGGAGAGAGAGAGAGAGAGAGAGAGAGAGAGAGAGAGAGAAACAGAAAGAAACCAGTAGTATCACGAATGTGGGAAAGTGTGTGTGTTCGAGACACTCAAGCCAGAACTCGAGTTTTCATTGGCCCATCCATTCCGCCATTTTTCTTCCAGCAGCCAATCAAAATACAGGGTTTACTTCCGAATATAAACAGATAGTATTTTTTTTTGTGAGGAAGAAGGAACCAAAGGCTGAGCCCGCAAAACGTTCGTTCCAAGAAAAAACAATACAAAAGAGAGCCATATTCAAGATCCATTCATTTCGAGATGCCTGGACACACTGCGTTTGAAAGACTGGAGATCATAGGAAGTAGGAAATACAAACAGAGGGAGACAGTCCCACAGCTGACATGTTGCATAAATGAAGAACTGAGAGTAACGGATAACTCTTGCATTAGTGACTTGGACAGAAAAAGGATGAGAGTTTTTTAATAGAAGGGTGCTACGCACCCGTCGTAGAGGTGGAGGGATGCAAGCAGACAGTTCAGAGGAGCAGTGACCATTGAAGTAGCGATAGAGAAGAGATAAAGAGGCAACAGTGCGGCAAAGAGACAGAGGTTGAAGGGAGCCAGTAAGAGGAGGAGAGTTGATGAGACGAATAGCCTCTGACTCCACCCTGTTGAGAAAAGCTGTACATGAGGAGCCTTCCCACACATGAGAGTTGTACTCTAAACAGGGGCGAATAAAACCCGTGTATAAAGTCAACAACTGTGCAGGGGTAAAGAAGACACGGAGTTGGCATAGAACACCTAATCTCTTGGAAGCAGATTTTACAAGAGATACAATACGATCTTTCCAAGATAAGTCCCATGTGAATAAAACCTGAAGCATGTTCAAGGATGATACAAGATTGAGCTGGATATTATTAAATATTAGTGGGTACTCCTTTGGAAGATTTTGGCAGGTTGATAGGTGTAAAAACTGAGTCTTTGATGCATTAAAAACAAGATTATTTTTTCCCCAGTCAGAGATACGAGCCAAGTCAGACATTAGATGTGCCATAGCCTCATCCCTTGTTTGCTGAAGTAACTGCTGAGATGGATGTTGCAGAAACCGAATGGAAAGGTGAAGGGTGGAATCAACAGCATACGAGTGGATAGGATTAGATGTACAGCTTAGAAGATCGTTGATGAATAAAAGGAAGTGAGCTGGTGATATGACAGAGCCTTGAGGAACACCACTCTTCACAGATCTAGGAGAAGAAGGATGGCCGTCTACAACAGCAGCTATAGAACGACCAGAAAGGAAGCTATAGATGAAGGCACAGATAGAAGGATAGAAACCTTAAGAGGGCAGTTTGGAAATTAAAGATTTGTGCCAGACTCGATCGAAAGCCTTTGAGATGTCAAGTGCAAATGGCAAAGCTTTCGTCAAAGTCCCGAAAGGGGGATGATCAGGAGTTTGAAAGGTAGGTGAGAAGATCGTCAGTTGAGCGTCCCTGACGGAACCCATACTGACGATCAGAAAGAAGGTTGTGATAGGAAAGATGTTTTAAAAGTTTTCTGTTAAGAATTGACTCGAAAACTTTTGAGATACAGGATGTTAAAGCAATTGGACGATAGTTAGAGGGTTGGGAATGGTCACCCTTCTTTAGGACTGGCTAAATGAGAGCAAATTTCCAGCAAGAAGGAAAGGTATAAGTTGAAAGACAAAGGCGAAAGAGTTTACCTAGGCATGGTGTAAGCACAGAAGCACAGTTCTTGAGGACAACTGGAGGGACTCCCTCAGGCCCATATGCCTTGTTAGTATTGAGGCCAGTGATGGCAGAAAATTCATCAGTTGAAGAAATTTTAATGTCAGCCATGAGGAAGTCAGAGGGGGGAAGTGATGGAAGAACAGCACCAGAATCATCTATGGTGGAACTGGAGGAGAATGTCTGAGTAAAGAGATCTGCTTTATCAGTAGAGGAAATAGCTACAGAGCCATTAGAGTAGAAAAGAGGAGGGAAGGGTCATGAGGTAAAGTTGTTAGCTAGGTTTTTGGTAAGGTGCCAGAAGGAGCAGGAAGAATTCGAGTTGGAGAGTTGAAAGCATTTAGTATGTATGAAATTATTTTTAGCAGAGTGAAGAGCAGACTTAGCACGAGTCCAGGCAGAATCGTAAAGATGATGTGATTCAGGGGTGGGTTGGCTCCAGTACCATTTATAGGCCCTCTCCTTGTATGACCCATTGCCTTTCGTATGGTAGGTGCTGTGCCGGAGTGTGGTATATTTCATCATAATTTAGTAGGTTATTACGCAAAACAGCTGTACTTCCTTATATGTACAGAGAGATAAAGACAGCAGGTAAATTATGCGCCTAGAGTAAGACAGTGATGATGTAAATTAATTTCTGATGAAAATGCATCAAATCTAGGGAAATTTATGGTGACAGATATCTTAGTGAAATATTCCAAGTGTTTACCCTCCCTAGCAAAAATCCTGGATACGCCACTGGTCCAAGTGATACATGTTCATTCACTCCATGGCCTTGTTACATTCACATGTGGGTGTTGATTAATAAAATAAACTAATAATATCAAGAGAGGATAGATGGCGCTCGCAGCAAGTAAACAAACCAGTGAGAAAACTCTCCTGATTTTGGTGAAATTCTGAAGGATTCAACAAGTTGCCACCTTCCAGCCTTGGCAGAGAGCTATGGTAAGACCTAGTCTTTAGTACAGTGTCACCTGGGAATGTAAGGGTTTTTGGACTTTGTCATTAATTTTGATATAAAAACCTATACACCTGGCCAGTCCCTGCCGGTTGGAAGTTCACGTGTCTGGCATGCGCAGTGAGAGGAACATGACATGTAGCATCGTCATGGCTACGTCACTCCTCCCGAGCACATACACCAACTCCACTCCACTGGTGAAGGAGTTGTCAACACTCTGAAAGCTATCCTATTTGGGCAATATGGAATACTCTGAACCTGCCCCCCTTGCTGATCTTGAGGTCAACCTAGCACTCAGTGACGATGATGTCCCATCTGACGTAGCCTGGCCCCCACTTGACCTTCAATAGGCACCAGGGCTCCACACCCACAGCAGTTGGAGTGACTCCCAGGCTGCCTCAACCTGTAGCCCCCCATCATGCCACCCAGGGCTCCACCTCCACCAAACACCCAGTGGAACACACTTAGGATATCAACAGTGAACCATTGCCTCCTGCTGCAAAATCATCCAACGCAATGAGACTTCTCAGTGCAAGGTTCCTGATCAATCCCTCCCTTGCCTCACTTCTCAGAAGACACCTTCCCAACTTGCATCAGTTCCTCCAGCATTTGCTTCCCGAGCTGAGTATATGAAACTCCTCTTCAAAGAGTACCCAGCTGTTGATATCAAGCTTTGTTTGCTGTCTGAGGTTACCAAGATGTTCCTTCTTGATCAGGAGCTAGCTGGGGTCAAGATATCTTCATCACCTCTCGCTTTGTCTATATTTCAAGACGATGTATGGACAACATAGATAGGGTCACAAGTGGTGAGTTCCTGTTCTTGTTTCTGGATGTTAGGACTCAATCGACAGGCCACGTAAGTTCCCAGCCTACCTCATCACCTGCTACCCTGTCGGCACTGACCCTTTCTTGGTCAAAGAACTCCCTGACATCTATACTGCTCGTTATTTCCATCAAAATGGGATGCCCATTAACTACTTGTCATCTGGAGTCTCCCAGACCCTCCTCCACCAGTTGGCAATTTCAGTTTCCTCCCTTGTCTCCCATCCTGTAAGCTAGGAAGAACAGCCGTGGAGCCTTACATACTAGGGAATCGGACATAAATCACACTACTGCTCTGCCTCGAAGTGTCCGTGGTGTGCTGCCAACCATGGCTCCCTTACTTGCCCATATTGCACCCCTTCACCACCCACCAGTGCTGCTGCCACTTCTACTTCAGAATGGCTACCATTACTTGTACTGGACACCTTGCAGTGAAGATGTCCTCGTTGTTATAATACAGGATTCAGTGTGTGGCATGGTTGTACCAAACGCTCAGGCCTTGCCATGACTTCTAGAGCTGTGCT
Organism: Coenobita brevimanus; assembly: GCF_032717465.1. NCBI lineage: Eukaryota > Metazoa > Arthropoda > Malacostraca > Decapoda > Coenobitidae > Coenobita > Coenobita brevimanus. Next base: position 26,428,948 of record NC_137006.1, read on the forward strand.
ACCACATACATCACCACCACCAGACGCTGCCTCATCTACTCTCAATTCTGCATGAGCACTTGCCCTCCGTGAAGCCATTGCCTCTTTGATGTCTCGGTGCACAGTGCTTACACCATGCTTTAATACCACTGAGGCATGCATTAATGACTTTGTCAGTCAGCACACCATCACCAAAAGCACACTCATGTCTCTTGTTGAGTCTCATTTGGTTTATCAACACTACTGTCACCACCTTCACAGAGAAGCTGGATGTTATCGCCTCTTGCCTTGAGAGGATCAGTGATCTATTGACAAAGGACCCCTCACATACTACACCACAAAGCAATGCTCATGCTACCTCCTCATCCCTGCTTGACTCCCGGAAATCCAAATGTAAAATTTGTTAACCGAATGCCATTTCATATTATCTCTTGGAATGCCTGTGGTTTCAGAAGTCAATCGAAACTTGCTGTACTCAAAACCTACAGTATGTATGTCGCCATCATCAACAAGTTGTATTCAATCAAAAAGCTTTTCTTGGTCTTCCTGTACCTGGGGAAGAGGCTCCCTCACATACTGGCTACGTTTCGTATGTTAACCTCGCCAAGAATGGTCTCATTAACATTCATTCCTCCATACCTCATCAACTTCTCTGCTGCTGTGTAGATATGACATTTCAGCTTTTTTAGGTCAAATTGGGCAATGGTAAGATCTGCTCATGTAACATCTGTTCTGCCCTTGGAAGGATTAATCTCCCTGCCCTCTGCACTCCTACAATTCGTGGCATGATGTACATGGATGACTTTAATGCCTCACATCCTGCTCTCGGTGACCACTTTCCTACTCCAAATCGCAATGGACTTCCTCTCCTTGAATATATTCACCTGTACCAACTCACTGGCACACTGGTGATGCCAAGCACACTCGTGGAGGCACTCTTGATCACACCATGACATCCTGGCTAGTGTCGTCCTAAGTCAGGTACACCTCCATCCCTATCCTCTTCTCGGACCACATTGCCCTCAGCCTCCACTATTCTCTCCCTGCTCGAACTTCCCCTCGTTCACAGCTGCATTACCATTCCTCCTAAGTACTGCCTTACATAGATCTCATACATTTCTAACCTCCTCTCCACATTTGATTTACAGTCATCTGATAACTAATATTCCTCCCTGGTAAACTCCACACATGACTTCCACAGCTCGTATGTTACAAAACCGCCCAAAAAAAGTCGCCCTTAAGCTCATATCTGGAGGAGTAGACTGTAGCACCAGTCGAACAGGGCAGTACTCCCGAGGTTGATGGCAAGCTGGTGATAGGGAAAGCTGGAGCTCCCGTTTCACCAGCCCTCAGGACTTGATCCTGACCATCTCTCTTTTCTGAACATTTTCAGTGCATTCATTTACACAGAGTGTAGGCCAGCATGCTCTCATAATACCTCTACCTTCAACTGTCTACACCACACTACATGCACATAACATATCACATCTTCTATTCACATCTTTAGTAATGGCCGCTGCAATCTTACAATCAAATGAGGTGGTACCTTGGATTGCCACCACCGGCAGGGTAGGGCTGGAGGCACAGGGTCCTCCCGGTCGCCATCAAGCGACTGCCGGCAGCGACTGTTGCTATTTCCGGGAATGCTCGTTAGCGAAGAGGTGATGGTGCAGCCCTATTCTTTACCAACATCCGCGGCCTTACCACAAATTTAAACTCAGTTCATTTTTTCCTTCAGTCCATATCCCCTTTGGCCCTTTTCCTCACAGAACCACAAATCTCACCCTCTACTGATATATCTCCATTTTGTTTTCCCGGTTACCATCTCCTTACAAACTTTCGAAACAAGGGTGGCACCAGTTGTTATATCAAATCCCAATATGCAGTTGATACTATTTTAAACTTCACTTCATCCAGTTTTGATTACTCATTATATAAATTAAATTGCCAAAACATTACCAAATATATCTGTGTAGTTTAGCGTTCCCCCAATGCTTCTTCGGAACCCAGTGTATTTGATTCCATATCCACTCAGTTGAGTAACCTTGACCCTGCCCTTGGCAATGAAATTACCATTTTGGGTGATTTTAACATACACAACGTTGAATGGTTATTGCATTCTACCCGGACTGACGACGCTGGTCTACAATGCGAGCTGTTTGCGGAATCGTTTAATCTCACCCGGTTGGTAAAGCAACCAACCAGAATACCTGATAATCTTGACCATAATGCCCATCTCTTGGATTTATTCTTGACAAATAATCCAGATCAATACAGGATAGAGTTACTGTCACCACTTGGATCCTCTGACCACAATCTCATCAAAGCCTCATTAGTTAACCCTCCTACACCTCCCCATTCCGAACCTGTCAGGGTGACCCGAAGGCACTTTGACAGGGCAGACTGGGATGGATTTAGAAATTATCTTGCTGATGTTCCATGGCAGTCTTTCTTCTCTAGTGATCCCAATTCTACCCAGTCCCACATTTGCGACTTAATACTAGCTGGTATGGATTTATTCATACCAAGTCAACAATTCACTAAAAGATCAAACTCTCCAAAATGGTTTGATGGCAATTGTGCCAGAGCAACAGCCCAAAAGTCATTAGCATATAACTCTTACTTAAAATCAAAAACATCTGAATCACTCTCCCAATTTAAAATTGCTAGAAATCATGCAAAAGCTGTATTAAATCTATCTAAATCAAACTCTCTTCAAAAGCAAGCATGAAAACTACTTAACAACCCTAATGACAATAGAATATTCTGGTCAACTCTTAATTCTTTCAACAATAACTTTAACAAGTCATCTTCCATTCCCCCACTAAAATCTTCAGATGGCAATATTACAAATGACCCACGTGGGAAAGCAGATATCTTTGCTAGTACCTTTGCAAGAAACTCTACCATAGATGATACCAGCCAGAATGTCTCAGTACTGGAACTTGATTCTCCCGAAATTGCCCCACTTAAAATACAGACAAGATTCGTAAAATCCATCCTAGACAATTTACCTACCAACAAAGCTCCAGGCCCAGATGGAATTCCGCCAATTGTTTTGAAAAAGTGTTCCCCTGAACTTGCCTCTGTCCTAGCCAAATTATTCAGACTATGCATACGTACTTCTTTATTCCCAAATTCATGGAAAGAAGCCAATATCCACCCAGTTCCGAAGAAAGGAAGTTCGTCTGACCCCTCCAATTACAGACCAATAGCTGTCACATCTTCTCTTGGTAAGGTATTTGAAACTTTAGTTAATAAGCATATTATTAAACATCTTGAATCCAACAACTTAATCAGTGATAGACAATACGGTTTTCGCCACGAAAGATCCACCATTGACATACTCAATCTCTTAACTCATACCATCCATCAATCAATTGATCTTTTTGGAGAAACTCATGCAGTAGCTCTTGATATCTCTAAAGCTTTCGACAGAGTATGGCACCGTTCCCTGCTGTCCAAACTCCCTTGCTATGGACTAACGTCTTTTGTTCCTTTGATTTCTTCTTATCTTAGTGACAGGAAAATAAGAGTAAAAGTAGATTATGTATATTCAAATTTCCACTCAACGCCGGCATGCCGCAGGGATCAGTTCTGGCGCCAACCCTATTTCTGGTTCATATTAATGATCTCTTATCTGTCACTCACAATCCCATTCACTCACATGCAGATGACTCAACACTACATAGTTCATTCACACTCAGACATCCATTTACAAAGTCTAACATCTCTACCTCTCAACTCAGTACAGCCGTCTCCATAAATCACGATCTAGCTACAATCAGTGAATGGGGACAAAACAGCCTTGTCTCTTTTAATACTATCTATCTATCTATTGCCAGACACCTCAATCCCGTTTGGGGTGGCCACAAACAAATCACCTCCAAGTTGCCCTGTCCCCCGCCATTTCACTGCCCTGCTCCCAACTCACACCCCCCTCTCTCATATACCTTTCCACCCCATCCCTCCATCTCATCCTCGGCCTCCCCCTCCCTCTTCCTCCCTCCACCTCACTCACATACACTCTCTTCGTCAGTCTTTCACCCTCCATCCTCTCCACATGGCCAAACCACCTCAGTGTGTTCCTCATAACGCTTCCTATCACATCCACATCAACACCACAATGATCCTTTATATTCTCATTCGTCAGCCTGTCTCTCCATGTGACTCCACAGGCTCCTCTTAAATAACTCATTTCCACTGCTCTCACTCTTGACTTGTGTCCTTCCAACAACGTCCAAGCTTCACTTCCATACGTTAGAGTTGGTATCACAATACTGTCATGTAGTAACTTTTTCACTTCCATGCTCACTTCCCTGTTTCTTATCACTGCTTTCAAAGAATAATACTAGTAAAACTAAATATATACAGTTTATTAATAGACAGATATTGCCAGATTCGTACATTACCTTCAGTGCTACTAATATTCCCATCTCCAAAAGTATTGAAATTCTTGGTGTCTCACTTAACAATGTCCTCAGCTGGACCTCTCATGTCAGATCACTTGCTAAAACCGCCTCAAAGAAACTTGGATTATTGTACAGAGTCCGTAACTTCTTCGCCGATGAGCAGTTAGCTATAATTTATAACAGTCATGTGCGCTCTCAGCTTGAATATTGCTCAACCTTGTGGAATGGTCGTGGAGAGGTTGCATTAAGACAACTAGACAAAATTCAGAGTAAAGCTGTTAGAATCATTAACAACCCTGACATTACATATAAACTACCTCCCCTGCAAGTAAGAAGGAATGTTGCCTCCCTTGCATTATTTTACAGATATTTTTTTGGCAAATGCTCAGACGAAGTTGCGTCCATGGTGTCACCTCTCCATGCCTTCCCTCGTGCTACACGGGCATCTGGTAGCGCTCATGACTGGAATGTCACTCAACCATATTACAGAACTTCTGCCTATCAGAATTCTTTCATTCCCCGAACTGCATCTCTCTGGAACTCGCTTCCACAGAGTTGTTTTCCTCCAAATTTCAACCCACAACTGTTCAAGTCTAACTGTTACAGATATTTTATGAATAGAGGACACCAGTAATCTGGTGTATGGATTATTTTTTTTTTCCCCATTTGTTTTTCCTTCCTCCGTTCTGTTATTAAAAAAAAGAAAAGAAAAAAAATTGATCAACGCATCCTCCAAGCAGAAAGGAAGGTGGTGGAAGTTGGTCTCTCTTTCTAGAGGCAACCAACACCTTACCATCTGCACCAGTACCAGACATGAAGAGACAATCTAATTGCCACCCAGCATTGTGTCTATACTGAATCCTGGCAGAAGTTCACGGATAGCATTAACCATCAGACGAGTGTCGGATCCATGTGGCAACTAAAAAACATGGTTGTCGGGAAAAAGCTCTCCAGTGCTCTCCACCACACTCCAGCTGAGTATGCACAAGATCTTATTAATACATGGTCTGAACAATCACAAGTGTGGAACCTTCTTGTACATACTCAAGATGCACTGTCCTCCCAGCAAAATGTCCACACTCTCCATCTGATGGCTATGTTACTGAAGGCCAATGATGATGATGATGTGCTGACTGCTGATCACTGAATACGAAGTGCAACATGCTCCCATTAGGAGTAAAGCAACAGCTCCCGGGGATGAAGGCATCACTTACCCCATCCTTTACCTACTCCTGAAAGTCTCAAGCAACCACCTGCTAAAACTCTGCAATCTTTGCTTCCGTAAGGAAAATGTGCTAATGCCTGGACCTCCAGCACGATTGTGGCCATTCCAAAACCTGGTACTGACAAAGTCAGACCTATTTCCCTCACTTCCTGCTTCAGCAAAGTGCTCAAATGCAGCTTTCTTTCCTGTTTCATGTTTCGGCTGGAGGACAAACTTTCATCCAGACTGAAAGGTTTTCTGCCACAAAGAAGTTCACATCACTGTCTATTGGAACTCTGTTCCATCTTCTGCCCCATCAGTGTTGTAGCATTCATTTATCTTAAAAGCGTCATTGATGTTGCAAACAGAGATATCAGCATCGAACAACTAGTGGAATCTGGTGTCCAAGAAAACCTCTTGAGATGAATACAGGGTTACCTCTGTAACAGAACTTGTGGGTCTTTTTTAAGGGCACGTGTAGCTTCTCAAAGGCCTTTGAACTTGGCACTCTGCATAGTGGTGTTCTAAGCCTGTTTCTTTTTAATGTCCTAATGCACTGGTTACCCTCTCTTCTTCCCAACGTTCCCGGAATCACTATTACCTGTTATGCTGATGATATCTGCATTCACTCCAGCTCTCCAGAATCTCTTCAGTGTTTCTTTCAGTCATTCTATTAGTCATTTCCCACTTGTGGCCTCATTCTCCCCTAGACAAAAGTAGAATCTTCTCTCCCTGCAACCCAGGAACGCTTCCAGAATTCACTGTAGGAAACAGTGTCATCCCCTTATTTAGGCAGTAGCTCTACCAGGGTGCACCTGTGCAGATTACCCCAACCATACCTGTAAGACGGTATGTTCATCCCATTGTCTCTCCTAAATTAGTTGCAACAACACTTAATTCCATTGAAGTGGCTCATCGACAATGCTGCCGGAATCTTTATCCCTCTGGCCAGAACTATCTACGTTGTATACATACGATCAGTTGTCGATTCTCTCTCTCCTGCTCTCAGTCAACTCCTGAAAGCATTCTTAGAACCTACTGAAAATTTTCAGAACAAAGTAATGAGATACATCCTGGGCTGTCCTATCAACCACTAGAATCGTCAACATGCAAACTGAACTCAATCTTACCCCCTCCTTGTTTTTTTTTTTTTTTTTTTTTTTGGGATATTCGTCCCAGTTGAACTGGGACACGGGCAAACAAAGAGCCCGTCACAGTTGCACATATAGTGCTCATTCCGAAATTAACGTGGTGGAGGGTAGTCCCTCACCATGTTAAGTAAAACATTAAAAGGTACCCTGGCAACAATGCCAGCAGCATCCCTAAATTCATCACCCGATCGGGCATGGCGACCATCGGGTCAAGACCTTAGCAGAGATGTAGCGGGGCAGTGAAGGAGGTAATGTACGAGAGGCACATCGGACCTGGCCAAGCAATGAGGACACGGATCAGGCTCTGTACCAGCGATCTGTTTGAAGCAGGGGAACCCCAAGCGCAATCTCCGTATTCTCACTACTAAATAATTAGGCAGGCCCTTAGGAGGCAGGAGAGGAGAGTATGATGTAGCAGTGGCATACCAGTCTGCAGAGCTAGAGCCCCCCGAGATGCAGAGTTGGTGTTCCTCCCGGGACAGCCTGCCTATGGTTGCCTTTAGTGCTCCAAGAATGTATGAGGGGCTGGGGCGGAGGGGGAATGTTATCTCTGGATGAGTGCAGGCAGCGCGTGCCGCGTCATCAGCTCTTTCATTGCCAGTAATCCCGACATGACCTGGGAGCCAGTGAAGTATGATAGTGGCTCCCCTTTGGACAAGAAGAGTTGCAACCGTGTAAATTGCTGTTAGGAGGAACACATTATCATGGAGGGAGAAAGAGCGTAGCCGTTGAAGGGAGGAAAGACAGTCCGTATGGATAATGACACGTCTATAATGGTGGTGATGAGCATGGCGCAATGCACCCAAAATGGCTGCAAGCTCTGTTTGGAAGGCAGACACTCCTGGGGAGAGGCGCCATGATTCAACCAAATTCCCCACGACAAAAGCAGATCCAGCAGAGCCATCAGGAGAAACAGAGCCGTCAGTAAAGTAGGTGGCCGAACCTGGGGAGTCTAAAGCAGCCACCCGACTAAGACCATCCTGACGAATCATGGCGGGAATAGAAGAGCGAGGTTTGGCCTCTGATGGACTGATGATATGGAAAGGGAGTGGAGTCCAAGGTGGTGGATCTTCAAAGCCAGGGAAAGGAGAATCAGGGTCTTGGCACAAGCTTGGAGTAGCTCCCAAATTGTGAATGGTGGCAGCTGTGGTTCGGGCCCAGTCACGTTGAGGGAGCGCCTCAGGTGGATGGCCCAAAAGTCGTTTGAGCAGGGTTGAGACAGGTAGATCAGGCCGGCGCTGCACCAGCTGGAGTGTGATTGTTGCTGCGCGTAGCGCAATGCGGTGCGTCAGTGATGACAGCCCACTCTCCAAACGCAAATTCACTAGACGGGTCCAAGGTGGAGCTCCGAGCATGATACGTAGAGCATTGTTTTGTAGAACTTCCAAGGACTTGGAGATAGGTGGGGAGAGACCAGTCATACAGATTGCTCCGTAGTCCACCAGGGATCTTATGGAGTGAATGTAAAACGTGCGGAGGACAGAAAACGATGCCCCCAAGCTCCTTTTTGAAGGGTACCGGAGAGCAGTGAGGCGGGTGGAAGCACGTTCCCGTAGGTATCTGACGTGGCTTGCAAAGGTTAGGCCTTGGTCAAACCAGACCCCCAGATACTGGTGTGTAGTGACAAGAGTAAGCTGGTGACCCCCGAGAAGCAATGGAAAGTCTGGGGGACGGAGGCCGAATGGCAGACACTTTGTTTTTTCCAGATTGATTTTCAATCCAAGCTCGTTGCATTTGGCATGGAGTCGAGACAGGGCATAGTACGCCTGGGAGAAGCAATCTCGGCGTGTGAAGACCAGGGCCAAATCATCTGCATAGCAGAGGGGAGAGATGCCTGGCCCATAATCGACGGTTAAAAGCCCCTCCATTAAGATGTTAAAAAGGAGAGGGCTTAAGACGCTCCCCTGGGGGGTGCCATTGGGATGGAGATGAAAAGCTGAGAGATGCCCCTGAAAACGGACCCCCGCAGATCGATCATGGAAAAATCCTTGATCCAAGATAGGAGCCTGCCTCCTACACCCCTTGCTGCAAGAGCTGCAAGTATAACAGTGGGGTTTGCCAGTTCAAATGCCTTTTCGAGGTCGAGGAAGACAGCCATTCCCTTTCCTCCCTCAGCTCCCCAAGGAGAGACGCAAGGCAATGAGTGGTACTCCTGCCAGGATGGTAAGCGTAAATCCTTGGGTGCAGTGGTCCCAGCCGCCAAGCAAGACGAGCCCGCACAACCCTCTCAGCTGTCTTGGCAACACAGCTGAGAAGGGAGATGGGGCGCATGGCAGTGGGATCACGAGGCTTCGGAATCGGGTGAATGACAGCCGCCTTCCACGACCTCGGCAGACGCCCCTCAGACCACGAGAGGTTAAGCAGATCAAGCAGTCGCTTGCTACCACAATCTCCAGCGTGTGATAGAACAGAGTATGTGAGCCCATCAAGCCCCGGTGCAGTGTCCTCCCTGCGTTGCAGAGCTTTCTGAAGCTCACCACTGGTGATTGGACAATCAGCAAGGTCAGGCCTATTACACGCTGCCTGGATAGCTATAACACGAGAGGAGGACAGCTGCGCCTGCAGGGCTCTGACAGACTGCGGGAGATTGGAAGATGCAGAGCGGTCGGCGAAGTGCTGAGCAAGACGGCTGGCCTCAGCGGCAGGGTCAGGATGGGAGGGAGGGCGAGGAGGGCGTGGATCAGAGACGGACCTGATTCTCCTCCACATCTCGCGGAGAGTGGAGTGAGAGTCTAGGGTATGACACCATCTGATCCACGCCTCCTCCCTAAGGCGGCGCTTCGGAAGTCACATGCCGTGTAACAGCAACCAGGTACCGGCGGTGCGGAGATGTACTGGCGCCGTCGGTACTGCTTGCGGCGCCGCATTAAGCCTCCGGTTCAGTTCCTTGACCCTGTCGCAGTAGATCCAGCCGTCTCGGTAGCACCTTGTCGAGCGCTGCCGCAACGGGGATAGCAAGAGAGGCAGCTTGTGCAAAAGCACTTGCTACCTGATCCGCTCTGCTCTCGAGGTCTGAGGCAGGAGGGGATGTCTCAAAGGCCGTTGTGAGAGCATGGGCAAAGGCCGTCCAGTCCGCCCGGTGTAGGTCCCACCGTGGTGGTGGAGGTGGGGGTGGCGGGAGGGGAGCAAGAGGTGGTCAACCATAAGGGCAAAGTGATCACCGCAAGGTGGGGGTGGAGTGACCACGACGCCAAGGCCGCAAGTGGTGCTGACACAAGGGAGAGATCGAGGCGACCTCCCCGAATATGGGTGGGTTCTGCCACATCATTTAATAGGGAGACACCACCCATCTCCTCCAGAACCAAAGAGATGTGCCGTCCTGCTTCGTTGGACTGAAGAGGCGAAGATAGAAAGGCGTGGTGGGCGTTAAAGTCGCCCCCTATGTATACGGCTCCCCTGGCAGCCTGGGAGAACAGATCTCCCAACTCCAGGGTGCCCCTCTGGCTCCGGTAGACATTATATACCGTAAGGGGCGACGTAGCCAGATGGAGAACCACACCCTGAACCTCCACATCAGGTCCACAGAAAGGAGGGGGTTCACAATCCGTGCACGCGATGTGGTCCCGAACCAGAACGGCACATCCCCGTGTGGCGCCACGAATGTACGGGAGGAGATGGGTGGTGTAACCTGGGAGACGAAATGTGGAACTGTCTGGGAGCAGGGTCTCCTGCAGTAGGATGACATGGGGGCGGTCCCTCTCGGCCGCCTCCTGCAAGAGTGGGAGCTTGTGCCGTGCTCCTAAACAGTTCCACTGGAGGAGTCTAAGGGAGGAGGAGTCCTGCTGTCTGGGGAGAGACAGAGACGACCTGCCTCCGATGTCGGAGGTGAGGGTATGTCCGTACTTGTCTCCACCGAGGGTGGAGACTCGTCTCTGTGAAGGGGGCACGGTGGGGTCCGGGGAGGGGCTGCAGATAGAGCTGCTGAACTGCGGGGCTTGGACCGCTTGAAGGAGCCGGCTGGCTTGCGTGGGGGAAGCCCGTTTCCCACTTGAAGAGTGAGTAAGGTGGCAAGGGGCAGGCCTGGCACCAAGGCCTTCCAGCTTCCTGGAGATCGCCTCGTCTATTATGCGATCTGCAGCAGAGCTGATCGCAGCCGCCTTTATGGTGATACCCAGCTTTAGGGACACTGCTTTGGCAACAGCCACGGCGATTTGAGATCCCAGATCTCTCATGTCCTCCTGTGTGAATGTTATGACAGGTTGAGCAGGGGCAGTGGGTGGGCAGGGCGCTGAGCTGGGTTTTGGTGGCAAAGTCATAGATGGCGGACTGAGCGTCGGGCTGGGTGGCAATGAGAGGCTGGACTGCGGTGGGTAGTGAACCTCTGCAGTGGTCTGGCTTACCGTGAGAGCTGAGGGCAAGGGAGGAAAGTCTTGATCGCGGAAGGCTGGTGGGCACGAAGCAAGAGGGCGGCGTTGTTGTCCCCATATGAAAGTGCCGGGGGGAGCTGGAGTTGCACTGGCGGCCTGTTGCTCTTGCACGAATGCAACCTGTCTCTCCCGACCCTGTTCCACGCGGCGAAGTCTCGCAGGGCAATTGCGGTGCCAGGCGTGATGTTTCCCTGAGCAGTTGGGGCACTTGGCAGCAACCGGTTCCTTCGCCTTGAACCGTTTCAGGCATTGGTCTGTGTCGTGCGCTCCACTGCACATACCGCAGATGACGGGGCGGTTGCAGGTGGCACGATGATGCCCGAAGCATTGGCACCGGTAGCAGCGCAGCGGTTCTGGCGTGAAGGGGCGGAGATGAAAAGTGCCCCAATTGCCCAGGTCGAGGGACGGCACTAGAGGCCCGCTGAGGGTCACACAGACCTGCAGCGTCTCCTCCCGTGTCCTCTGAGTCTGGCAGCGCTCTGCTGCCTCGACAAGAGGGTGCCGTAAGAGGATATCCACGGCATACGCCGGGATATCCCATGACTGTTGCCTTGACAGTTTGTCCTCCTGGAGACAGCTCCACTATCTTTATTATGGGTGCTTCCTCCTCTGCCACTGCCCTCAGCCGAAGGTATGACTCCTCCTCGGTGGGGATCAGCACGCAGCTGTTGTCTCGGCCATAGCGATTCACGGCCACGAGGCCTGGCAGGTGGTTCTCCAACGCCGCTACTGCATCGTAGCTGGTCTCGTATCCTTCCTGGAGAGGAACGCGAAAGGCCGGGAAGGACGAGCGAGGAGGAGGAGGAGGCACAACTGAGACTGAAGGGCGAGTTGCAGAGGGATGCTGCTGTGGCACCAAAGTCCTGTATGCAGGAGCGTGAGCGTTTCCCTGTGGCGCTCGTCGTGTTTTTCGTGTCACAGGGATGAAACCGTCGGCGTCAGGAGAGTCGACGGGCGTAGCAGAAGGGGCAGCTCCAGCAAGAGAGGCAACAGTAGCTGGTGCAATCGCAGCACAGGCTGCATCGTGTGCAGCCGAGGCAGTAGGTGGTGACACCTTGGCAGAGGTTGGTGCCTGACTGCGCGGGCACTCAGAGGGAGAGGCAGCTGGATGGGTGGCACCAGAGGTCTGTGCCTTAGCTCTGGGAACAGGAGGAGGAGCCGAAGCATCGTCCTCCATCGCTCATGCACACGTGCAACCTTGGTTGCACGTGCCGAAGTGGAAGGGGGCCTGAGGCGACATGCCGTGTGCAGGGAACAGTCCCCTTAAGCCTAAGAGAAGGAGGGAGGCAGAGGCGTTGCCAGGCGTCGACGAGTGGGAGCTAGCGTCTGAGAGACGCCGCTCCGCTCGCGCCTGGCATGGCAGCAGGGCGAGGCGTCCTCTGCTGGGAAGGGGTTTGACGGGCTGGGCCCGTGGGCCGGGGGATCTGCGTCCTTCCCATGTCCCTGAGGGACAGACACACAAACACACACAGATGTCACTCACACAGACACACAAACACACACAGACGTCACTCACACAGACACCCAGACAGGTACACCAACACTCACTCTGAAAATGGAAAGCAATAAACCGTAAAAATGGCCTAGTTCCCTACAGTGACGGGCAACCTATGCTCCCCGCCCTCTAAAGGGCGACGTGGGAGGCCCCGCCACTGCCCCTTTCGGGACTTCCCTAATCTATAAGAGCCGCCCTCACTGCCTCCTTTAACCAGGCCCTAATGGCCCCCCTTCATGGAAGTGCCCTAACGGCACCCCTTCAGGGTTCGGCGTCGTACTACAGCGAGGGACACTAACGGCAGGCCAAAAAAAAAAAAAAAAAAAAACACACACACACACAAACACACTACACAAACACTCTCACAGTCAAGCAGTGGCTGTCTGTCAGAGACAGAGTCAGAGCCAAAGCACAGAAAGAGAAAGAAATTCACTCTCTGTGCTGGAGACTAAGTCCAAAAGAGCCAAAAACAAGGAAAAACTGGCAAAAATCAACCTCAGTAAATGAGACTAAGTCCAGTCTGAGAGAGAGAGTGGCCAGAGCTCCGAACCAGACAGCGTCTGAGCAAGGAGTCGCCTCCTTGTTGAAAGAATATACGCCGATGTCTCTTATTTCTGTGTCAAATGCCTTTCCTCTCCCCATCTTGCCCCTTATTATTCTCGGGTCACCAGAACTTCACTCTCGACCCTGTTGCACCTCGACCTCTACTTCGGTTCAGCATCTGCACCCTTGTTAACTCCTTAACCACGGGGCATCACTTTCATGATGCTTGGGAGCAAGGGATCATACCGCGGGGCGTCGCTTTTGTGATTCTGTGTTACTTTGAATTCACCCGGGCTTCCAAGTGGGGGCTTGCATCATCTATCAGTACTGCCAATGTCCAACACTAGTCAGCACTCCTAATCTCATCTGTACTCCCATCCGTTGTTGACAATTTAGCCATTTCTCCCCGTTCTTGACTCCCCTCCCTACCCCCCCTCCATTACAGTATCCTCTCGCCTGCCCGGCCGTGCTACGCTAAGTAAATCTTCCCTGGAATTTTTCACTGATTTCATCCATTGAAATAAGCCCTATGCCCTATTCTTATACCAAATACTATATACAAGAAAGAAATAAGGTAAGTGAGAGTGCCATACACCTGGAATTGGCTAATTATCACCTGACAACACCTCATGTGCACTCGTTCGCTAATTTTCGCTGTTTTTTTTCCCTTGAAATATGCCATATAATCTATTTTCGTAATAAATATACATATAAGGAGGGAAGGGAGAAGCCTAAGTGATATTTACATTCACCTGGAACTACCTAATTTATAATGTATTGTCTAGATTTCCTGCCAATCATTTCAGTGAAATACATAGCTGTTTCAAGAGCTACGTTGGTAGTACTGAATAACCCCTAAGTAGGCCTCAACCCGGGCCGGCCCTCCTTTATCAGTTCTCTCTCATCTTCCGAAGAGGAGGTACGGCTCATCCTCTTGCTGACTTCAGGGCCTTTTTTCACCCCCATGCAAAGGGCCCTGTGACCTTTACCCCCTACTAAACCTCGTGTGGAAAGAGGTAAAGGGCTGACAATTGATAAAAGAGTGACTACGATCTTTCTATTGAGTAAAACAGTGCAAGTGGAATTGTAAATAATGTGTAAATAATGTGTAAACAGCAAGTGAAAGTAATGAATGTAAATATACGTGAACAATGGAAAATAGTTTTATAAGTTACTTCAAGTGACATTGCATAACACAGTGTAAATAAAATAGAAATGTAGATAACGTAAATAAAATAGAGAACGTAAATAGAAATGTAAATGAGTAGTATTATAAGAATACGAGTATATACCCTAGGAGTAATGAAAGTGAAAGTTTCACTCTAGCATGTCTGAATACTATGAGTTATGAGAGTGAAGATGAAAGTGACATTCACTCTCAATGCAAGTATACAGGACGAGAAAGTGAATGCTACGTATTTTACTGAAAGAAATTGAATCCCTACAGTGACAATAAACTAATACTACTGAAGGAAACTTATGGATAAAGACTGTAGATATATATAAGTGTTATATAGTGATAGAAATATAAAGTGTGAGGGGTTTTATGAATAATAAATGACAGAGTACCAAGAGCGAACTAGCGCAAGTGCGGCAGTCAGACGCGCTCATAATTTTCATTGCTTTCACAGTGTTTTTTTTTTTGGAGTATGGATCCCAAACTACTTGAAAATCATAGTGTTTATAGTGTTAATATCTGGCTGTGGTAATCATATTACGGGTTGTCGGGAAGTGTAAAGTGGAGACTTCGTTACCCAACTTCAGAGGTCGCCACAAGTCCTACGGTAACTGACGAAGGCTCAACAAACATTCCAGGAGAAAGCTGAAGGTATGTGCCATAAGCATATTTAATTTTAATATTCTAGGACTAATAACTGATTTTTGGCAAATATTTTTTGAGAGTCTGTCGGAGCCCGAATAACCCGCGGTACACGCAAAACATCGGTAAACATGCCCGCATTGTAGGGGTTAATACAGCCTGTCTCATCATACAAAGACTTGATATTAATGTTCCCTTGGCAGAAGTGGATCATGGTCCACCTCCCTGAAGGTTTCCTCATCTTGAAGTCTGCTTTATTCCTACCTCCAGGGCAGACCTACCACTCCTCCAGAAACAACTAGTTCTGGAAACCTGCACAAGTGTGTCCTCAGTTCCTGCTGCACACACACCATCTTTACATTGGCAGTTCCCTGCAAGCAAATGGGAGTGCTGAATGTGCCATCTACACACCTGATTTCGACCCACCAGAGGGAGGCTAGATTGGCCACAGACTACCAAACTCGTCTAGCTCTACCTCCTGTGAGCTACAGGGACTCTTGCATGTAGTCTCCTCTCTCAGCAAAGCCTGAATTGTGTAGCTATCTGTGACCCTCAGTCTGCTCTTCAGGCCATCTCATCTCCATAACCCACATGCCACCGCTTAGTTCAAGAAACCTTACGTCAGCTAGCTTCAGCTTATGAATATTCTCTTACCATACAGTTCTTGTGGATTCCTTCGCATGTCGGAACTGCAGCCAATGACACTTCATTTACTCGCAAAAAATACCTGTGGACTGCCTCTACCTGATGGTGCCACATCCTTCTCTGCCAAAAAAGAAGAAGATACTTTCAGCCACTGTTCTCCCTACACTCGATTGCTGGAAAGCTCAGTGGAATCAGAGTGTGTCCATCCAACACTATGACCACTCTAGTCTATCCCCTCTCAAGTATGGTCGACATGGACTAATGGTTCGCAGACACAATGTTGTGTCTGCTTGAATTCGGTTTGAACATCACCCAATCTGACAAGTCTCTGAGGCAGGGAACGTGTCTCACTTCTGCAGACTATGCGACCTTCAGCATTACTGCCTTGAGTTTCCCTCAGTGAAGTACCTTCTGCCTCAAGGACAGTCCCTGACTGATATATGTAATTGTCTATTCACAGACAATCATTTAGATACCATTCTCGTGTAACATTCTCACTTTGGTAGGTGCTAACTCCTGTATTGTAGACTCTAATATATCTGTGTAACAAAACAGTGTGCCCTACGAGACACGAATTCCCCTGTACATAATACTTTGGTGGACGATAACTTCTGCATTATAAAGTCCAATTTTCTATATAATAAAACAACATGCCCTACGAGACACTAATTCATCTGTACATGATACTTGGATTCAGTGTCCTGTTACTACGTATGTCGCCCCTTATGCATAATAAACTGATTAAAACAGTAGTTTTCTTTTTTTTTAATTTTTGTGACGAAGAAGGAACCAAAGGCAACGAACCTGCAAAACTATTCCTCCCAAGAGAAAAACAAAATATAAGAGAGAGCCAAATTCAAGATCCGATCATTTCCAGATGCCTGGACACACTGCATTTGAAAAACTGGAGATCATAGGAAGTAGAAAATACAGACAGAGAGAGACAGTTCCAGAGTTGACCTGTTGCATAAATGAAGGACTGGGAGTAACGGTTAACTCTTGCATTAGAGAGTTGGACAGAAAAGGGATGAGAGTTTGCTGCTAGACGGGTGCTACGCGCCCGTCGTAGGGGTGGAGGAATGCATGCAGACAGTTCATAGGAGCAGTGACCATTGAAGTAGCGATAGAAAAGAGATAAAGATGCAACAGTGCGGCAAAGAGACAAAGGTTGAAGGGAGTCAGTAAGAGGAGGAGAGTTAATGAGGTGAAAAGCCTTTGACTCCACCCTATTGAGAAGAGCTGTATGTGGGGAGCCTCCCCACACATGAGAGTTGTACTCTACACAGGGGCGGATAAAACCCCTGTATAGAGTCAACAATTGTGCAGGGGTAAAGAAGGAATGGAGTCGGTTTACCACACCCAATCTCTTGGAAGCAGATTTTACAAGAGATGTAATAATTATGATCTTTCCAAGACAAGTCCCGAGTAAATGAAACCCCAAGCATTTTCAAGGATGATGCAGGATTAAGCTGAATATTATCAAACATTAGTGGGTATACCTGTGGAAGATTTTGTCGGGTTGATAGGTGCAAAAACTGAGTCTTTGATGCATTAAAAACAACAAGATTATTTTTACCCCAGTTAGAGATATGAGCCAAGTCAGACATTAGGTGTGCCATAGCCTCATCCCTTGTTTGTTGAAGTAACTGCTGAGATGGACGTTGTGGGAATCGAATGGAAAGGTGCAGGGTGGAGTCATCAGCGTATGAGTGGATAGGGTTAGATGTACAGCTTAGAAGGTCATTGATGAATAAAAGGAAGAGAGTTGGTGATAGGACAGAGCCCTGAGGAACATCGCTGTTAATAGATCAAGGAGAAGAACGATGGCCGTCTACAACAGCGGCTATAGAACGACCAGAAAGGAAGCTAGAGATGAAGGCACAGATAGAAGGATAGACACCATAAGAGGGCAGTTTGGAAATTAAAGATTTATGCCAGACTTGATCGAAAGCCTTAGAGATGTCAAGTGCAATGGCAAAGCTTTCGCCAAAGTCCCGAAAGGAGGATGACCAGCAGTCTGAAAGGTAGGTGAGAAGATCGCCGGTGGAGCGTCCCTGACGGAACCTATACTGACGATCAGAAAGAAGGTTGTGATAGGAAAGATGCTTTAAAATTTTTCTATTAAGAACAGACTCGAAAACTTTTGAGATACAGGATGTTAAAGCAATTGGACGATAGTTAGAGGGTTGGGAATGGTCACCCTTCTTTGGGAGTGGCTGAATGAGAGCAAACTGTCTGGCAGCAAACTCTCATCCCTTTTCTGTCCAACTCTCTAATGCAAGAGTTAACCGTTACTCCCAGTCTTTCATTTATGCAACAGGTCAGCTCTGGAACTGTCTCCCTTTGTCTGTATTTCCTGCTGCCTATGATCTCCAGTCTTTCAAACGTAGTGTGTCCAGGCATCTCAAAATGATCGGATCTTGAATTTGGCTCTCTATTGTATTTTGTTTTTCTCTTGGAGGGAACTGTTACTGCGGGCTCATGGCCTTTGGTTCCTTCTTCCTCGCATTAAAAAAAAAAAAAAAAACTTCCAGCAAGAAGGAAAGGTACAAGTTGACAGACAAAGGCGAAAGAGTTTGCCTAGGCAGGGTGTAAGCACAGAAGCACAGTTCTTGAGAACAACAGGAGAGACTCCATCAGGCCCATATGCCTAATTAGTATTGAGGCCTGTGACAGCAGAAAATACATCAACTGAAGAAATTTTAATGTCAGCCATGAAGAAGTCAGAGGGGGGAAGTGATGGAGGAACAGCACCGGAATTGTCGAAGGTGGAATTGGAGGAGAAAGTCTGAGCGAAGAGATCTTTATCAGTAGAAGAAACAGCTACAGAGCCATCAGAGTAGAAAAGAGGAGGGAAGGATGATGAGGTAAAGTTATTAGAAAGGTTTTTGGCAAGGTGCCAGAAGGCTCGGGAAGAATTCGAGTTAGAGAGTTGAGAGCACTTAGTACGGATGAAATTATTTTTAGCAGAGCGAAGAACAGACTTAGCACGATTCCGGGCAGAAACGTATAAAAGATTTGATTCAGGGGTGGGTTGGCTCCGGTACCTTTTATAGGCCCTCTCCTTGTTGCGGACAGCATTAGAACAAGCGTGATTAAACCAAGGCTTTCGTGCATTAGTCAAAGGATATGATATCAAGTAGTTGATACACATGCTTCTTGAGAGACAGGGTTAAGGAAAGGGGTACTCTCTCTCTCTCTCTCTCTCTCTCTCCCTCCCTCTCTCTCTCTCTCTCTCTCTCTCTCTCTCAGTGGAGAGAATTTCCATAATATAGCATTTTTATTCCAGACTCAAGTTACTTTGTTTTGCGTTCCTGCAGGTACACTACATTTTGTGGACAGTAAAATCTCTCCACTCTTTAGTGATCATTTGACTCTTGCAACATTTATTTTTTTTTTAATGTTTCCGACTCTGGACAAAGGCTTCAGGGCCTATCCCAAGGCCCAGTAGTCCTCCTACACACCTCTACATGTCACCACTTCGGCGCTGACACCCACCATCCATATTGAATACATACTAGGGCTGTCTCATACAGGACTGGTGTACTGATATTAGCGTTTTTTTTTTTTTAATTACATGTCAGTGAGTCTTCTGGTAGATCAGTGAAGTCTGCTTAAATGAAATTCAAATCCTTAAACTGTTCCCTGCCCCAGCCAGGATTCTATCCTGGGTTCATTACGACTGTAGGCCGCCTCTCTACCGATTCAGCCACCGCCTCCAGACAATTGCATTAGTGGGTTCTGAAAGTCAACGTTCACTGTCTCGCTATTTATCGCAATAAAGTGAACTAATATTCTTGTCCGCATCTACACGTCTGGTCAAGCGAAAATGTTTCCCCGATAGTAATGAGCCAGTTGTCTTCATGGATGTCAGTGTTAGTGAATTTGATCTGGTAAACATAGGCTTCTTACTGTGGCCTTCCTAAAGCTTTTACGAAGCTGTATGAATATACCTGCAACGAACAAGTTTTCATTTTCACAGTCACACCAACCACCCATTGACACCTCTGTTCAGCGGCTGTATTTGAGATGCCTCAAGTAGAGCTAAAACATCCCTGGGAAGTCTGGTGGCTCCTTAAATGACGGACCAGAAGAAATACTTTTATCAGTATCTTGACATTGGATGCCCGGTGTTATATTACTGAGATAATAAAAACACAACCTTCAGAAAATGCCACATCTTTCTGTACTTTTAAAAGACTGTTGCCGAATACAAATCAACTCATCAGTTTTTACTCCAGAATATCGACACTTCCACAGCTATCCTCATCAAAAGGTTAAATATGCATCACATGTGGTGAACCAAACATTATATCAATATATTTTGGTATGTTCGTACTAGGTAAGTATCTCTTCTATTACTGTACCCTGTATCTGAGAGGTTCTGGAGATATATAAAATTGGGTAGTATTACCACTACAATGCCAAGTGATTCTCTTTACACCATTCATGAGTTTTTCATCCATGCCATGCATCAGTCTCATAACTTCAATATTATATATATATATATTTTTTTTTTTTTCAGAATACCCTACAGAGTTTTCCATATGCGTCCCTCGCCGTTTCATAGCATTTATTTAAATCACTCATCCTCTGACAACTTATAAAGCAAACCAGTTTATCACCAACCAGACGTTCTTGTCCATTGCTTACCTTCAGTATAGTTATTTTTCTAGATATATATATATTTCCTGCAACAGCTGTCAGCATTCATCACATTTCAGCTTCATTTGCGATGTTTCAAGTAAGCGCCTAGTGAGGCTGCCGTTACAGTTAACCCCCCAAGTCGATGATATTTTATATATTTTTGCCAGCCACGAGAGCGAAGCTAGTATTGTTTTCAATATGTCTGTGTCTGTCTGTCTGTGGGTGTCTGTTAGCAGGATAACTTCGCAACCGTTCAAGATATCATCACAAAAATTTACAGATGTGTAGTAGGGAAAAAAAATTTATCAGGAGTTCAAAATTGGTGGAAGTAGGTCAAGATCTGTGGGTCTGTTACAATGATAGCTTCACAACCGCTCAACATGTCATCACAAAACTTTACAGATGTGTAGTAGGGTTGAAAATCTACAAGTATTGTTTCCAGTTTGTCTGTCAGTGTACCTGTGTGTTTGTTATTACGATAACTTCGCAACCGCTCAAGATATCATCACAAAAATTTACAGGTGTGTAATAGAGATGAAAATCTAAGAGTTCGAAATTGGTGAAAGTAGGTGAAGGTCTGTGTGTCTGTTATCACGATAACTTTGCAACCGCTAAAGATATCATCACAAACTATTACAGGTGTGTAGTAGGGATGAAAATCTCCTACGAGTTCGAAATTGGTGATAGTAGGTCAAATTCAAGGTGATATTCCGAGCCGCGCTAGATATGTATTGGCTCGCGACTGGTGTGATTCCCTCCTTGGAGGGTGGCCTCTAGTATTTGTGTGCCTCCATACGATTTTATTCAGTTTTAGAGAACGTCCCTGCAGTGAAAAAGCTAATGCACGGGAGGAGGAGGCACCTTCAGCCGGCAGTGATTCACAGTCAGGTTAGCTGAGATCACATGGCATCCCACGTGAACTTTCAGATTCTTTCAGTCAAATCATTTACCTCAGTCTTCGCACTGGACCTTCCTAGCTTCTAAATGTATGGTAGGTGTTGGGTGATGCCATATCTGGCGACCCAGATCAACCAATCTTACCGCGTCAACTCAGGCAACTTCCAGATGTTAGTAAGCTCCCATTCAGAGCTACTGTGAAATCGAAGTTGCTCTGGTTTCCTCCCGACCTATGCTGGAGTGCCAAAGGTTTGCGATGACAGTGAAAACGCACCTAGTTCGTCTACCTTAACTTGACTGGAATTTTCATATTTTTTTCAACATATTTGTCGTAGCTCAGTGGTAGAAAAACACATTAATACGGCTCTATATCACCCCCATAAAATTTCTTCATGACTGGCACTATGTTCTCTTAATCTCCTTGCTACATCTCAGCATTCAGGATAGTGAGATTGTATTTTAGTCCAAGTTAAAGTGAACAGAGTACAGTATAACCAAGGCAGTACTCTGGATACCTAACCCGAACGTAGCTCCGTAAGTCTGGTTGTGCTGTACGATTATGCAGTAGAAGTAATCTGGGAAAATGGAGACGTGCTCTTGAGCAAGAAAAGACCACCAACATTTGGAAATAAAGAGACTAAATGAAAAGAAAATGAGTGTTAGTGAGACTGCTAAGCCAGTAAGAATACACACACAATGCTATCTATCTATCTATATACCTAGGCTGCTTCCCCCAAGGAAAGGGAGGTAGCCGAGACAGGACGACACACTCTCCATTTACTCATCCATTCAAACACATTCATTCACATCTTAGCCCCAAAGGGGAGAACACACACAATGCAGAGATACAAAATTAAACTAATAAAAGAAGAGGTGCTGAGAAGCTTTCCAGGTCCAAGAGAATACGGCCAAAATGCAAAAATAATCTGGTACAAAGGGAAAGTAATAACTTAGTCTCCTAACCTAACGAGTGTAGGATACTACTGAAATGATGAAGAGATGCTAGTGAATGTCCCAAGTCCACATTATGACGTTAATGCAGACATAAACCGTCAAAAGAAAAACATTATTTATTCTCACAAGTTGCGTCGTACATAAATACACTGCGGTAAAGGAAGAGAAGGAAGTGACCCTGCTAAGCCCACTACAATATGGCCGCGAATGTGGGTGCTTACGCCGGCTTTATGACCCGGTAAGTGAGGTCACTTAGCCGGCCTCGCCCTGATTTATGGCCAGCTACTGTTCATAGCAAGAAATCGAGGCCAGAGAGAGAGAGAGAGAGAGAGTGTGTAATGCGAAAGAGTCAGACCCGATTAGATTTTTTCCTTCGGATTGTTTCACCGTAGTTGGGGGCGTCTAAGTGATCAAGAGAAAAAGGTCTTGCTGCTACTGCTGCTACTACTACTACTACTACTACTACTATTACTATTACTACTACTACTTCTGCTGCTGCTTCTGCTGCTTACTATTACTTTTATACTAACACACACACACACACACACACACACATACACACACACACACACACACACACATTACACGCCCACTCACCTCTCTCTCTCTTTCTCTCTCTCTCTCTCATTTCACAACTTTTCAGTAAAGAGGGGGGGGGGGCACCGGAGCGTAGGATTGATCAACAATTACCGTTGCTGACCAAAGGAAAAATTAAAGGACACGGGTTGCTATGGAAGGTAGAGAATCGTCTAATCAAGTTTGTGTGTGTGTGTGTGTGTGTGTGTGTGTGTGTGTCACGATGAACTTTCGATTACTATTTACTCTTTGTATTTCGTCTCTGCTTCCACCTTGAAATGATATTAACCTTTGTTGTGCTGTGAGGAGTTGGTTTCCTTCTCGATCTGTTGCCTTGCTGTCCAACTATTTCCTAAGTGTTTGTTTTGGTCGTCTGGATAGAAAGATAAATGTCCCATGGATTTTAATACTGAAGAATGAAGTACACCTGAACTGTTGAAATTCTGAATACGGAAAACTTGGCTTTTATTTTAAATCTGTATACAAAAGTCGCTCACCACGTCTTAAGGTGACAACAACCAGCCTCTCGCACTACACATTTTTGCGTCATGTGAAGTACGTTTAGTTATATATGGACCAAACAATAACGAGAACGAGAACATCTTAGCAAAAGGAACGCAGATGAGAGGAAGTATTTCTGGTATGATGTAATGAGTGTCTGCAGAGTTGTGGAGCAAATGTGAATGTGGTAATGATGGGAGATCTGAATGCTAGAGTAGGAAATGTAGTTGATGAAGGTGTAGTTGGTATCCATGGTGTGCCTGGAAGAAATGAAAATGGGGAGAGAATGATAGGGATTTGTGTTGAGTGAGAGATGGTGATTGGAAATACCATGTTTCAGAAGAATGATATATACATGGGTGAGACAGGAGGTTGGAAGGGTTGTTGATAGAGCACTGATGGACTATACAGTTGTAATAGGAAGATTGTTGGATGTGAGAGTTTTGAGAGGGGAGGGTGGAGGTATGTCTGACCACTACCTGGTGGAGGGAAAGTTGAGTGTAGGTATGAGGTGGGTGAGAGCTAGGAGGGTTAGGTGTGGCAGGGAGGTTTTGAAAGTGAGTTGGACAAAACACGGATAATGACGGAGTATCAAGAGAAGCTGAAAGATGAATGGAACACTGTGAAGATCAAGATAATGGCGGTGTGGAGGAGAAATGGCAGTCGTTTAAGAGTGCTGTGGTGGGGTATGCGAAAGAGGTGTGTGGTGTGAGATGAGTGGGTGGTGGTGTAAGAAACAGAAGTAAATGGTGGTGCGAAGAATTAAGTCTGGCTGTGGCTGAGAAGAGATGTGCATATGAAGAGTGGCTGGAAAGGAAGGATGAGGTGTCATATGAGTGCTATAAGGAGAAGACAAATAGGGCAAGAAGGGCTGTGTGTAATGCTAAAGCGGCAGCAAAGGAGAGGTGGGGGAGGTGGTTGACTGAGAATTTTCAACAGAATAAGAAATGTTTTGGAAGGAAGTGAAAAGGGTGTGAAAGAGAGAGTCTTGGAAGGAAGTGCAAGTAAAAGCAGAGGATGGAAGGATGTTAACTGAGATGGATGCAGTAAGGAAGAGATGGGCAGAGTATTTTGAAAGATTGTTAAATGTAAAGGAGGAAAGAGAGGCTGATTTTGTGGCAGATGGAAGGGTGCAAGGATTTAATGTGTTGGGAGAGTTCAATGATTCTTTGATCACGAAGGAGGAAGTGCATAAGGCAGTAAATGAGATGAAAGCAGGGAAAGCTGCAGGTATGGATGGGTGTGCTGTGGAATGTTTGAAAGATGGTGAAGCAACTACTGTTGAGTGGTTAGTAAGATTGCTGAATGTATGTTTTGTGAGTGGTATGGTCCTGATTGATTAGGCAAGTGCATGTGTGGTTCCATTGTGTAAAGGTAAGGGTGATAAGCATGGAAATTTAATTTTAGAGGTGAAAGTCCACTGAGTGTTGTGGGTAAGGTTTATGGTAAACTGTTGATTAACCCATCGTGTGCTGGCAGATTCTGGACCCTCATGGAGCCGTTTTGCTGGCCAATTTTTTACTTTTTTTTTTTTTTGCTAGGTAGGTTAGAAATGATGAGAAAACATGGAGAAAAACCATAAAAGTCCTCACAGAAGCCATTTAGGTCGATTTTGAGGTCGATTCTCCATGAACAGGCAGCTGAAAACTTTGGAGTAACGCCCATAGACTTCACACCCGCTGCCACCACAGAGTGAGAGGAGGCAGAAGCTCTGCATTTTCTTCACTGGCAACTAGCTATTCGAGCCAAGGACACTCTTGTTGGGTATCTATATGATATAGAAAGTGTCCTTAAGCATAGTTATGTATGTTGGCACACTATGACAAGCAAGTGAGTGAGCTGGAGTGTCTAAATTGCATTTTCGAATTTTGGCAAATATATCAAATTGCTGACTTACATGTACGTTGCTGGCACTGTCTTTGTATATAGGAGATGATGTGCATGTACGTCGCTGGCACGCGATAGGTTAAGAGAGTTAGAAAGGGTACAGAGGAGTGATTGGTGATGAAGTGTGGTTTTAGAAGAGGGAGGGGATGCGTGGATCAGGTGTTTGCTGTGAGACAGGTAAGTGAAGAGTAATTGGCAAAAAGTAAGGAAGTATTTTGGCCATTCAGGGATTTAGAGAAAGTGTATGATAGAATTAATGGGGAGGTATTGTGGACTGTTTTGAGACTGTATGGACTAGATGAGATGTTGTTAAATAGAGTGAAAAGTTTTTTTTGTTAAATGCAGAGTGCATGTAAGACTGGAAAATACAATGAGTGAGTAATTTCCTGTGAGAGTGGGGCTGCGGCAGGGATGTTTGATGTCGCCTTGGCTGTTTAGTAATTAAATGGATGGTGTTGTAAGAGAGGTGAATGCAAGAGTGTTAGGTAGAGGCTTGAGTCTAGTGATTGCTGAAAGTATAGAGTGGAAACTGAGTCAACTACAGTTTGCAGATGATGCTGCACTTGTGGCTGATTCGGAAGGGAGACTGAGACAGCTGGTAGAGGAGTTTAGAAGGGTGTGTGAAAGGAGGAAATTAAGAGTGAATCAGAATAAGCATAATGTGATTCACTGTGCAAGGTTAGTAGATGGTAGACAGATGAATGTATTTTTGAACAGTAAGTTGCTTGAGGAGGTAGAATGTTTTAAGTACTTGGGATCACATGTTGCTGTGGATGGAAGAATAGATGTAGAAGTGAAGTTTAGAATGAATGAATGAAATAGGAAAGGTGCTGGGGGTAATGAAAAACGTGTTTAGATGTTGTTAATTTAGCATGGATGTAAAGAGAATGCTGTATGAGGGTGTAGTGGTACCGACTGCATTATATGAGGCTGAGACATGGAATATATATCGGTGTAGCAGAGAGGAAGAGTTGGAATGTCATGGAGATGAGGTGTCTGGGGAGTATGAGTGGAGTGAAGCATATGAATAGAGTGAAACATGAAATGTGAAGGAGAACTGGAGTTATGCACTAGTTGGCTGATTGAGTTAAGTAGACAATGTTGCAATGGTTTGCGCATATGGAGAAAATGAATGAAGAATGACTGGTGAAAAAGATAACTGGATCTGATGTGAGAGATGGAAAACTGAGAGGTAGACCACAAATAGGATGGATGGACAGTGTGAAGGGAGCGTTAGATGCGAAAGGGATGTCTGTAGAGTGAGGAAGAGTGGCTGCACTCGATAGAGATGAGTGGAGAGAAATTGTGAATGCATTAATGGTGACGTGGCCCCGATGGGATGTTCGCCAGCATCTGGTCTGATCAGCTGATGAGTCATGTGCGGGGAAAGGGGTGGGTTCATTATGATGTGGCAAAGGTAAACCAGCTCTGCTCTCAGGCCCTGCTTGCACTATGCAGTTGACCCTCATGCTGTGTGAAGCTGTCCCTTTTCCCCTTAGAGGCTAAGATACAAGTAAATGTGTGTGTGTGTGTTTGTGGATGAGTACTTTGGTGAGTGTGTCGTCCTGTCTCTGCTACTCCTCTAGGGAGAAAACAAGTAGGTATATAGAGAGATTTCCTGGTGTTTATGTCCATGACCAGCTTATGGTGTTAATGACCAGGTGGCTCCATTGATAATCTCTCATTTAGGGGTACTCATGATCATGTTCACCTTTATAACCCGATGGTGTTTGGATCCATTTATCTATGTGAGTCAGCATTTTACGCTCTGGTCCCTGTTAAGATCAAATATAGTAATAAACATAACGCTGAGGAGATCTGAGTAGTGTCATATATGGAAAACTGTCTTATGTTCAACATCAGCACCAACGAATCACTGTGAAGAACATCACAAAATGTGTTTTGAATACTGTGTATCTTATTAACTTTCAGTTATGAAATGTACAAGACATATGCATCGTTCTTAATACTCCTATTTATATATGGATCATATGAGGTAATAAAAAGGGGGGGGGGAGATGTGAGCCAACCTAAATCACTCCGACAAGGAGAATATGTCTTCAGACCTGTTTGTTTGTTTGTTTATCTGTTTACAATTTCACTCAAAAACCAAAAGAGACATTTGGACCAAATATAGTGGGTAGATAGCCCATGTCCCAGGGAACAGTCGGTCAACATTTGGGACTGATCCATATAGTATTACAGAATTTGGATCCAAAAAACACTTTCTACAAAAGCCTAATCAATGATGGGAAATCCTAACCCATTATGAAGAGTGATTTGGAAATTACGTTGTCCTTGTCGGACAGATACGCTCCACCTAGTGCCCCTCCAGTTTGGTTTCTGAATCCTGCTTATTCCATTTGCAGCAGTGGGATATGGGTTTAGACTAATGGTGATAATGACGATGGTGATGCGAAAGCACGCTGGTGGTTACGTCATCGGATTTATTTCCCTACCGTCCAAAGTTTGTCTTTAGATCAAGGATAACAATGCAGAGATCTTTACTGTCGTTAACCACACAGAAAAATAAGATTCAGCCACATACGTGACTGAACTCCATAAAAGGCAATATAATTAAATTTGTAGAAAATTGTCTTGAAAAAATGTGCCAACACGTCTGAAAAAGAAAGGTATCAAACTAGTCATGCTTCTATTAAAAGCAATAATAATAATAATAATAATCCTTGTGTGTGCGATTTAATATCTGACCTACCAATATCAGTTATTTTATAATTCCATTTTTATATTGAGGTTTTTTATACACAGTAAATTCCGGTTCTGTAAATACAAAATTCGTATCTTTGAATCCACCTCTCCAAAAGTTCTAACATTGTTATCACAACATATATCCAAGAATTAACATTCTCATGTACTCTGCTCATTACGTTATTATGTATTGTGCAGGAGTTAGATCAAGGTTGTTGACACTAGTATTAATCGAGTTTTTCTACTTCTGAATCGTTATATTCAGCTAAGGCGAGACCGTTTGACCTGTGTTACGGAACAGAGAAAGATAATGTACACTTTAAGTGAGAATACGAAGAGTCATTACTGTCCCGTAAAGTTCCAGGTTCAAAACAAAAGAGTTAGGTAAAATTACAAGTTAAAGTTTAATGCTTAAACTAATAACAAAACATTCAGGACTCATAAGGATAATGTAATGGCAAATAAACAGGTTAAATATATGGTTAACTGCAATAGCCTCTATTAACACGAAATTAGCAAGAGTAAATTTATCTAAGTCAGCCCTGATAAAATGAGATACCAGATAATACTCAGTGAATGCCAGATAAATAATTACAGATACCAACTATTATAAAAAATGACTGACATAAATAACCCCACACGAATTACAAAAACTTCACTAGGCCTACAAATTAAACTTATGCTATACAGTACAAGAAAAAAATGCAACAACAGTTATACTCAAATTACACACAGCTGCTAGATGTTTGGAGATTTCTTGAGCACTCACAATAATAATAATTGTACAGGGGAGGACAGAGATGTGAACAAAATGAGGAGCAGATCTAAGTGGCAATGATGCAGAGACTGAGCTCATTATATAGGGGCCAGCAGAGCTTGACACAACTTGTAATAAGGACGCGCAAATGAAGCGATGGGGACAAACGGTCGACAATCCCGCACTGAATAACAGAAAGGACGACTTACTCTACTATAACGGTAGAAGGGTGGGACTGAGGCAGAACACGCTCGTGATCAAACATGCAGCATACTGTGCGTTAAAATTACACAAAGGATGATGAAATCATAGGCTATGTAACACCTCCCCACAAAGAAAAAAGAAATTTACAAAGGAAATTTCTTATTACTCTAAAACAATCTGTACATGGCATTACAGAACATGCAAATGTCTTTCCTAATGTTACAAAACATGAGATCTCCCTAGCACGTTCAGTCATAGGTACTTGCCAGTATCCCTTTAACAAATCAAACTTACTTATGTACCTAGCCTTTCCGATCTTGTCTATGCAATCTTCCACACGAGGGAGAGGGTAAGTGTCTGTTTTGGTTATCTGATTAACACGTCTGTAGTCGATGCAAAGCCTCTGTGACCCACCTGGCTTAGGGACTAGAGTGACAGGAGAACTCCACTCGCTCTGACAGGGCTCAATCATCTTGTGGTCCAACAGGTAGCCAAGCTCCTTCTGGATGAGAGGAACTTTCACTGGGTTCACACGGTAAGGAGGCAATTTAATTGGCTTTGCGTCTTCAACATCGACATCATGCATCAACACAGTGGTTCTTCCTGGAGTAGCACGGAACACTTGCGGGTACTCCTGCAGTAATGCCGAAAACTCCTGCCTTTCCTTTGGAGGTAGATGAGAAAGCTTAGTCTGGAGATCATTCATGATATCAGGATTCTTCCCCAAACTATCACTCAGGCTCATACTGCATGGGAGAGCTTCACTTGCAGACTCGGGTGGAACAGCTACAGTGCAGACTGGATTATTTTCGTCCCGCCTGTGATATAACTTTAGCATGTTGATGTGACATAGTTGCTTGCTCTTTCTACGATCTGGTGTGGCGATGACATAGTTGACATCACTGAGTTTCTTCTCCACGAAATAAGGGCCACCAAACTTGGCTTGAAGAGGCTGCCCATGAACTGGTAGCAGAATCAAAACCTGATCTCCTGGCTGAAAGTGGCGTAACCTGGACTTCTTATCATACCAAGTCTTCATCTTCTCCTGAGCAGCTCCTAAATTCTCTCTCGCCAGCTGTAAAGCAGTGGACAGCCGTTCTTTGAAATTCATCACATACTCCAACAGGTTGACGTCATCTTCCTCCGACAGCCAGCATTCCTTGAGTAACTTAAGGGGTCCTCTTACTTCATGGCCAAACAGTAGTTCAAAAGGTGAGAAGCCCAGTGATTCATTTGGAGATTCTCTTGCAGCAAACACAACGAATGGAAGACCTTTATCCCAGTCTTTCTGATGTTCCAAACAGTATTTCTTGAGCATCGATTTGAGTGTTT
Organism: Coenobita brevimanus; assembly: GCF_032717465.1. NCBI lineage: Eukaryota > Metazoa > Arthropoda > Malacostraca > Decapoda > Coenobitidae > Coenobita > Coenobita brevimanus. The sequence continues at coordinate 26,459,027 of NC_137006.1, forward strand.
GATGATATCTCTCCAACGCTCCTTGGGTCTGGGGATGGTAAGCTGAAGACGTGATCTGGGTGATGCCCAACTCTTTCAGAGACTGTTTGAAAACGTTTGACATGAAATTACTTCCCCGGTCTGACTGTACCTCCTTAGGCAGACCAAGCTTTGTGAAGAACCCCAGCATTTCCTTAACCACGTTCTTTGCTGAGATGTTTCTAAGTGGAATGGCTTCAGGATAACGAGTAGCCATATCAATCATGGTCAACACATAAGAAAATCCTGAAGAAGTCTTAGGAAGAGGGCCCACAATATCCACCAACACACGGGTGAAAGGCGCCTCAAAAGGAGGAATGGGAACTAGAGGTGCAACCTTTTCAGTCTGATTACACTTCCCCACAACTTGACAGGTGTGACAAGACTTACAATACCAGGAAACATCCCTGAAGATACCTGGCCAGTAGAAGTGTTTCAAAATGCGTGCCACAGTCTTCCTCACTCCAAGGTGTCCTGCCAAACTGGAATCATGAGCCACTCGAATGATATCCTGCCTACAAACACGAGGGATGACAACTTGATGTACAACCTCCCATTCACAGTCGGCTGATGCTGTTGGGGGTCTCCACTTCCTCATAAGTACTCCTGACTTTACATAATAACAAGTAGAAGCACCGGCTGACTCTTCTTCACTGTAAGCAGAGTTAGCTAGACCTTTCAACTCAGGGTCAGCAACTTGCAACTCAACCAACTCTTGACGAGACAAATTATCAACACTACGGGGTACTGCCTCATCTGGTGAGTGGTCCAAATTAGCAAGAAAAGTGTCAGCTAGGATAACATCATCATCATCATTATCCTCTAAATCACCAGTAACTTTAGCCTTAGCCCTAGTGACAGCACATGCAGGGAACACATCAGGGACATCACAATCCTGGGACACAGCCACTGGCTCACTAGACAACTGAGGAGCTGGACACACTTGACTTTCACCAATATCATTTCCAAGTAAGAAAGTTACACCTGACATTGGGAGTGTCTCAACCAACCCAACCATAACAGAACCATTAACAAAACCAGACTCTAAATTCACTTTGCACAGAGGAACAGAGAAGTAATTATTCCCTACACCTTGTAAGATTACAGTTTCATCAGAGGAATTAAAATTAGAGCCTAGAACACTGGTCAGCATAAGGGATTGGCAAGCACCTGTATCACGATATATTTTAACTGATTTCCTGTCATTACTGTCCAGAGGACTGACAAAACCATCAGACAGGAAATTAGCACATGGACTCTTGAGAGTGTCACCCACGTTACTGCTCAAAAGAGGAGCTCCATCATGAGAATTTAAGTTACCCCTCAAAGCAGGTTCAGTTAACTCAGTTAAAGAATTCTGGGAACTCTCAAGAGTGGACACTAGACCAATTGACTGAATATTTAAAGACTCCTTTTTGTTCACATCACGCTGTCTCCTGAAACATTTCTCCGTAGTATGACCAAGCTTACTACAATAAGTACATTTACTTTTCTGAAATCTAGAGGTGAAGCTGGTATTTACTTCCTGAGAAACATCATCCTTATTCTCTTTCCTGTTACCTGTACTCTGAGTAGAGGCAACGTACTTACTCTCAGCTTTCCCTTTTTCTCTAGAATATCTCTTGTGAGTGAGAACATACTCATCAGCTAAAACTGCAGCATCAGACAAATTATCTATTCTTTTCTCATCAAGATATAGGCTTACATCTTTATAAATACACCTTTTGAAGTCCTCCAGCAAAATCATCTGCTTAAATTTACCAAAATCAGAATCCACATTCTTAGAATTTAACCACTGCTCTAACAGATCTTCTTTGATTTTTGCATACTCAACATGGGATTGCTTATCTTGCTTATAAGTTGTCCTAAATTTTACTCTATAAGCTTCAGGAACAAGCTCATAGGCCTTAAGAATCAAGCTCTTAACTACGTCATAATTATCAGACTGATCCTGAGGCAAAGATGCATAAGTTACTTGAGCTTTACCGGTGAGAACAGTTTGAAGGAGTACTGGCCAATACTCCTTAGGCCAATTAAAACCTGTAGCTACCCTCTCAAACAACTGAAAATACTTTGTTAAATCAGATTCATTAAAAGGAGGGACAAGTTTAACATTTTTAGCCACATCAAAACCATCAGAGCTAGATGATCCAGTTCCACCTTGTTTCATGCGATACTCATGGTCTGCCTGAATCCTAGCAATTTCAACTTGTGCCTCAGCCTCCTTAGCTTTTGCCTGAAATTCAGCCTCCTTAGCCTTAGCCTCCTGCAGGGCTAGCTGTAACTTAGCTAATTCAATCTGCGTTTGCTCATTTGGAGGAGTTACATTAAACAAGCTTTTATTAATCATGCCAACAATTTGATCTTTAGAATGATGAGAGTGAACTGAAATTCCCAATTGTTGAGCAACAAGCTTAAGTTCATTCTTTGTTCTGTTTTCTATATCACACACTGTTTGCACATTTGACAAAAAATCCCTGGCTTCATCAAGTGTAGAAATAGTAGCCATCATGAATATATCACAGTCACAAAATATCAAACAATATCCTTATGATAATATCCTGAATATCCTGATATGAGGTCGCCAAATTTATGTTACGGAACAGAGAAAGATAATGTACACTTTAAGTGAGAATACGAAGAGTCATTACTGTCCCGTAAAGTTCCAGGTTCAAAACAAAAGAGTTAGGTAAAATTACAAGTTAAAGTTTAATGCTTAAACTAACAACAAAACATTCAGGACTCATAAGGATAATGTAATGGCAAATAAACAGGTTAAATATATGGTTAACTGCAATAGCCTCTATTAACACGAAATTAGCAAGAGTAAATTTATCTAAGTCAGCCCTGATAAAATGAGATACCAGATAATACTCAGTGAATGCCAGATAAATAATTACAGATACCAACTATTATAAAAAATGACTGACATAAAGAACCCCACACGAATTACAAAAACTTCACTAGGCCTACAAATTAAACTTATGCTATACAGTACAAGAAAAAAATGCAACAACAGTTATACTCAAATTACACACAGCTGCTAGATGTTTGGAGATTTCTTGAGCACTCACAATAATAATAATTGTACAGGGGAGGACAGAGATGTGAACAAAATGAGGAGCAGATCTAAGTGGCAATGATGCAGAGACTGAGCTCATTATATAGGGGCCAGCAGAGCTTGACACAACTTGTAATAAGGACGCGCAAATGAAGCGATGGGGACAAACGGTCGACAATCCCGCACTGAATAACAGAAAGGACGACTTACTCTACTATAACGGTAGAAGGGTGGGACTGAGGCAGAACACGCTCGTGATCAAACATGCAGCATACTGTGCGTTAAAATTACACAAAGGATGATGAAATCATAGGCTATGTAACACCTGGAAGAGTTAGATATAGCTTCAGTTAATCCTTTCGCTTATTAATGCTGAATAAAATTGTTCAGTATCATCGTCATGTTGAAGACTTGACTGAAATAAGAAATACCGTGGAAGTGCTGGGGTATACACGAGTATATGAAGCGTGTACTGTCATGTTAATGATTAATTTAGCAAGTTATGTGTAATTAATATTATTTGTGCATTTATGTTTATGAACTAATAAAATGAGGTTCTAACGCTTCCATTAAAATTTCTACTGTTTAACATAGCAGGATCTCATTGGCTGTTGCTAACAGTGTTCTAAGCGAAGATCAGGACTTAGCAAAAAGTAAATGTCTGCTCTCACCCTATCATGATCAAGGCACCCCGAATACTTGGTTCCAACTATCGCCAGAAGATTTCATTTAACTGAGTCACAAGAGGCTAAGGGCATTTTTACTGATATGACTAACTCTCTCATGGTGAAATAATTCGTGTATTGTACTCCAGCCAACATCACACGATTTTATTTGAGGAGAGAGTGAGTCACAGGAACCTAAGAATTAATGACCCACGTGTAGAAAACAGGCAAAAATCTAACGTCTCGTCTCCTTGTTATGCAGAGCTATATGGTCCATTGGTCCTGGCTCGGGGATTCACTCGTTTCTCTCTCTCTCTCTCTCTCTCTCTGGGATTTGACAAGGGTCCGAGAAACAAAAGAACTGTTGCCCTAAGCCATACCTCAGGGGAGCTCATTAGTCTGACTTTGTTCCACCATATATCCACACATCTCAGCACCACACTCACTCAGTGCTGAGAGAGAGAGAGAGAGAGAGAGAGAGATGAAAAACAATGATGTGTTAGCCTGAATAAGATATGAAACTGTACCCATAATAAAACAAAATAATATATCTGAAAAATCTGTTCACCTGTATGCACACAGAACCAGTCGTCTCCCCTGTAGGTGGATGAGCAATAATGGCTAACATCGTCATTACCATCGTCATCATCATCCAGACCTCCTTTCCCACTCTAAGGTGGGGTGAGGTAGGATCCAGAAAATGACTGCAGCTCCATATCAGACATAAACCTGCGTCGAGGCTCAACACAACCACAGTTTACTGGGAGCGGCTAAACCAAACACACTCTGTTCCCTCAACACAACACTGTGCATAGCATGATGATGACAAATATGATGATGAGGCAGAATAAATATGCTGTGACTGTCTTTGACGGGGCCCAAAACATACACAACTAGCTAGGAAGAACTCAACCAAACACACCTCACATCAGAACACAACACAACACAACACATCGTATCTCGCACACATTTTTGACAAGATTAAAATGAGTCGGTTACGGGTGCAGTCGGCAACTTCTGTATAAGAAAAACAATGTTGAAATGGTGTGCGAACGAGATGAAGAATGAAAAAGAACAATGATGACGATGATGGTATGCTGAGGTATGGCCTTTCCAACGATATCTCGTTATTGCCCAACGACTCCAGGGTGATTTCATCCTCAGGAGCTTGGTCAGCAAAATAAATTTTCCTTTTTTTCTTTTCAGTTTTTCTACTTGTAATTTCTACTATTTTCCTTTCGTCTTCTTAAAAGTAAATTCATTCTTTGTTGTTTTGGAGTGCCTTTCCCTTACTGTTCCTCATTTTCCAGAATTTATATAGAAAAGACGACAAAGCTTCATTTCATACAGTATTTCCCTTCCTTTTCCAAACGAGAACTTTCCTAGTATTCAATCGTGGTTTTCTATATATTGTTGTTACAGCTCAGGCGCACTAAGTCTGGTATCACTATAAGCTGGGCGATATAGACAATATATTCTTTTTAAATTCCAAATTCGCTCTTTGTTCACCACATGCCCTACATTCTGTACCTTCTCTAGTGAAACGCTTTCTGTTATTCAATGACAAACTATTAGCTTTGCATTTATATGCGATCACAGATAAAGAAGTGTTTTAATATCAGTATCTCCACTTTCAGTATTTTGTTTCCATTGGCTGTTAATTGTTATGCTTGTACTTTATCCATTTCTTCATTCCTTTGTTTTGTACCCTAATCTTGTACCAGCTTTTTTTCCAACTTTCCGCTTCTGTGAAATGGTATATTCAGGTGACTTTTTTATTTTTATATCCACTATGTTAGTTATTACTTTCCATTTCAGTTACTCTTTGTGTTCCTTTCCTTTTTCAGCTCTCCGTCGTCTTTGCTGCTTAGAAATTGCAGTGCCGTCCATTATTCTTGCCATAATGAAAGATGCACTGCCTCCCCTCTAAGTGCATCTGAGCGTATAGATTGGGGCGCCTAGCATTTGTCGCTGTGTTATTGTGTGATCTTTGGAGTTTCGTTGCTTCTTTATAATTCATATTATTTGCATTTACACAATAAAGAATTAACGGAAGCAACTGACTTTTCTAATAACACTTTCCACTATTGCATCACTTGACAATGACAGGGTATGTTTGGTCTGGTAGTTTGTTTGTCTTTCTATTGAGTTTCCCTTCCGTTTTGTGAAGCAGTTTTTCGTGTTTGTGATAGTTATAACTAGATATATACCCCAGTATTCCGTTGTTATCTTCATTTCTTTCCATTAGTTTGGTTGTATCTTCATTCCTTTCCATTAGTTTGGTTGTCCCTTCACTTTACAAAATATTATGCTGTTTTTTTTCCCTTGTTAATCTTCAGGGCACACTCTCTGCTCATTTCACTGGCAGTGTCTTTGCTTTCTTCTGCTGCCTTTATTGATTGTGATAACTGTAAGCCGTCATTCGCGTAGGAAAGTGTATTTATCTTATATTTGTCGTCTCTAAAGCCACTATTTTTTTCCCTCCGGTTTCTGAAGATTCAAGTACTTCAAAATCTTGAAAATGGTGGTAGACCAAGTGGATCCTTGTTTTATGTCACATGAGATATTTATTTCACTTCACATATTTCGTTTTTGGTATAATAGTCATCATTTTCATATATCTGCGTATCAAGTCAAAATCTTATAATGCATTGTGTATTTTTGTGGTGACCTGATCAATACATCTTGCTCTACCGCGTCTTAGGCTTTAAAAAAATCAATTTTTAGTATTAATGTTTTTTTTTCTGTAACTTCTATCCACACGGTACTGTAATTCAATGTGCTATCTTTAACTTTTTCTGCTTTTGTAAAGCCAAACTGTCTTTGGTCAGATAGTTTCTGACAAGATTAATTAGGTGACTAGCAAGGTAAAGAAAAGTATAGCATTCCCCCCCCCCCTCTCTCTCTGAGTTCACATGAAAAAAATTTAGTAGTCCAAAGGATTTTAAACATTCTTTATTACCCCTGATGTTGCTATGGACGCTTTCAGGTATTTCATTCTGACTAACCCCAAATTATTTTGTTGCAGAGAAAGACATACGTACTGTATGTGCAGTCAGAAGGTTATCACTGGAAAATTTCATCTGAAAGACAAGGCGAAACTCCCTCTCGAAATGTCCTTTCTATGTAATGCATACTTTAGATATTTAGTACATATTTACCCCAGACGATTTTTACCCAGTTAAACTAATTGAAGCTCTAGCGTTCCACGAGTCTGACAGAAAATTCTTAGCCAGGAATAACGACTGAGATGATTAGGGCTGAAAAGAGTAGAATTTCCTCTAAATTCGGCAACATTTTTGTAAGTGCGTGTTTGGGTGGGTATTGGGGCGGGAAAGAGGGGTGTATGATGTGTGCGGTGGGAGTTTGTGGGAAATGGGATGGGGTGTGGTTTACTGGGTTGGAACGAAAGTGAGGGGTCTGGGTGGGTGGGAGTGAGTGTGCGAGGATGGGGTTGTCGGTGTGGGTTGGATTGGATAGTGGTGTTGGTGTGTGGGTGTAAAAGTGAGGTGCGTGGTGATGGTGGTGTCTGGGGATGAATGAGGTGCGTCGTGGAGGGAATGAGGGAGTGTTTGAGGAGGGAAAAAAGTAAATGACTTCTCAACTCTCTTGCCGCTTTTCCATTTAAAAACACATTTCATCTAATTTGCCGCGGAAAATGTTTTACAGTTTTAGTCGCTCACCTGCGCACGCACACACACACACACACACACACACACACACACACACACACACACACACACACACACACACACAGATGCTCAGATACATAAAACATACGCAGACAAACACTAAGACAAATATCCTGGCAGATATAGAAATATTGATAATGAGTACTGATAAGGAGACAGATATAGACAGAAAAGTATGTATACACAGAGATAGATATGGATAAATAGACATGGAGAGGTGGATAGATATAAATAGAAAGTCAAATATATTACATAGCCTACATTGGCACATTAGAGTACATACAGTAGCTAGATAATTACTTTAAAAATAATCTGGGTCCGGTAGATTTGCTAATATGATTGTATAGAACTGTTCTTATGAATCCATCAATGTTTCATGAGAGAGAGAGAGAGAGAGAGAGAGAGAGAGAGAGAGAGGGGAGAGGGAGAGGGAGAAGGAGAAGGAGAGAGGGAGGGAGAGAGAGAGGGAAATCAATGAAGTAGTTTTAAATTATGGAAGTGAATTAGGTACAATTTTGACAGCCACACCACCAGGGAACGCCCCACACGTTCTCCACACGTTCGTGGATCTTCACTATATACTTCCCTCAGTTCCCTCTTAGTCTCCCTAACGAGGATGGTGTACTGGAGGAGGAGGGCACTTTAACCTACATCACAATGCGTTCACGTTCATATGTGCCCATGGCAACAATAAAAACAACATCCTTGTGGAATACGAGTATATTGACATTTTCAGCTAATAAACCCGTTATTTGTAAATATTTCATTTCGATGCATTCTCGTTCTTACCAGTTTTCTTCAGTTTAGTACTAGGAAGAACAAGGACGGATTTATCGTTTTGGAGGTCCCTGGCCAACAAATGATGGAGGCCCCTGCCTTCTTGTTTTAACGCCTGTTTTATTGTTTTTATGGAGTCCTACATTATACTTTTGTATTTCATAATCAGTGTGATTCATACGAAGATTGGTAAATTCCTGCATGGAGTTCAACAACGAGTTTGTAGTATGACTTACATTGCTACTAGTACACTCCTGAGGTATTGGTTTTCATACCGTACACATTTCGAATAAGATTATAATGTATATAGATCCAGTGACAGAGAGACAAATTTGTAGCAGATATATTTGAAGAACTACGTTGCACTTTATTATTATGGAATTTACACTTCTGTGATAATTTATCTTAACAAATAAAAGGTCAAAACAGGTATAATGGAAAAGCATGCTGTACAGCCCTTAGCTAGGAACGGACTGACCTGCAAATACTGACGAAAAGCAAGAAAGGTACGAAAATAATGAAATGAAAAATGTATCGTTAGCGAAAGTATAAAGGACTGGTTGCAGTGTCTGGCGAACAGGTTGACAGCGGGGTCACGTTTCTTAATTTCAGTTTTGAATTTAAGAAACAGATAATACAGGAAGCAGTGCCAGTGCACAACAAACTCGTTTCCGACAGTCATTTTAGTCTATCTATCTATCTATTGCCAGATGCCTCAATCCCGTTTGGGGTGGCCATAAACAAATCGCCTCCAAGTCGCCCTGTCCCACGCCATTTCACTGCCCTGCTCCCAACTCACACCCCCCTCTCTCATATACCTCTCCACCCCATCCCTCCATCTCATCCTCGGCCTCCCCCTCCCTCTTCCCCCCTCCACCTCACTCACATACACTCTCTTCGTCAGTCTTTCACCCTCCATCCTCTCCACATTGCCAAACCACCTCAGTGTGTTCCTCATAACGCTTCCTATCGCATCCACATCCACACCACAACGCTCCTTTATATCCTCATTCGTCAGCCTGTCTCTCCATGTGACTCCACAGGCTCCTCTTAAATAACTCATTTCCACGGCTCTCACTCTTGACTTGTGTCCTTCCAACAACGTCCAAGCTTCACTTCCGTACGTTAGAGTTGGTATCACAATACTGTCATGTAGTAACTTTTTCACTTCCATGCTAACTTCCCTGTTTCTTATCACTGCTTTCAAAGAACCAGCAACCTTTCTTCCCTGCTGTACCCTTTCAAGCACTTCACCCTCCAAACCTCCATCCTTACTCATCACACTACCCAAGTACTTAAACGTACTCACATTTTCCAATTCCTCACCATCCAACCTCGCTGTACATTCACTGACTTCACCTCTCTCAAAGACCATCACTTTACTCTTCCCTACATTCACCTTGATTTCTTACACACTCTCCCAAACTCATCCACCAAGCCTTGCAGCTCCCCTTTGTCTTCACTCAAGAACACAGTATCATCTGCAAACAACAGTACAGGGAGTTTCCAAACACTATCCTCTCTCACCAGGGCCACTCCAACATCCACTGTCCTACCTTGTACCTCTTTTATTACCCCATCCATGTAAAGATTGAACAGCCATGGAGACATGACACATCCCTGTTTCAACCCAACCTCCAAAGAGAAAAATTCACTTAGTTCACCATCCACATGCACTGCAGCCTTCGCACCATCGTACATATTCTTCACAGCATTCAACAACTTCCCATCTACTCCATATATTCTTAACACTTTCCACAATCCTTGTCTATCCACCCTGTCATATGCTTTCTCCAAATCCATGAAAGCCACATACAACTTCTTTCCCTTCTCTAGAAACTTTTCCACTAAAGATCTAAGAATGAATATCTGATCTACACAACCTCTTCCCTTCCTAAAGCCTCCCTGTTCTTCTCCAACTAATTTCTCTGTTCTTTCTCTAACTCTGTCAATAAGTATCCTACCATACACTTTTCCTATTATACTAAGAACACAAATGCCCCTATGATTACCACACACTTCTTTTTCCTCTTTTCCTTTGTACAAGGGAATAATTATACCTGACTTCCAATCCTCCGGGACTCTACCTTCCTCCCAGGCCAATCTGCACATCTTCCACATCCATTCTTCTACTATCTCCCCCCATTCTTCAGCATTTCACCACACACTCCATCAATTCCTGGGTCTTTCCCCGATTTAACTTTCTTCATTGCTTCCACAACTTCTATCCTACTGATTTCCTCCTGTCTTCTCACCTCCCTCCTTCTCCCAGCCATTCCCCAGCCACTTATACTCGCATTACTTCCATCCTCTACGTTCAGCAATTCCTTAAAGTGTTCTCTCCATCTGCTCACTTTTTCTCCCTTCTCCACTAGTAATCTACCATTTTTATCTTTCACTCCTCTGCTAACTTCACTTCCACCCTGTCTTACTCTTTTCACCTCTTTCCAGAACATTTTCTTTCAGTCCCTCCACTTTACACTCAAATTCCTTCCAAATTCCTCATCCACTCTCTTCTTACTCTCCCTTACTAATCTTTTCACCTCTCTCTTTCTTTCTACATATAACTCTCTCTTCTGCCTCTCAACTTCTTCCACTCCCCTATTTCTCATCCACTCATTGTATGCTTTCTTCTTTTGTGCCACAGCCTGTTTCACCTCTTCAGTACACCACGCTGTTCCTTACACCCCCCTCCGTCTTCTCTTCCTTCCACACACCACATCACATGCTGCACATATTTCTTCTGTAAATATCCTACACACACCTTCCACGTCTCCCATCTGCTCCAATTCATATTTGCCCAATCGTTCCTCCACTTCTTTCTTATATTCTGCCTTTTTCTCATCCTCTTGTAACCTTTCCAGTCTCCTTGCAACTACTCCTTCCTCTCGTCTTTCCCTTCTTCTATTCCTCCATCATACTTGAATTCTAGTTCTGGCCACCACCAAGTAGTGGTCAGAAAGTCCACTCCCCCAACCTCTATAAACTCTTGCATCCATTACACATCTTCACATCCTTTCATCCACACACACATAATCAATCATTGCCTTCCTTTCATTTAGTTCACCACCCACCCTTCTCATCACTCGCCATGTATACCTCTGGATCATTTTATGCCTGAAGAGGGTATTGGCTATCACCAACCCCCTCCCAGCACATATGTCCACTAACGCACTCCCATTCTCATCTATCTCAGCAGGCACACCCCACTCACCAACTATTCCATCCACCTTCACATTCCCAATTTTACCATTCATATCACCAATCAAAAACACTCTCTCATTCCTTCCAAACTTTTCCATGCACACTTCTACATTTGTCCAGAACTCTTCTCTCACTCTTCTAGCAAGATCTTGCGTTGGCGCATACACACACACAATCGCCCACATTTGTATTCCAACTTTCAACTTTACCCACACAATCCTTGACCCAACGGATCCATACTGTCTTATGCTCCTCTTCCATCTTTTACTCACAACTATACATACTCCTTCCTTTGCCCTCTCATTCTCACCTATTCCTGCACATATATCCCATCCATACTCCCATTCTGTCACACTTTCTCCTCTCCATTTTGTTTCAGTTATTCCACATACATCCACTCTCGCACCCTCAAGCACCTGGACAGTCTCTCTCTCTTTCACCTCATCATTCGCTCCCCTTACATTCCACGTTCCGATAACCATTTCCTTTGTCCGGTCCTTGGTCGTCATCGTTTGATCAGTCCTTGTCCGAGGCTTATTGTTTGTTTTTTTAGTTAGCTGTTTTCCGGGGAGGGGCACTAACCCTCCGCCAACCCTTTTAGTCGCCTTTTACGACAAGCAGGGATACTGGGGAAGTATTCTTGAAAAAAAAACCCTACCCCCAGGGGGGGTAGTGCTGACGTATAAAAAAAAAAAAAATAGGATATCTAGTGATAGATGCCACATATCAAATTTGGAGTAAATCGGGTGAAAACTGACGATTTTATGCCCGCTTCAGATTTTAGGCCAGTCCACCTGACATTGACCCCATTACCGCTGACTGGGGGGTGACCCCCCTGATGTAATGAGGCATGTTATAGGATGCAGATTTGAAAGATGCAGCTTTAGGCTTTGGTTCTATGTCGATATGACGAATTTGAAAAGGGTTATGACGGAAAGAAAAAAAAAAAACGATTGTAACCCGCCCTCCCCCCCCCTTTTTTTTTACATTGTTTTTCCTTCAGCCTGGACTTTGCCCAGTTTGGACAAAATTTTTATCAGGTGATCAGAAGGTCATAGCCCATCATCCCTGTAATTTTAGTAAAATCGCACCAGTAGTTTTCGCGTAAAGTTGTTAACAGACAGACAGACAGACAGACAAACAGACAGACAAACAAACAATCAGACAAAGCGAGTGAAAACAATACCCGTCCACGAATCCCTCCGGGGAGGGGACGGGTGAAAATGTATGTGTCCCTCCCATCCGCTATCTGATATTTTAGTATGTTCTGCAAAAACAGCACAAGAAACAGACGCAGAATATATGATTGGTGTTAATATTAAACCCTTATCAATATTCAATTATTTCTTACATATTTACTCCCTCTTCCCGTTAAGTAGGGTGGCGTCAGCATGCTGGAGAGAAAGGAGAGAAGAATAAAACAAAGTGAGCTTAAACCAAATATAAAACATTCACCACTGATGCATTTTCCATTATTCGCTCAGATATACACTCTTTAGCCACATTCCTAGCAGAAATGGCCTAACACAACAACCATTGCCAGACCCCGGTCTCATAGTTTACCTCAACCGCTTCACACCAAATAGCCAATCCAGTAACACAGGCACCCTTCCCCCAATAAACTACATCGGACTAACTCAATCTATCCCTTGAACGCTTTTCACCCCTCTGGAAGTCCAGGTCACTGCCAGACAAACTCTCTCTAACCCCACCTGTCCACCTCTTCTCTAGCGTACTCCTCCTGTTTACACTCTCTGCTTCTGCCGCATACCATCTTCATCAATCTATCATCGTCCAGTTTGCCCTTTCTCTTAACACAGTACCACACGTCTCTCTCCACTATAGTTTCTTAGTTAACACCATCTTATTCCGCATAACATTCAAAAGTAGTTCATCGACAACACCTCAATCGTCTCTCTCTCTCTCTCTCTCTCTCTCTCTCTCTCTCTCTCTCTCTCTCTCATTTAAGGTCCAAAATTCACATTCATATGATACTGTTAGTGCTACTGTTCCCCCTAACATTCCAATCTTTGCCTGCATTGTTTCCAAACTTTATTTCCATATACTTCGCTAGTGCTCTCAGTACCTTAGCCTCCTCCCCTACTCCCTCTGACACTTCAATACCCTGATTACCATTCGCTTGCATGTCCACACCTAGACATTTTTCTTATACTCTACACATATCCTCAAACTAATTCCTTAACCTCTTTAATTCATCTCCTCATTCTACACTAATCCACATTCACTCGTAGCTTTCTCTTTTCACACACCTGCCAGAATTAAGCCATTGCCTCTTCAGTGTTCTCTGTGTCAGCTGCTAATAATGCAAACAGGTGTTGACTCCCTTCTCACTCTACCTCCCCTCCACACACACACACACCTGCGCACCTCGTCGCATCACGCTCGCATTAACCTCTCATTGCTTCATTACAGGCCTTACAGAAGTCCTTGCAAGGGACATTTAGGATTTCCCTTTCTCTAAGTACTTCTCACACATACTAACACCTGATCCACATACCCCTACCTTGCCAAAATCTACCAGTTACCCCGTTCGCACACTTATTCTGACCGCTTATACGCTCAGCGCACTCCTCTATAGTTTAAACATTCTACCTTATCGCTTTTGTTTCTATAAAGCGGCATAATAATTAAGCTCTCTGTCAGTCGTCTGGTACCTCCCGTGCTTCCAAGCACGCATTAAATAATTTACATAACCAATCCTCCACGCTATCCCTTCCATTCAATAAAAAATATGTTACAATTAGCCAGTATGATCCATTCAAACTGCCTTCACACACTTGATCTTCCTCCCAGCCTTCTCCATCTCTTCTTTCGTTAATATACTAAATATTAATCAGCGCCACCAAATAATACAGTAGTTACACAAGCAGCAATGTCTGTTGGTTGTATGAGGTCAGGCTGCAGTGACTGAGGGTGGACTGACAAAAAGGCTAGAAAATAGTTCGTATATCAGCGGAATCTACATTGCGTCTGGCAGCAAGAAACAGTTCGTGCAGAACGTGGTCCTTGAAACGAGACGTAGTACTTGGGAGTTTTATCCTAAGTTCCTAACTCAGACGATCGGACAGTTGGCTTCTGGAAAATGTTTGGTTTCGACTTTAGTGTGACTGAACCATGAGCCCATGAAACTATGCACTGAAGGTTGGGTTGCTAAATCCTGAGCCAAAATATCAGTATATTTGCCAAAAACCGCTAGCTTGTAATTATAAAAGAAATATTCACAAAATCGCTAGGACAAAGTACAAAATCGCTATAATCCCGTCATTTTTTTATATAGATAAACAAACAAAATCTCTAGCAGATAGCCAGTTTTCTTTTAGGTAGGGGTTATAAACTGCAGCTGATTGGAAATGACCACCTCCCGATCTGGCTGGAGGGAGGGACGAGGAAGATAAATGAGCAAACATAGCTGACTGCTCCAGCCGTTCAAGTTACCTCACACGATCAGTAGTTACTGACATTATTCAAATATTGGCAATATTCAAATACTGACAATAATATTGCTCGTGTGAGGATGTGAGTGTTGGCTCTGACGAAAACTCAATTGACGATTTTGAGAGTTTCCGATTTTGTCAGTATTTACTGACACTGTGAGGATAGTGCAGTCAATAAAAATTCAAACTGTAGACGGTGGTAAAGGCGTAAAGATGCCAACCGTTGATAGCAGCAGTGAGTCAGCTGCCCCAAACATAAAATGACTCTCAGGATGTAAAGTTGTTGCCATTAGCCTTTTTCATGATGCGGCTGCCACTAGTATTCTGTCCAAGATAACGGCAGACTTGAATCAGTTGAGTCAACAGCCTGAATGGTAGTTGAGACCAGCTAGAAACTTGAACATGATGTGAGCTAACTTTAATAACAGTAATCATCACGAAATGAAATCATCATCCTCGCCATCGTACCATCAAGGGGGTTATCATTAATATCCAAACCCCATCATCATCATCATCATCATCATCATCATCATCGTATCATCAAGGGGGTTATCATTAATATCCGAACCCCATCATCATCATCATCATCATCATCATCATCATCGTATCATCAAGGGGGTTATCATTAATATCCGAACCCCATCATCATCATCATCATAATCATCAACTTTACCCTATGTCTATCACAACTAATGGAGAGAGGGGTTTATTAAAACAGGAAAAAGTGAAACTACAAGAATATGGTTTACTTTCTGTTCATTTATTATTCAAATCTTTCAAAAGTGAAAGTTTCATCAGTGTTAACCCTCAAACGACAAGAAGCAGTTCCTCAATTGAGTAGAATCTCATGGAGGTGGCAAAAATTCAGTAGTTAATATTGCGTTATCATTAGCGTACTAAAATGAATGAAGGATCTCACAAAGAAACTTGAAATACTGGCAAACACTTAAAATGGTAACACTGCCTGAGTGTTGTGTTCGACATACTGAAGGTATGATGTGGTTGTTGTCAGTAATTAAAACATTGGCGAAAATACTGTTAGTAACTCCTGATCGTATAAGGGGTCTTTTAGGTCTAAGGGGAAAAATATCCCATCACTCAGGGGGCCAACAGATACTATGGCCTTCCCTAAATAGCTGTAGAAGGGCAATGATCCCCTTTGACCATCACTGGATACCCCCTTTGTGTCTTGCTAAACAATAGTGTTGATACAGACACCCCTCCCCATCTGGTGGAGGCCCTGGGCAGTAGCCCCTTGTGTCATAAAAGACTTTGTGTTTACTTTGTGTGGAGTTTTATATATATTAGACTTGTGGACGAGCGGTTATTATACTGGAGTAGCTTGTTGTAGATAATCTTCTTTCCCATTTGTCATGTAGTGACAGGAGAGGTAAAGAATAGTATGGGACTATTTTTATTTGTCTTGGAAATATTAACAAGTCTCTCACACAGAGCGAAGTATAGAGTCCAGTCCCGCTAGCTATCTGTCTCGCTCTCTCTGTCTCTCTCTCAAGTTACCAAGCCCTTCTCCCTGCGACCTGTCTCTTCTAATGCCTCTCTCCTTCTGAGCTCTCTTTCCTAAATTCTGGTGAAACAGGAGACGTATCACGTGTGTTCCTTGTGGATGGAAAGTTTAAGAAGCCTGTGTGTGAGTATGTGTGTGTATGGTTACTAGGGCTTTGTTCACGGGTGGATTGCTGACAACTAACTGCATCATCTCCTTACTGGCCACTGTCGTCAGCTTTCCTCAGTGTAATTTGCAAGCTCATTTCCTATTCTCAGGCTCGCATAGAGCTGTCTATCTATCTATTTATCTATCTATCTATTATGATTTGTAATTATAATATGGAGTTCTGATATCTGCTCGGTCACGCGAAAATGGCGTACCATCGACAGTTAATAGTCCTAACATATTAATACATATTATATACACATTATAATGAACTTATAAGCTAATTAAGTGAAATACATAATATTGTAAAAGTAACATAATTGTATGAATATTGTATACATATAATATTCATAGTATATAGTGATTATTCAGTAATATTACATTTTAAACAAATTGTATACATATTTGAATAAATGCATTAAAGTAAATTATTGAACTGTAATACAGTATGTACTTGGGTTATTGTAGTGAAATGCATAACTGTGTTGGCCTTATAACTGTAATTACATTTTGTTAATGCAACTGTTACATAACTGTCTTGGCCTTATAATTGTAGTTAAAGTTACATAAAAGTTACATCTTGTTAATGCAACTGTTACATAATTGGCAAAGTGTTACATAATGCAATCGTTTGTCGTTACATAATTGTTACATATCGTTTGTAGTTACATAATTGTAGCAAGTGTAACATAATGCAATCGTTTGTCGTTACATAATTATAATATGGAGTTACATAATTGTTACATAATTGTAATAATTGCAGTCCTAACATATGCTGCGGTCGATGATAGTGATGATGTGTCATGCCACTTGCTTGTGGAGACAACAATTTGCTTTTTTTTTCGTTTGTAGTTTATGTGGTATTTTTGCATATGTAGTAACACTTACACTTATTTTCATTTGTTTGTTATGTGATCTTACTCTATTTCTCTTTTTTCTTTCTTACTTTTCTTTCTTTCTTTCTTTTTTGTTTTTTTTTGTATGTATTGATTTTCCATAGTTTGTTTTACTTCGCTTGTGTACGCTTTTTCTATGTTGTTCATGGTTGCATAATTACTGGCTAATTTCCTTGGGATACTTTTTTAAAGTTTAGTCTATATTGCACAGAGATTATAAAATGATATTATATAGTCCCATATTTTGTTATTTTATATAAAAAATATATATACATATATACGGTATTAACTAAATACACTGACTTGTTGTTCACTTGTACCTATCGTGGGTAATATGTGTGTCAGCACTGTGTGGAAATCTTTGTCTTCACGATTGTGTTGAAGATGTTCACTCTTGCTAACGTCATTTGTGTTGGCCATTTTTTCTTTTCTCTAGTTTACCTTGTAACTTAATTTGTCTGTTTCCACTAGGTAGCTTTAATTAATAAATGTTTAATACAGTTCTTTTAATCGCTCACTGAGTAACTGTGATGGTATATTTTCTTTATCACTTTGTAGATATAATAATGTATAGCTGTATGTATGAAACACGTATTTTATGTAGGTATAAATGGTAACACTCGTTGGTAGTAAATAAATGTTATAATAAATGAATGAATATATACAGTGTAGAATATTTATTGTTGGTGATTATTTAGTGTTTGAGTTATGCAGATAACTGAAGTAAGTATGTATATTTAAGCAGTAACTATACAGCACGTTTTATATGTTTGTCCAGAAGCTTATTGTCTATCACTGTGTATTGTATAAATGAAGTAACTATGTAACTCACTAATTTTTGCCGTGGTGGGAATGGTGTTAGTGATGGTGCAGGTGGTGTGTTGACCGACGTGGCGTATTTTCAGCAAGCACGCATGATGACGTCGACTTCCCACACTGGTAGCTGTGGTGAGTGAATGAGTAGCGATGAGTAACTTGAGTGAAGACGAGTGAGTAAGATGAGTTGTGAATATGGACTTGGTGTTTGCTTCGTCGTCTTGACCTCTGCGTCAGCGTAGGCGGGAGAGAGTGGTGGGGGTTTGTGTGCTTGTTGCTTTGGTCTTTCCTCTTCTTTACTTGCTTTGTTTTTTATTCTTCTTGCTGCTGCTTGAAGTTACGTGAAGATTATAGAGTTGTTTTGTAGACTTGTAGGCTATTTGCATTGTAGGCTGTATTTTGTAGGAAGTCACTGTAGAACTGAAGCTAATCTTGTAGAGTCTCGCCTGCTTTTGTAAAAATTTGCTTTTAATTCGGAGACGATGTCCGTAGATTCACTGCTACCAAATGTCATAAAAGACTTTGGGGTTCCTTTGTGGTTGAGTTATATATATATTAGACTTGTGGACGAGCGGTTATTATACTGGAGTAGCTTGTTGTAGATAATCTTCTTTCCCATTTGTCATGTAGTGACAGGAGAGGTAAAGAATAGTATGGGACTATTTTTATTTGTCTTGGAAATATTAACAAGTCTCTCACACAGAGCGAAGTATAGAGTCCAGTCCCGCTAGCTATCTCTCTGTCTCGCTCTCTCTGTCTCTCTCTCAAGTTACCAAGCCCTTCTCCCCGCGACCTGTCTCTTCTAAGGCCTCTCTCCTTCTGAGCTCTCTTTCCTAAATTCTGGTGAAACAGGAGACGTATCACGTGTGTTCCTTGTGGATGGAAAGTTTAAGAAGCCTGTGTGTGAGTATGTGTGTGTATGGTTACTAGGGCTTTGTTCACGGGTGGATTGCTGACAACAAACTGCATCATCTCCTTACTGGCCACTGTCGTCAGCTTTCCACAGTGTAATTTGCAAGCTCATTTTCTATTCCCAGGCTCGCATAGAGCTGTCTATCTATCTATTTATCTATCTATCTATTATGATTTGTAATTATAATATGGAGTTCTGATACTTGTACCTCTCCCAAAATCTGGCCCTGAAGAACAATTAAGAAAGTCAGTCGAGTATAGGGGTTAAAAATATCAATATTTAATAAAGTCAATCGAGTATAGGGGTTAAAAATATCAATATCTGGCTAGAGAACAATAAAAATGTATCATTGTATAGAAAAACTGAAAAAAATAAAATCGATTTGTATTACGATGATTGTTCACCTATTCAAGTGTGTGCGGGTACTAGTGCTTCGTGTCTGTTAATGCTTTTCGTGTCTGTTAATGCTTTTCGTGTGTGTGTGTGTGTGTGTGTGTGTGTGTGTGTGAGAGAGAGAGAGAGAGAGAGAGAGAGAGAGAGAGAGTGTTAGGTAGGGAGAGAGGAGCGTCATACTTGTATAGATCCACCACTTCAGTCCGGAAACAGTCTATTTTGCTTATTCCAGCTTGTAGCAGACTTTTATTCTGCCTAAGAGAACCTCGTGTAAAAGAGGGGTTAACTAAGGCTGTATCCAATCACTTCAGTTCTCAAGTCCTTCATATCCTAGATATATTTGCCTGGAGACAGCAGGAATGACCTCTTCCCATATGTCCAGCCAAACTATGAGTGCCTCTATCGGGGGACGGTTTGACAGGATAATTATAATACAAAAAAATAGGCTTTGCGTGTGTGTGTGTGTGTGTGTGTGTGTGTGTGTGTGTGTGTTTGTGTGTGTGTGTGTGAGTGTGTGTGTGTGTGTGTGTGTGTGTGTGTGTGTGTGTGTGTGTGTGTGTGTGTGTTCCTTACATGTGTTGGTATGTTAGAGAGTGAGAGAGAGGTGGATGGACGGTTACAAGTTTTCTCCTCAGGTCCTCAGTCCATTATGCCACCTCTAAAGTACTTCTACCTAATGTCTGTTTTATTACTCTTTTATGATCCAGTCTTTTTTTTTTTTTTTTATTCTTGAGCTTTTTTACGCAAACTGCCGAACAGACTGACTTTCTTATATCATAATCATTACCCTCGTCATTCGTCTTCCTTACGCTTTTTACATCCACGCTTGCGAAGCGAAAGCAGGTTTTCAGCATTGAGTATGTACAGTATATATGTAGAGAGAGAGAGAGAGAGAGAGAGAGAGAGAGATTTGTATGTATACGATATATATGCACGGAAGAAAGAATTAAAGGCCAGAAGCCCATAAGATTGTTGTTTCCAATATAAACATAAGAAAACAGAGACCCAAATTCAAGATCTATTCCTGTAGAGATGCCTGAACACACTGCATTTGAAAGACTGGAGGTCATAGACAGTAGGAAATACAGATAGAGGAAGAGAGTTCCGGAGTTTACCTGTTGCATACAAGAAGGGTGATTCACTACTCTGAGACCTAAATTAACGTCATTAGAGCCGTTGTGAACGAAACGATAAATACACATTTTTTTGTGTTAACCATAATAATGATTTTGAGAAGGTCACCGACATATGAAGTTAAAGAGACATCCTTGTGAGATGACACGTTCACTTCCATGCAGTGTCGCACAAGGTAGCCACCTCACTAAGTTATTGCATTCATCAAGTGACTCGTGTAAACTTAATTCCATAAATCATCTCCATTTCTTTTTCCTCTTGGGCCATCTTTAGGGAAATGTCCAATATTTATAAATAAGCCTCGTATTCTTGATGAGAAAAGACAAAACATTAACAGGGAAACTGCAACCATCCCAGAGGATACATTGCACTGAACGTTGATTGGTATGGAGAATCAGGTTCAGTTAAGTGTGAAGGGTGTATGAGACCATTTTCAATATTTGGTGTAAATGTTGATAAACCGTTATTAGGGAAGGGAAACGAGTACCGAAATTAACTGATTTGGGATATATATATATATATATATATATTTACTGCAAATATGTCGACATAATATTTTGGGTCTTCAAAGTTGCGCAGCACCCTGCACATAGAAAGAGAAAAGTATAATGATAATCGGAGCCAAGAGAGGTTGACCAAAAGCGCGAGGTACTGTGTGTGTATGTGTGTGCGTGTGTGTGGTGGGAGGATGTAATCATACTTGCGAGATGAATTCAGGAATTTGGGTATTGAATGGTGAGTAAATGTGTTGTGGCTTCTTTCACTAATTTTGGTTTTGATAATTTCTCCCTCTATTTTTTTTTTATTATTTCCTTTTTTCTAGTCCCAACCTCATATCATCCTAAGGTGGGAAGAGAAGTCGGGATGACATGCAGATGAAGATGATTACGAGCGAGTGAGAGAAGGAAGCTAATGATGTTTAATCTCAGTTATGATTGGAAATGAGAGGCTCTTCCCGAACCGACCGTCACGCTAAGTAGACGCTAATAACTTTACTCCTACGTGAAGTAAAGTTGAAATTCTCTCTGTCTGTGATACATTCATTCAGTAAAAAACTCACCCATAAAGGCATATGAACCCCTTGGAGTCCCGAGTTTTCCAAGAGTGTGTTCGACTCTTATTGGTGAACACCTCAGTGATGAAATCAAATTAAAAACTGTTATCCATGCCATCATTGTGTTTTGGCCACCAACTCTAGCAATTTAATATCAGAGATTACGCTTATAATTTTATATCAGAGGGAAATTGTGATGCTCGCTCGCTCGTTACGCGCTCACAAACCGCACTTTACTGGTATACCGATACTTAGAAGCAAAATAGGAGGGTTCATGATATTTGCAGGTGAGAATGAGGCTAAAAAAAATTCGTATGTGTGTGCTTTGTGTTATCCATGTGTTCTTCCCAACATAAGTATCTCACAAACAACAAACCCCAACTTTGAGATAATGCTGAAAGACTCCGCTAGGGTTATCTACTTGCAAAGCTCTTAGATTGTTCGCTTTCAGTATCATCGAGATACTGTGTTGTTAAGTGACGACGAAGAATAGCTGCAAGGCTTGGTGGATGAGTTTGGAAAAGAGTGTAATAAACGGAATCTAAAGGTGAATGTAGGGAAGAGTAAAGTTATGGTCTTTGAGAGAGGGGAAGTCAGTGAATGTACAGTGAGGATGGATGGTGAGGAAATGGAAAATGTGAGTACGTTTAAGTACTTGGGGAGTGTGATGGGTAAGGATGGAAGTTTAGAGGGTGAAGTGCTTGAAAGGGTACAACAAGGAAGAAAGGTTGCTGGTTCCTTGAAAGCAGTCATAAGAAACAGGGAAGTGAGCATGGAAGTGAAAAAGTTACTACATGACATTATTGTGATACCAACTCTAACGTATGGAAGTGAGGCTTGGACCTTGCTGGAGGGACAGAAGTCTAGAGTGAAAGCAGTGAAAATGAGTTATTTGAGAGAAGCCTGTGGAGTCACATGGAGAGGCAGATTGATAAATGAGGATATGAAGGAGCGTTGTGGTGTGGATGTGGATGTGATAGGAAGCGTTAGGAAAAACACACTGAGGTGGTTTGGCCATGTGGAGAGGACGGAGAGTGAGAGACTGACGAGGAGAGTGTATGTGAGTGAGGTGGAGGGGGGGAGAGGGAGGGGGAGGCCAAGGATGAGATGGAGGGATGGAGTGCAGAGGTATAAGAGAGAGGGGGGTGTGAGCTTGGGGCAGGGCAGTGAAATGGCGGGGGACAGGGCAACATGGAGGCGATTTGTTTGTGGCCACCCCTTACGGGATTAAGGCGGCTGGCAATAGATAGATCATCATCATCATCCCCAACATAATTCCCACGTAAATGTTGGGGTCAGCAAGATACAGAAACAAAATAATCGAAAGTACAGAAGGAGGAGAACCATGGAGGTTTACTAGGGAGGAGGCGGCATGTTGGTCGTCCTCTATCTGCGCGTGTGAAGCCGGTGGGCGGGACTTAGTGGCCCGGGGGGGTGGGGGAGGTTGACTCAACACATTGCGGTTTAGCAAGGCTATTTATTGCATTTAATTGCTTTCTGGTGTTCACCACACACACAAATTTGGAGAAATATTATATGATATGCATGGTATATATAAAGACATTCCTTGTCAATGATACACATACCTGAAAATCCCACCAGGCACCACACTATACTTAGAAAATGTTAAGTTCTTGATTTGTTCGCTCCACAGATAATCATTAATATTCCTTATAAGAAACGCTAACAACGTGTTGTTTTGACATTATATTATACTGTAATGACTATAGATAAATGTGAATCAGTCATGCAGGCCAATAATAATCACAAATGGTAGGATTATTTAATAATTTTGGTTTTCATCAGCGATGGAGAGGGATTGACTCGAAACATCACAGTTTTTTGCCAATTGTCTTTTCAAAAGATCAGCTACTCCCCCAGCACAGTCTTCCAATACACCTAAACTGTTCGTGAGTAGATTACTTTTTCTCAAGTCATCCATAACATTCTGTAATTGTGCATTTTCCTTAAGAGCCTTCGGTTTGGCTGAAGTAAAGTTTTAATTTTTTTCATGGAAGCTACAAGATTTTCTTCATTTTCAGCTAACTTTCTCTTCAATTTAGCCTTTTCAGGACCCACAGAGGACACCATAGGAGAGCTTAAGGCTTCATCTATAGGCCTATCCATAGGAATGGAACAATCACTAGTGCCTTCTGAAGTACCAGTACTGTTATCAATACTAGCAATTTTACTGCTGTTAACAGAATCCAGTTCAACAGACCGTGCTGCTGGTACCTCCCGTTTGTTTGGATTTTCCCGCGCAATTTAATTTTCTTCTGTAAATATGATGGAAAACCAGCAAACACACTTGGTATCACATCGTCCCTTAACACAGCTCGGTGTGGTCCTGTCAAAATCCTCTTTCTTAAAATGTTGAGAACAAAGAACTGCTGATTTTGAAGGATTAAAGTCCTTCCTACGTGTTGCCTCCATCCACTTCCTGTGAAAAATTATGCATTAACACAATATTTTGTAACAATTCACAAAATGTTACAATTATGTAGTACCACAATGTTAGTACAATATTATAAGTCATACAATTATAGCACAATTCTGTATTACCAGTATCATCATACAAGTTAGGTGAAATATTAGACATTACTAAAGTGATAACTCTATGTAATGTATAACCTAGCAGTATTACCATTGCACAATTATATGCGTACGTCTGTTGTACATCCACGTCCTACAAAGTGTTATACAACAACCATTGCATTTATTCAAATATGTATACAACTTGTTTAAAATGTAATATTACTGAATAATCACTATTTACTATGAATAATATATGTATACAATATTCATACAATTATGTTACTTTTACAATATTATGTATTTCACTTAATTAGCTTATAAGTTCATTATAATGTGTATATAATATGTATTAATATGTTAGGACTATTAACTGTCGATGGTACGCCATTTTCGCGTGACCGAGCAATGTATTATAATTACAAATCATGATAGATAGATAAATAGATAGATAGACAGCCCTATGCGAGCCTGGGAAAAGGAAATGAGCTTGCAAGTTACACTGAGGAAAAGCTGACGACAGATTACGAAGTAGCCAGTAAGGAGATGATGCAGTTAGTTGTCAGCAGTCCAACCGTGAACAAAGACCTAGTGACCATACACACACATACTCACACACAGGCTGCTAGAACTTTCCACTCACAAGGAACACACGTGACACACCCCTGCTACACCAGAATTCAGGAAAGAGAGGTCAGAAGGAGACAAGCCTTAGAACAGGCAGGTCAGAAAAAGAAAAGGCTTAGCAACTTGAGAGAGAGAGAGAGGGAGCCAGAGCGAGACAGAGAGATAGCTAGCGGGACTCTATACTTCGCTCTGTGTGAGAGATTTGTTAATATTTCCAAGACAAATAAAAATAGTCCCATACTATTCTTTACCTCTCCTGTCACTACATGACAAATGGGAAGCTACTCCAAGAGATAAAAACCGCTCGTCCACAAAGTCTAATATATATATGAATCAACCACAAAGGAACTACAAAGTATTTTATGACATTTTCATTTTATGACAATTATTAGACATTACATACCTTTTAAATCAAGTGGATGAGTTGAAGTTAAATAGCTTAGGGTAAGATTAGATCAGATTAGGTGAATTGGGTTAGGTAAGGTTAGGTTAGGATGAGCTGGGATATGTTGGCTTGAGGTAAGGAAAGTTAGATGGGTAAATTTAGTGTCTGGTTAAGATAAGCTAGGCCAGGCTGGGCTAGGTGGGTTACGTTACGATACGTTAAGCTGGGTTAGGTGATTAGCTTAGGTTAGGCTAGGTTGCTTAGGTTATAAAGGCTAATTTGGGATAGGCAATGTGGGTTAGGTTAGGTGTTTGAGACAGCAGTATATCCTAAGCCTAGCCTAACTATTGGCCGACCGGCCACAACGCGGAAGCACTTTGCCAGTATTCTTTACTTCCCCCTCCCCCCCAGATTTGGAATATTTTGTATCAGCACTGGTGTCTAAACTGAATGTAGATTATTGGAAGTTGCTAAAGTCGTAAAAAACATCAGTATCGAATCACTAGACCATAAATGATCAAAGAAAATGCGTGGTAAAGAACTCAACGTGACATTGTTTTATGCCCATTACTAAGAAACCATTTCTTTATTTAACCTAGTAGTTTTACCTATGGAATGTTACAGAGTCCCGTCGATCCCTCTGCGTACACCCAAGAGCAAAACAAGGAGGCATGTTGAGTGGTTACACAAAAAATAATGAAGAGTTCCACTGTCAGTTGACGTTTGTTTTGAGCCAAAGGGGGGCGGGGGGCTGCAGCGCGCTGGCTTCAAGTCACGTGACCTCATGCCGACTCCACCCATTAAACCTCCATGGAGAACTGTCAAACATGCCCGTTTTACGTCTCTTTGTACAATATATATTTTAGGGTGGCACTTTGGTTAAAAATAGGAACGTTTATGGCTAGTCTTCTACTAAAAAGCGCTGTTATTCAGCTGATATGTTTTAGACTTTGCAAAGAGATAATGAATAAAAAAACGGTTAGAGTTCCGAGTCAAAAGCATGTGCCGGTGTTCCTCTTTACGTCTGATATGCCGGTATGTAAGATTTATAAAACTGTATAATCATGGGCTTAGGAGGCTATCTATTTATGTGTCCGACTCTGGGCATAGGATTCACAACCTGTTCCCAAGGCCCAGTAGTCCTACATACCATGCATCTCCACAAGTCACCACTTCGCCGCTAACACCCACCATCCATAATGAATACATCTTAGGGCTGCCTCATACAGGACTGGTGTATTGGTAATTGCGGGGGTATTTTTACGATATGTCAGCTGGTCTCACTGTAGATCAGTAATGTCTGCTTTATGAAATTCAAACTCTTAAGCAGTTCCCTGCCCCAGTGAGGATTCGAACCTGGGTCCATTAGGACTGCAGGCATCTCCCCAATTCAGCCACGTTTTCCCTAACATCTCTTACTTAGCTGTTTCTTTTGCACGCAATATTGTTTTCTTGCTTGGTATTAAGATCCTTAAGAATGGTTAGAGAATATGGAAGAGAATATAAATGAACCATAAACAAATGTACTTTGAACAGGCCAGGAAAAGGTGCTGAGGGAATCTCCTAAGCCCAGGAGAACACTACCTATTGTAAATATATAAGCCAGATATACAACCTGAATAGAGCTCATCCAAGAAAGCAATTGGCATCCATTTTACTTATGTTTCAGGCTATCATAATACGACTTAAATTTTTTGAGGAAATTTTTTGTTCCTGCAGCCCCCTTTCCTTTCATTAAAGTCTTGCATGGAACGTAAGAAATAAGTCTTAGTAACAGAAGACAATAGGGTGCCGTGTGTGATATGGCAGAGTAATGTTTTGTAGTGTGTACTGTGACAGTGTAAGGGTTTAGCAGTATGTGGTGTGGCACTGTGTAGTGTGGCAGTGTGAAACGTGACATTGTGCAGCGTGGCAGTGTGAAATTTAGCAGCGAGAGTTGTGGTGGGGTGAGTTGCATGCAGTAGTGTGGCAGAATGTGGTGTGGTGATAGAAGATTTACTTGTAAGTAGCATGACAGTGTTTGAAGTAACTGTATGATATATGCCAAGAGTCTCTCTCTCTCTCTCTCTCTCTCTCTCTCTTTCTCATGAGGCCGTGCTCTCTTAAATAATGCATCCGTCATGCACGCAATATGACTTGAATTCCTATGACGATGCTGCTGCATATTCATGGGCAGTTGCTGGCAGTAACAGAGTGCTTGTTAACACAAGCTTATGAAGTCACGTACTAGTACGGTAACAAGCATAGGGAGTTTAAGTGTGACCAAGTATTATTTGGTTTTTGCCTGAGCACTGCTTGTCGCTAGGTTATTTTACTCAGCTTTGTCAGTGGATTATGAAACAATTTACAAGAACCATTTCATCACCATGAGGTCTCACTTAATATTGCTTCCTCCAGGCGATTTGTAATTCAATTCAAGTGAAGGCAAAGGACTGTGAACAAAATCCGATATTATTTTCAGTTAGCTGGCACCATTACTTTCTATATTCTTCGTGTCTCCAAGATATTCATTCTCTCTGCATATTTCATTTTCTTTGTCGTCAATCGATTTTATTCAGCAGTGGAATACCGTTAACAAGTACAGAGTTACAATCTGTCATGTTACCCGTTGGGCTGTAACATCATTATCACCATGATCATCATCAGCAGCAGTTGCCTGTCATTGTACAGCAAGACATTACTTCTCTTGCGTTTTTTTTTTTTACCACTCCAGCCCCCGAATACTTCAGACAAAATTCCGGAACGTAAATAGCATACACGAAAAAAAATACGGGAAGTGTAATGGGGAGTAGGAATTATGCCAGCTGGACACTGGTGAGACTAACTGAGCCATCTCCGCAAACACACACAAACTGGGCAAATATTTGAACCACCGTGTATACTTTTCCTTTTTAACACTGTCGCTGTGGTTGGTGCATTTAGGTATTTTATTAGGGCCAATAGTGAAGAATATTGCTGAGCTAAGTGAAAATCAAGCAGTCAGATGCTTCACAAACGATCTCCCCTGACACTTTCCCTACGAAAGGTGTTTCTAGGAAGCATATTTACACAAACAGCAAGCAACTTTGTTCATTCGAGAAAACTTCTATAAACTAAAGGGTTAAAGGATAGCCTTGGACCCATACTTATGTTCATAACGTAACTGATGTTCTCATGTAGCTCACTGATGTGATTTAAATATATGTAGCCCTCCTGGATACCTGGGTATACTGATGTAACAGGAAAGACTATAAAATATTGTTTTATAGCCCTCCTGCAAAGATGAGTACCAATATCATGGAGATTAACAAAGTGTTGCTTTATTGCCCTCCTGCATAAATGAGTACCATTGTAACAAGGGGGATTATAAAGTATTGTTTTATAGCCCTCCTGGAGAGCTGAGCACCAATGTAAGAGGAATGATAAAATACAAAACATTGCATTATAAGCCTCCCGGATAGCTGAGTACCTGTTTATGTTGTCGATGTTGGGCCACCTCACAGTCTGTCCTGGTTGATGACTACTGCTCGGACATGCCTGACCGGGCCCACACTGAACTCGTCTGGTCCGTTGACGTATAATATGATCTGATCATCTCCCCAAACGAGTTTATTCAGTTTTAAGAAAAATGATTTAAAATGGAAAGGTTAGATATATTATAGCCTTAAACAACCCTTTTGGTTCTAGAGTTATATAATATCGTTGAATATAATAGGCAGGAAGTTTGGCTGTTAAAATGAACTCAACGTCATAGGAGTGTAGTGGTTAAGAATTTGTATTGTTCTCAGTAATGTGAGTGTTACAGCGTTTGACAAAGCCATCTGTCCATTATGTCCTTTTTGCCCCATAAAGAACAAAGGTGCCTGAGAGAAAAGAAGGAAGGAGAGACAGGTACAAGAAAAAACAAGCAGCGGTGCCAAGGCTCTGCAAACTCGTCCACGGAAGTCATTTTAGTGCTGACGTATAAACACAACGGGATATCTAGTCATAGATGGCAAATATCAAATTTGGAGTAAATCGGGTGAAAATTTACGATCTTATGCCTATTTGAAATTTTAGGCCCGACTCATCTGACATTTATACCCCTACTGCTAACTGGGGGGTGACCCCGCTGATGAAATGAGACAGGATGCAGATCACCATTACGTTTTGGTTTCATTTTGATATGACGAATTTGAATGGAGTTATGGCGAAAATATATATATATATATATATATATATATATATATATATATATATATATATATATATATATCAGTCTGTTTGTGTGTTATGCACCTACTAATGATGCACTCGATGAAAGGAAAGACACATTTTATGAAAAGTTGCAAGAAGGAGTAGGACGGGTACCTAGACATGATGTTTTGATCTGCGTTGGAGACTTTAATGCAGTAATGGGCTGTTCAAATGAGGGATTTGAGGCATGTATGGGTAAGATGGGAGTTGGTAGTAGGATGAGTGTAAACGGAGTGAGGTTTGGAAGCTTCTGTCTAGCAAATGACTTAGTCATCAGGGGCACACTCTTTCAGCATTGCAATATACACAAGACAACTTGGGTGTCGCCGTGTGGAAAATATAAAAATCAGATTGATCACATCGCTATCAGTAGGAGGCATAGAAGTTCTCTGTTAGATGTTCATGTTAAACGGGAAGCGGATATTGGTAGTGATCATCAACTCAGCATTGCAAAAATAAGGTTTAAACTTAAAAATCAGAAGAAGGAAAAATCTGGTGTTGGTAGATACGATATTGTTAAGCTTAGAAGGGAAGAGAAGAAAAGGAGGAATTCAGATTAGAATGCAGAAATAGGTTTTTGGTGTTGGAAACGTTGGAAGAGGGGGAGAGAAGTGTAGATGAGATGTGGGAGGATGTGAACAAAGTTTTGCATGAGACTGCTGAATGTACGATTGGAAGGAGACATAGATTCAGGAGAAAGAAATGGATATCAGAGGAAACGTGGGATATGATAAAAAAGAGAGGTGAGGCTAAATTGAGGAGTGAGATGCAATGCGTTGATGAACGAGAGATTGAATTAGCAAGAGCTGCATACTGGAGTTTGAATTCAGAAGTAAGAAGGTTAGCTAGGAGAGATAAAAGAAGATGTGTGGATGAAAAGGTTGCAGAGACTGAAATCTTAATAAACAAAAATGATGGACAGAGTCAAAGAATAGCATATGAATCGATTAGAGAACTGAGTGGTAATGCAGGTAAACGCAAGGAAATACCAGTTACAGACAGGGAAGGAAATTTATTGACCAAAGATGGAGATATTAAAAATAGATGGAAAGAGCATTTTGAGACAGTTCTTAATAGACCAATACCACCAGAAGAGGATATACCGTCTGCTCAGGAAGATTTAAATATAGAAACAGGAGAGTTGAGGCTTGCAGAAGTGGAGAAAGCAGTAAAACAGTTAAAGAATAATAAGGCACCAGGGGAGGATGGTTTATTTCCGGAAATGTTTAAAGTGGAGGGGGATAGATTAATAATGATCTTGACCAAACAATTCAATAAGATATGGGTGGCGGGGTTACTATCGTCAGTTTGGAAGAATGGTGTAATTGTTAAAGTTCCGAAGAAGGGAGACCTGAGTGAATGTGGTAATTGGAGGGGAATCTCTTTGTCACCGATAGCTTTGAAAGTTTTCAGTAGAGTGTTGTTAAATAGGTTGGAGCCGGTGGTTGAGGGTATTCTGAGGGATGAACAGGCTGGTTTTAGAAAGGGACGTGGTTGCAATGATCAGATCTTTATAGTTAGGCATTTGATGCAGCAAGTTAATGAAATGAGAGTACCGTTAAGTCTTTGCTTTATTGATTTTGAAAAGGCTTTTGATAGTGTTTCGAGAGTGACTATGGGGAAGATCATGAGACATTATGGAATACCAGAGGAGTTTGTGAGGGTCATTATGAACATGCATGAGGACACATTTTGTAAAGTGATGGTTGATGGTTGTCTGAGTGATTCGTTTGAAGTCAAGTCCGGAGTAATTCAAGGTGGTGTTCTATCGCCTTTACTGTTTATATTGGTCATTGATTACATTATGAAACGCGTTGGAACAGAAACCGGTGCAGGTATACTTTGGGGAGAGAACAGGAAACTTTTGGATTTAGATTATGCAGATGATATAGTTTTGATTTGTGATGGGCCAGAAGAGATGCAGAGAGTGTTGGACTGTTTGGTGAGTGAAGGTCGCAAGGTGGGTTTGGTTATTAATTGTGGAAAAACTGAAATAATCAATATGATTATGGATAATGCGCAGGAATGTGTAATTGGAGGTATGGTTGTAAAGCAAGTTGATAGGTTTAAATATTTAGGTACTTATTTAGCCAAGGATGGTTCTTTGAACTTTGAATACGAGGAAAGGTTAAAGAAGGCTAATCAGGCAATGGGAATGCTTAAAAATATTTGGAATAATAAAAATTTTTCTGTGCATACAAAAATCAAACTTTATAAGGTAATGGTTAGGAGTATCTTAATTTATGGACACGAGTCTTGGTACAGCACAGTGACTATGGAAAATAAATTCTTAGTGTTTGAAAACAAAGCACTTAGAAGAATATTAGGAGTTAAGTGGTGGGAAAGGATACCAAATAGTAGAATTAGAGAAATAACGGGAGTGCAGCCGGTCAATGAATATGTTAGGTTCTCACGATGGAAGTGGCTAAGGCATGTATATAGGAGACAGGGAATAGTACGAGGTACACCAGGGTGGGTGGCACTTGGTAGGAGAGGTAGAGGAAGGCCAAAAGAGACGTGGGTGAGGACAATGAGACGGGAAGCTGGAGATGAGTGTTGGGGAGATCTTGAGGAGTTAGCACAAGATAGGATGTGGTGGTGTGAGTTCATCGAGGCCCTATGCATCACCGAGGGTGCCACAGGAAATTATATATATATATATATATATATATATATATATATATATATATATGTATACAAAAATCATTAAAGACCCAGATTTTTGTATAAAAGAAAACATTCTGCCTAAATATACTAATATACCTAAATATACTAATATATATATATATATATATATATATATATATATATATATATATATATATATATATATATATATGTCATAAATGACTTTGTGTCATAAAATACTTTGTGTCATAAAATACTTTGTGGTTCTTTTGTGGTTGAGTTGTAGTTGAGTTATATAAATATTTTAGACTTGTGGTCGAGCGGTTTTTATATCTTGTAGTAGCTTCCCATTTGTCATGTAGTGACAGGAGAGGTAAAGAATAGTATGGGACTATTTTTATTTGTCTTGGAAATATTAACAAGTCTCTCACACAGAGCGTAAGTATAGAGTCTCGTCCCTCTCTCTCAAATTGCCAAGCCCTTCTCGCCTTCGACCTGTCTCCTCTGAGGCCTGTCTCCTTCTCCTCCTGCCTGTTCTGTCGCTAACCTCCGTCTGAGCTCTCTTTCCTAAATTCTGGTGTAGCAGGGGTGTGTCACGTGTGTTCCTCGTGGATGGACTAGGTCTTTGTTCACGAGAGGACTGCTGACAGCTAACTGCATCATCTCCTTACTGGCCGCTGTCTTCAGCTTTCCTCAGTGTAACTTGCAAACCTCATTTCCTTTTCCCAGGCTCGCAGAGGGCTGTCTATCTATCTATTTATCTATCTATCTATTATGATTTGCAATTATAATATGGAGTCCTACCACACTGCTCGGCCGCGCAAAAATGGCGTACCATCGACATTTAATACTCATAACATATTAATACATACTATATACACATTATAATGAACTTATAAGCTAATTAAGTGATATACATAATATTGTAAAGTAACATAATTGTATGAATATTGTATACATATATTATTCATAGTAAATAGTGATTATTCAGTAATATTACATTTTAAACAAGTTGTATACATATTTGAATAAATGCAATGGTTGTTGTATAACACTTTGTAAGACATGCATGTACAACAGACGTACGCATATAATTGTGCAATGGTAATACTGCTAGGTTATACATTACATATTTGAGTTATCACTTTAGTAATGTTTAATATTTCACCTAACTTGTATGATGATACTGGTAATACAGAATTGTGCTATAATTGTATGACTTATAATATTGTACTAACATTGTGGTACTACATAATTGTAACATTTTATGAATTGTTACAAAATATTGTGTTAATGCATAATTGTGTTGGCCTTATATTTGTAGTTACATTTTGTTAATTCAACTGTTATAAGTGTCTTGGCCTTATAATTGTAGTTAAAGTTACATAAAGTTACATCTTGTTAATGCAACTGTTACATAATGGTACATATTGTTTGTAGTTACATAATTGTACTTAAAGTTACATAAAAGTTACATCTTGTTAATGCAACTGTTAATTGGCAAAGTGTAACATAATGCAATCGTTTGTCGTTACATAATTGTTACATATCGTTTGTAGTTACATAATTGTAGTTAAAGTTACCTAAAAGTTACATCTTGTTAATGCAACTGTTACATAATTGGCAAAGTGTAACATAATGCAATCGTTTGTCGTTACATAATTGTTACATATCGTGTGGTAGGACCTGAATTGTGTTCGGGTTCCTAGATAATGCGTCAGCTACTATGTTCATTTTACCTTGTATATAATGAATTTGTACATTGTAGTTTTCAACTGTACATTTCCATCTTGCTCTCCTCCCAGAAAGGAGTTTTTCTTTAAACATACCCACCAGTGGTTTATGGTCGGTGAATAAGTGGATTTCGTAACCATATACCAAATCTCGAAACTTTTGTAATGCAAAAACCACTGCAAGTGCCTCTAAGTCTGTAGTGCAATAATTTTTCTCCGCACCTCTTGTTTGTCTGCTGGCAAATGCAATCGGTTGATTCTTTCCTCTTTTATCTTCCTGCATCAGTACAGCCCCTAATCCTTTAACTGATGCGTCTGTACAAATAAGAAATGATTTCGTGTAATCCGGATATGCTAAACAAGGTGCATTTGTTAGTTTAATTTTTAGATTGTTAAATGCCCTTTTTTGTCTTTCTTCCCATTGGAATACAGCATCTTTTTTGAGTAGTTGGAATAGAGGGAAGGCTATATGAGAGAACTGTGGTACGAATGACCTATAGTACCCAGCCAGACCTAAAAATTGTCTAACTTCGTCAGTCGTAGTGGGTTCAGGAAAATCTCTCACTGCCTGTATTTTGTCATCAGTGGTGTGAATACCATCAGAACTTAATTTGTGGCCTAAGAAATTTATTTCCTTAAAGCAAAATTTGCATTTAGAAAGTTTAATTTTTAATCCAGCATCACTAAGCTTTTGTAAGAGTAAGTCTAATTTCCTGAGATGATCCTTAATATTCTTCGTTACGATAATAATATCGTCAAGATAAACAAATATTCCTTGTCCTAAAATTCCGGACAATACGTAATTCATAAGACGCTGGAATGTGCCTGGGGCTGTCCTCAGTCCCATTGGCATTCTTGTATATTGATAATGGCCTATGTTTGTTGAAAAGGCAGTGTATTTACGTGACTCCTGAGATACCGGAATCTGATAGTAGCCGTTTAGGAGATCGATGGTCGAGAATTTATTATTCTCAGGACCAATATTCTGTAGAACATCGCTTAGCAATGGCATGGGAAATCTGTCTGGTATTGTGTGATTATTTAGTTTACGGTAATCTACTACCGCACGCATTTCTCCATTTCGTTTGGGCACGAAGAAAAGGGGGGCGTTCCACGGGGAAACTGAAGGCTCAATAATTCCAAGCTTAAACATTTCATCGACATACTGATTTGCAAGTGTACGTTGGGAGTGTGGTATGCGGTAAGCTGGTACGAAAATTGGTGGTGTTTCTGGGTGCACATTAATCATGTGATTAATCAAGTTAGTACACCCTAATTGTTCTCCGGGCAATGCTACGGTGTCCCTGTGTGTTTCCAGCAGGGTTAACAAATCATTTTCTTCGTCAAATTCACCTGAGTGAATTAAATTCTCTTTTATTCTTTCTCTATCCGTAGATTTTATCTCACTTGTTACTCCACCAATATTTATATCCTTCACAGGGGCGGGACATTTTTCAATATTAACTATGCAAGTTCCCTTTTTCAACTGAACTTCCTCATTCATGTGATTAATAATGAATATCTGAGTTTGCCCTTCGTCGTTCGTATGACATAATGCGTTTTCTACTGACAATCCCTTTACTTTAAATAATTCTTCTAAGACAAGAACAGTAGGCTACTATTCCGTAATTTGCTTTTTATGGTAACCTTCATGTATGAATTAGGTGGTATAACTAAATCATTAGTGAGATGGGCTGGAAAAATTGATAAATCAGTACTGTTATCTGGGTCACTAATTCTGGAGGATGGGGTTGGTGGTGCAAGTGGATCTATACACTCATCTGTTTGTGTATGTTTGTTTAAGCCTTTAATATTACCAATTCTTTTTGGCTCTCTTCTACCAATCGGTGAGGGCTCTGAAGTTATTTCCTCTATGAATTCATTATCAAAGTCTATTCCATTCATTTGTGGGAGTATAGTTATGTTCTCAGTTCTCATGGATCTTAAGCCCAGTAACATATGTGCTTTAATTGCTAAGTTTTCAACGATATAGAAAAATGCAGAGAATGGTCTTGTAGTTTCTGTGAAACTGAGATTTAATCTTATCGTACCCTTCACTGTAATCTCTTGTCCATCTACTGTGTATAAATCTAAATCAGCTTCATCCAGAAAAGTTACTTTCTTTTTATTTTTAAGAATTCTATTTAGTTCTTCATGTGTTATTAAGTTCACTGGAGAGCCTGTATCTAAAAATAAGGAAACGTTTTGATCCTCACATACAGCTGGTATCAAGATACACTCATTTCCCAACATGCCTCCTATGTGAAGTTTAGCCTTGTTCTTCTTTACGTTTGTTCGTTTTTTGTCATGACTTGGTCTTCCCCCGATTTGAACATAGACACAATTTTTTCTACTGTTTTGCAATCACTGGTCCAGTGCCCTTGGTATCTATGATGCCTACAGTAAGGACCAAATCCTTGTGTCTTTTGTTTGTCCTCTTTTGCCTTGATAAAGCATTCATACCTTGTGTGTCCTGGTTTTGCACAATAATGACATAGAATGGACCTATCCCTTGACTGTGACCTACGATGTGATTTCCCATAAGAAGTGTTGTTTACGGCGCGAGACCTGCTCGGGCTGCGCGAAAACTTATGAAATTGACTGTAGGAAGGCGTGTGGGAACGATTTCTAGGCGTCTTTGTTTGTTTGGGCTGCCTCATTTCTATTATGATTTGCAATTATAATATGGAGTCTACCACACACACACACACACACACACACACACATATATATATATATATATATATATATATATATATATATATATATATATATATATATATATATATATATATATATACTGCACTGTATTTTGGGGGGCCTACAGTTTGGGCCTTGGCCCAGTTTGACGGCAAATTATTAATCAGGAGATCAGGTCATAGCCCATCATCACCGTAATTATAGTCAAAATCACACCAGTAGTTTTCGCGTAAAGTTATTAACAGACAGACAGACAGACAGAGACAGACAGAGAAACAAACAAAACAAGCAAACTGGTTGAAAGCAATACTCGTCCCCGAGCATCTCCAGGCCGTGGAAGAGTAAGAATGTGGGGACGACCTTCCTAGTTTATTTTCACTACCGTCGTGTTATTCTACCTTCCACTGTGACACCTGCAGAGGTCATGAGGAATAAGGAGAGAGAGAGAGAGAGAGACAGAGACAGAGACAGACAGACAGACAGACAGACAAGCAGAAAGAGAGAGAGAGAGAGAGAGAGAGAGACAGACAGACAGACAGACAGACAGACAGACAGACAGACAAGCAGAAAGAGAGAGAGAGAGAGAGAGAGAGAGAGAGAGACAGACAGACAGACAGACAGACAGACAGACAGACAGAAAAGCAGAAAGAGAGACAGACAGACAGACAGACAGACAGACAGAAAAGCAGAAAGAGAGACAGACAGACAGACAGACAGACAGACAGAAAAGCAGAAAGAGAGACAGACAGACAGACAGACAGACGGGGGATGGGAAGAAATTCAAGGAAAAGGAAACGGCGAAATTATGAAGAAGCATAATAGAAGAAAAGAAGAAAAGCTGAAGGAAAAGAAAGAAGAAAGGAATGAAGGAAAAAAGGATGCATAGCAAAAATAAATAAACAAATTGAATAACCAAACAATTTAACGAAAAAACGAATGAATGAGAAAAGGGAAGAAGAAAGGTAGGGTGATAGGAGAAAGAAACAGCGAAGGAAGGAAGGAAGAAACGAAGGAAAGAATGAAGGAGTAAAGCAGGAAGGAAAAAATAAGGGGGAAAGGAAAGAAGGATGGAAGGAGCGAAAGAAAGGTTGGCTGGAAGGAAGGAAGAGAGAAGAGGCAGAAAATGAAATATGAAAACGAAAGGAAGGGTAGAAGAGGAAAAAATAGAGATCTTTTACAGAAGAGAAGATAAGAAAAAATGTACGTAAAGAGCGGAAGAAGGGAAATAAAAATAGCATAGACGGAAAGAGCGAATATGAAGAAGAAAGGGGGAGAGGAAAAAGAATTTAAGATGAAAAGAGAGGGAAAAATGAAAAGTATGGAACAGAAAGAGAAGGAAGAAGAAGGCATAAAAAGAATAGAGAAGAAACATAATATGGACGAATATGAGAGAGGCCCGGGAGAGAGAGAGAGAGAGGAGAAGAAACGATGAAGAGGGAGAGAGGCAAATCATGCTGAAGAGAGTGAAAAGGAAGTAAAGAAAGGGAGGAATATGGTGCATATGGATTAGAGGTGTATATGGATTAGAACTAACCATGGGTGTTGCTAAGTTACCCTGTGTAGCCTCCAAGGGATCCTTACAACCCCGTAAGGAAAGAGAGGGAAGTAAGGCCATGCACATCTGGCTGGCAATGGGCATCAAGATTTACTTTTTTTTTTTCAGTCAGTTGAGGATAGTGATGGAGGAGGGAGAAGAATCGAATAATAAAGGTATAAGTGTATATGTTGAGGGGGTTTGGCTGCTGGAGGCGAAGGGAGGGGAGAAAGAGACTGAATATCTGAGTGTGTAATGGTTCATATACTTAATGAATGTAATACAATTATTCCTATGTTCCAGGTGGCGAAGCCTATCTTACACTCACTCAGTTTGGTGCTGGCATCAGGCGACACAACACTGAGTGCCTTCAGGTTACTCTACACTTAGTGACAAGCCATATGGTTTACAATCACCCAGTAAATTGTTTACTTGCTGGGTGGTAACCATATAACAAAATGATGTCTGTTGTTCTAGTGAGTTAAGGCTCTCCAAAAGGATGGGGCCTTCAAGGATTTACATCTTAGGGTTGATTGGGGTTTATTGCTCACATAATGCCAGTCAAGGGCTACTGGGGCCGGTCGTATGGTTTGAGTTGTCTAGCCCTGGGCTTCCGCGCTGCTGATGGGGCAATGAAGGGGTGGATGATGAATGAATCATTACTTCTTTAGGAGGTCCGGCCGTATAGGGTGAAGGGAGAATGACAGACTGAATGAGAACAGTTTATTTTATATTTTGAGGAGTTCCGGTTGCTATTAAGTGGCGGAAGAGTAACAGGCTGAATAATAAAGTGGAATATCTTTTATATGTTATTTCGTGGTTTTTCTGCCATGCTAAAAAATGATACAGTGGTGGAGGGGGTGACAAAACTTTGTATTATATATTTCAAATAAAGTAAAGAGGCGTACTCGTGCTTTGAAGTAGTTTTGCCATACGTTGCGAAGAAGGACTCACTGAATAAGGTAAGGCAGCATTATATCTTTAAACACGTGGAATGCAAAGAACGTAAAGAGGAAAGGTTGATGGGTTCGGTCATATGGAGAGGAAAGAGAGACTATTGGGGTTAACTAGTCTTTATTATTATCATTATTATTCTGAAGCTGTTCTGCCTTAGGGAGGAAAGTGGCGTGAGAAACTGAATGAGTACTGATGTATCAACCTTTAATTTTGAGAAAGTGAAAAAGAGTGAGAAACAGAATAACTGAGTGTGTAAATGTAATTCTTATTTATTCTGAGATGTTGTGGGTAGAAGAAGGTGGATAGTGTATGGTGGGAGGAGGGTGGATAACACTAAATAGGGAAAGATAAGTGTCGAGAAACATTGATAGTGGCCACACATCACTTCACGCGGCGCCAGACAGGTGATAAACAGGTAGATAAGTGTCTGGAATCCTGATGATGCAGCCATGATTCATAATACATACAGAGACAAGCAAGCAGACAGACAGACAGACAGACAGACAGACAGACAGACAGACATCGAGAAAAACGTCATTTTTTTTTTGGGGGGGGGGGGAGTTGAGATAGACGGATAGACATACAGACAAATATAAATGTAGGTAATAATGAAAAGAAATGCTACAGAGCAAAGACAAACAGAAAGACATACAGTCAGAGTAACAGGTGGAAGGATATACAGCTAAACAATGAAAATTTATACCTGGCATACTACAGAGCAAAGACAGGCAGACAGTTTAGCGTAGAATGACATATCGATTGACAGATAACCAGACAAACATTCAAACACACAGATAGACAGGTACTCATACAGATAGACCGACAAGTAGAGAATCACGACCCACATAAACATAAAAGGAGGTACAGACTGACAAATAAACAGGTCAAGACTGATGAAATGATAGATAGACTGACAGATAACAGCCTGGTGCAGTACAGAGCCAGAGCAGACAAAAAATCATTTTAACAGTCAGACCGATCCACACAGGTACAGACAGACAGCTGAATGAAAGCCTGAAATGCTGCAGAGTTCAGGCAACCAACAGAAAGTCACGTAGACACAGACAAAAAGATAATTGAAAAACTGGAATCAAGAGCCTGCGCCGTAACACAGTACCGCCAACAGCTTGTACGAAACCATTTCAAGGATCAAGTTAATTATATATGTTGATGGCGCTTCATCAAGACGCACACCAACCACGCTTATTATTTTTGTTTTCTGTTCGTAGGTGCTGAAAAGACCCTCGTAAGGAGGATGGTGGACTGCAGGAGATGGGTAGCTTAATTCAAGCAGGCAGTCCACTGGCCTGCAAATTCTACTACTACTACTACTACTGCTACTATTACTTTTACCATTACAACTTCTGTACTACTGGTGCTGCTGTTTCTGTTGTTGTTGCTGCTGCTGTTGCTACAGTTGCTGCTACTACTACTACTACTACTACTACTACTGCAACTACTACTGCTACTACTACTACTACTACCATTACTTGTTGCCAGTCACATCAGTATGACCTTTCAGTGTGCCAGTTTTCCACAGTTGTTTTTTGAACCGTCATGGGATTTCCCAGTAACGATTAAAATTGTGTGACACTGTTTTATTTTATTATTATTATTCTTTAAATCCTTAACATGCTAATATTTGCTTTTAAACCGCTGCACAAGACATATCTATTTAACTCAGGCCAACACCACACGTCCCCCTGTGGGCAGCCACCTTGTCTTGGTGGGGGAGCTTGCATGCCCCTGTGATCACACAAGCCTGCCCGTGGATGTAACGACATCTAGCAGGGTCTCCCATGTGGGTAGGGTTGTGGGTTGTGGATGAGGGGTCTGACTGAGCGCTGCCCAAAACGTAGGTTACCCATATGGGTCATCGGTGCCGCCCTCCAGAGGGATCGCCTCAGTGCTGTCCTGAGTTGGTTAGTTGGGTGCCTGGGCTTTGGGGTGTTGGGGAAGGGGGTCTTTGCACTGGTGGGAGCAAACTTTCGTATCACAGGGTGTGCTTTTGGGGACACCCTCTGGGGACGAGGTACCCCACTACCATCAGACCGCGCTCGGTCCCCTCACTCCCTGGTAGGCAGTTTCCTTTGGCTCCTGGTGCCAACTTATATTCACCCATGAACATATGGATATATTGAACACTTCATTAACCACTCTTGTGGTCGGTGACCAGCTGCACGAGTCAGCATCAACTGGTCACTCTCTGGCAGACGACCCTGTACCCTCTGGGTCATCTGCCAAAACTGTGAATCAAGATGCCCTTTCTATCGATGTTTATGTGAATCACTCTTACACAAAATACATAGTCCTCAAAATGGATAATGGTACTTCCTTCCGGAACCTGAACTGTTTTCAGATTCACAGTGGTCTAGTTACAGCATGTGGATTTACCCCCAAGGTCTCTTTGCAGGGTGATGGTTCTCTATTGCAAGAAGCCAGGAATGAAGAGGAGAGTTCACGCATCCAGTCCCTAACTATGGTCGCTGGTTATCCTGTATCTGCCTCTCATCACTTGGTCCTAAATCAGTCCCGAGGGGTTGTGTATTCTCGTGACTTGATCTCATATTCTGATTCTTCCCTCTTAGAGGGACTGGCTCCTCAGGGAGTTGTACAGTACAAGGAATAATGAAGAAAGTTGATGAGATTTTATCCCCCACGCCCACTCTTATCTTGTCATTTGATTGCCTTACTTTACCGGAGGTCAT
Organism: Coenobita brevimanus; assembly: GCF_032717465.1. Lineage (NCBI taxonomy): Eukaryota > Metazoa > Arthropoda > Malacostraca > Decapoda > Coenobitidae > Coenobita > Coenobita brevimanus. The sequence continues at coordinate 26,500,796 of NC_137006.1, forward strand.
CACTGCTGCGTTGTGGAAGCTTAAGGTTAAACCTCATGTTCCCCGACCCAGAAGGTGCTATTATTGTCAAAGGTTTGTTCATGTTTGCCATTCTTGCAGGCAGGAAGCGTCTGGCCTTCCTGAGGTTTGTGGAAATCGTGGTGGAATTTCCCATGGTATGGATGATTGTTCTCAACCCTCAAAATGTTTGATCCGTGGAGGAACATATGCAGCCTCCTCAAGGGATTGCGAGGTATACAAGTATGAATATCAGATTATTTCTGTCCGAACAAAGAAGCAAATTTCCTTTTCTGAGGCAAAGTCCAAGGTAAGGGAGCGGTTCATTCGCCCTGGGGTTACCTTTGCTGGTTCGTTGTCTCGCCCTAAAGCTACCAGGCAGGTGCCCCTGCCATCACACAATGCCCCATCAAATTCTCGGGGTTCTATTTCCCGGCCTTCTCAGCTGGGGGGTTCCACTGAGGGGATGCAGCCTGGAAGCGGCTGTGCTTCCTCCAGAAAGGTACTGCCTATCTCTAGGGGTGTCCTCTCTGCAGTGGTGCTTCCAGCATCTGGGAGTGCCTCCCCCAACCCAGTTCCTCTGGTTCCTCCTGTGACAAACGCCCGTGTTGATGCTACACCTTGCGTTGACACATCCAAATCTCCTGATGTCCTTCCTGTGCAAGGTAAGCATCGCCGTGGCTCCTCTGAGTGCTCAGAGAGCGAAGCACTGCTATCAAAGATCTCTGCAGTGGAGCCCACTACTCCTCCTCAGGATGCTCAGGGGTCAGGGCGGGTGCAAGCTGGGGATGGCGTCTCACTGACGTCCCAGCCACCACCAGATAGTGGTGGTCCTCAGGCCATTGATGCGCCTGCCCAGCTGCATGAGGCCTTGCCCTCTCAGGATTCCAGTACTGTGTGATGCACTACTTATCATGCTCCTTCTCGTGGAGGCACTGCCTGCTCTATTCTGGTTAGGGCAGTTTGTGGTCCACCTGCCAAACCATCTCTTGCCCTGCCACAGAAGAAGAGCGTTGTCCGGCCCTCTTCTTCTTCCTCCAGGTATTCTTCAGCTAGGCGGCACACTGTACACCACAACGGTGCCAGGCAGTCCCTTGCTAAGGGCAGTTCTAATCAGCAATCTAAGTCTGGTTGCATGTCGGGGGCAAGGTTGTCTCGCCCCTCAACCTGATTCTTCCTTCACTGTGGGTACTATGGCATTCTCAGCCAGTATATTACAATGGAATTGACGAGGGCTGAGTGGTAATTGGTAGGAGCTGCGGACCCTCCTGGCTTATTCTCCTTTGTGTGTGTGTCTCCAGGAAACTCTTGTAGGGCTTGCCACTCCTCATGCACCACCTGGGTACGATGCTTTTTACTCAGCTCCAACCCAGGATCCTCTTGGAGGTGGTGCTGTTTTGGTGAAGGCAGACATCCCTCATCGGCCAGTCCACCTCCAGTCTGACCTCCAGTGTGTTGCTGCGCTGGTATACAGTTTGTTCCATTTATTTACCACCCAACACAGCAGTCAGCAGGATGGAACTTCAGAACCTGCTTGATCAGTTACTTACACCCTTTCTTCTCTTGGGGGACTTTAATGGTCGCCACCCTTTGTGAGGTGACTGTCTTATTAACCAACGGGGAAGTTTATTGGCATCCTTAATGAAAGATGAGGATCTTGCTCTCTTCAATACTGGGGCATTTACCCATTTTCACCCCCAAACTGTTGCACTGTGCAGGTGACCCTCGTGTGGCGTGGTGCAGTGAGGATCTGTCCCTTCTCTTCTTTGGGGCTAAGATGCGAATGAATGTGTTTGAGTGGATGAGTAAATTGGAAGTGTGTCGTCCTGTCTCGGCTACTTCCCTTTCCTTGGGGGAAGCAGCCTAGGTATATAGATAGGTAGACAGAGGTCTATTCTTTATTTATAACTGAAAAGCTGCAATGTTTTCGTTTACTTTTACTGGACACATCATTTTATTTTTAATCAACTTCTTTCTCTTATGAAATCAAATCTGGCTATGTAACCGACCATTCTTTGGCAACTTCCTATATTTACCTTGTTGACAACCGTGTCATGTATGACTGCGTTATTCTTATCTGCTATAATGAAGTCGGTATCATTCTTTCTTTCTCCATTTGTACTTCTCCAGGTCCATATTTCCCTGTTCTTTTGTGAAAGAAAAAAAAAATGTTTTCATTATTCTCATGTACTACATTTCAGCAAACTTTACCACCATTTGTCCTCCTCCATTCCCTCTCCAAAAACTCTGGTACATGCATTTCCACTTTTTGATTTCCCAACTTTTGCACTGAAATCTCTCATAAGTATTGTTTATGTGGTCTTTTCTCCAAACTTGGGAAACGTCATCATAGGATGTTTCTGTTTTTTTCGCCTCTGCTTTGAGAAGTCGATGAATATGCTTGTATTACTTTCTGGGTGTATTTTTTGCATAGTCTGGAGAAGGTACAGAATCCTCACAGCAGAAGAATAAAGTGTCATCAACTCTCTCGGAATGATTCTGATGATGTGGGAAGACCTAAAGAAATGCAAGGGAGTGAAGGGACGAAGTTCAGACACCAAATTACAAAACGAAGGAGCATTCAGAGATGAACTGAACAAGCTGTTCAACATCATGCACCACATGACTGAGTCTTTGAACAAGATGGAAGATGCAGAGGATCACCTCTTCCTGACAGATCAGCAAACGGATCGGAAGGCAACGATAGGGTTAGTGGATCTTGTCCTAGTTTGGCAAGAGGAACAGGTAGTCGAGAGATCTACATGGGGAGATCAAAAGAGGCTAGAGGAATAGCGCAAAATGGAGGAGAGAGCAACCGTCTCTGAGCTGAGAGATTCATCTTCCACAACGTCAACTGATGAAGGAGATACCTCACCGCCAAGGACAAGGCGACTGCGAGCGGCACTTCCAGATCCCTTCAGGTTACCTTCAGGTTATAACACCAACGACCTGCAGAAGCAGTGGAAGGAATATTGTCACCCTTGACCTGGCAGCCGCCCCTGATTGCACCAACACCACCGACAGGAATGTGTCATACATTATTCCAGCAACTGCTGCTAGTCTCAGCCACAATGTGTCTCATTTGGTTTTGTCGTCCAACACTCTCAGGTCGTCCAGCAGAAAGCACTGAAGCAGAAAAGTGGCTTCGGTTACGGAGCAAGTAGCTACAACATATGGGTTCGGGCAGCTCGTAGTTCATTGGGATTCTAATCTCTTCCTGAATTGACTGGAACTGAGAAGGTGGACAGGCTGGCAATTCTTGTGTCAGGGAAAGATGTACCCCACCAGGGAGAAACCTCTCAGCTGCTGGGAGTTCCGAAAAGAGCAGCCAGTACAGGGAAGGAAAAAGCAAACGCAGTTGGGAAGATGCTGTTGGGCTGGTCCATTGACAGAAGAATCATGAGAATGAGGTTTGACACTACTGCAAGCAACAATGGATGGCGGGATAACGTGTGTGTCAGGAGAGAGGCTGCATTGGACAGGAACCTCTTATGCTTCACCTGATGGCATCATGTGTCTGAGGTTCTAACTGGGAACGTCTTCAAGAAGATGGTTGGTGCCTCGAGCATCCCTAATGTTGGGTTCTTTAGATGATTCAAGGAAAAATGGGCCTTCATTGACTGCAGTGCATTCCAAGTCAGAAACACTTACCCATTACTGCGAGATATCCTTGATCGATTCCCAGAACTTGTCACTGAGGTGCTGGAATTAGTCCGGTCCACACTGGAGGAATCACACATAAGGGATGACTATAAGGAGTTCCTGGAACTAGGCTTCGTCTTCCTTGGTGGTGAATCTCTAAATGGCATGAACTTCAAAGCTCCTGGCATTATGTATATAGCTCGATAGAATGCCAAGATTTTGTTCATGCTGATAAGCTGGCTCTTTCAGGATCAGTTCTGACTGACATTACATGAGGAGCGGGCACTGAGAGATACTGCCTTGTTCGCCTCGGTGTACCTGAAGTGCTGGTTAAGAGCTGCTAAGGTGGTGAATGCCCTGGTGCATGACCTTACTGCTGAAGGGCATCAGCAAATACCATGCCATCAACAAAGGAGTCGCAGATGCTGTGTCGGGTGCTATGATGCACCACCTGTGGAACCTGAGCAACCAACTGGTTGCACTTGCTCTTTTCAGTTCTCAGGTGTCAGTAAAGGAGAAGTGGGAGATGGTAGTGGCTACGGAGTAAAACGAAGGTGAGGAGGATCATCCTTAAAAGAAGGGTGGGACTGGACATGGTGATAATCCAAGGGACACGGCTTGCTGACTTCTGCACCAAAGGGATCCTGTCATTCTTCGAAATGGCATGTACCCCGAGCGACTTCCTTCAGTTAGACCCAACATAGTGAGGAGGTCATCCAGACTACAAACCGCAAAAGAAAGTCTTGCAGTCGATCTCACTGGTCAACAATGTCACAGAGAGTGGGGTCAAAATCATCCAAGACTTCAAAGCAACCCCCATTCGGCAAGATCAAAAACAGTTCCTCCTACAAGTCGTCTCAGAACACAGGTGGAGAAGTCCAAAGCCAACAAAACAGTTCTTGAGGAAGCAGAGTAGACTAGAGACTACACCATGATTCCCAGCTGAGATATCTGCGGCTACCCTTTTTCCACCTTTAATACTGAAGTCTCCTATGATCAGAGTATAATGAGCCTTTCAATAGCTAAATGTCTGTCTTCACTGAGTTTAACAATGTTCTCATCACAGTAACTACATGTTGGCAAATGCAATTAAACAATTAAACTTCTTTTAATTTGAATGTTTCATTTAATTTTATCATGACAGTAGCTACTCCTTCATTTATGCTAAAAAATTATAAGATTTTCTTTCCAACATGTTTGTTTACTAGGAATTATAATCCATGCCTCTTGTTGCCACCATCAGGTTTGCCTCTCCAATATAACATGTCGACTGATTGATACTTTTCGCTCTTGACCAAATCTTCTATTTTCATTAAGTCATTCGGTATTCCATTTGATAGTGGACAGTTCTTCAAGCAGTACCAACAGGTCAGCTTCTAATAGTCCTTACAGAGTAGGTGCAGATGTTCATTAACCTGCGATGGTCTGGTCCTTTAACCTGGAGATTCTTTGCATTCCATGCTCCTGAGTTATCCTGACTGTCACCATAATCAGTAGTTCTTTTGTTGGATGTGTGATTCTAGACACAAATAAAAATTAAGAAAGTGTGGTGACTGGGAATACCCAAGGAATACTATTGCAGGTGAAAGGGATACAGTTATTCGAGTCAGAATAATTTGCAGGACGTCTCGGTATAAACAGCGGGTGGTGTCTTCTGGAACATCTTGAGGATTAAAATTAAACAGTCAACAAAACGGATGCCTGCGAATATGCCAAAAACTCTCTTTCAGCTTATATCACATCAGCACGACATTCAAAGAGTAGCTTTCATGTAGGAGAACACCATAAAAAAAAGAAACTCATGAAGAGTAGCCCATCAAGAAATTCAGGTGTTATATATAAGATTTTATGCAAAAACTGTAATAATTATATATGACTGTAATTTTATATATGACAATTTGGAAGACTTGCAAACCAGGATCTTACAGCTTAAGTATATTAATATGAGTACGGCTGAACATTACTGTCTTATTCCAACACAACGCATCCAGTGATCACAACGTTGACTGGGACGGTTCTAAGGTACCAGAAAAAAAAAAAAAAAAAAAAAAAAAGCTTCGGTGAACGATGTGCCATTGAATCATACTTAATTTCTGGCACATATAAGAATACTGTAAACATGACCTGTGGCCATTTAAATATAATCAGTTATTATCGGAACTGATAATAACGCAGTACCCTCCCAGACGAACACTGACTGCATAGCCTTTTTATGACTTAGGATGGTAGTTCGGCCAGGGTGAGATGAGATGTCATGTCATGTTATGCTGGGCCAAATCATGTCCCCTTTTGCCCTGTGTGCCCATCCCTGTTGCAGGTGTGTATAATTATAATTCCTCCGCCCCCATGTCTCTGTCACTCTGAATATGTATTACTCGAAAGTTCTTTCTGTTTCTACTTTTATCCATCTCGTGAGAAATTTTATATATATATATATATATATATATATATATATATATATATATATACAAATAAAATGCACACACAGCCCAACAAGAGAGAGAGAGAGAGAGAGAGAGAGAGAGAGAGAGAGAGAGAGATTCTTGTATGTGACATTATTTACAAGTCTAGAAAAGACCTTATGATGTGAGAGGTTTATTAACTCGGACTGAAGATATTCATAGGTGTGTAATCAACATCATCCTCATCAATACCATCATCACCATCATCATATTCTTAGTTCAATGCACTGTATTATATAACAAACGAAAAGGACCCTAAAAAGAGAAAAACGCACGGACATAACTATGAACCATAATCTATGTCTTCCTTTTGAGCCGTCATTACAATAAATACAGTGACATAACTCTCCCTCGTCTCTCTGATTGCTTCCGAAAGGAGCTCTCAGGGAGTGCAACACCCACGCCCACCTGCTGGTCTAAGGGCCGAATTTTTAACTTAGCCTTGGGACCTTGCCCTTAGAGATGTTACTCTGTGTCGAATTTCTTCATTCTTGCCCAGTCCTTAACCCTTCCACCAACTTTAACTCAAATCAGATCAAATTGTTTTACCACTTTGCCCTGTTACCCCGACTTTTGGTTAATTGGAAAAAAAAAATTGCTCCAAAGCTGACCATCAATCGTTTCAACAACTCTGGATCAATCAGATCAGAACTATTTGTGTTATTGTATCAAGTCACTTACACACGGGGCGAACTTTGTCCTTGCCATGTAGCCTAAAACTCTAACAGATTGTTATCAAAACTGTGAGAATTCATTCTTGCCTTACCCTCATCAGTTTCCCTTAGTTTGCTCTACTGTAATTTGGATAAAAGAAATTAAGTTGGTTTTGCTGGTGAACGTCTGAATGAGCCTTGTGATTTTGACCTTTGAGTTCTCAGAAAAAAATAAGTTTCCCCACAAGACTATCCCCCGATCCTTCTTCCAAGTTTGGTTGAAATTAGATAGGCAATGTTTGATCTAATCTGTTAAACACACACACACACACACACACACACACACACACACACACACACACACACAAGCTTGCACGCTACATCTTGTCTCGTTTTCGAACTCTTTTGTAAACATTGGAATATTTTTGTATTTCAGGGAAAATAAACTCGTACTGTAAACTATTCAGCAAGAGTCGTACGCAACTTAGAGTAATCATTAACATTCAAAGCTGGGACAACTGTAATACTCAATTCTAACTAATGCCAAACGTTTTTATTCACCAGGTAGTTGAGTCCTAGGAGATTGAGAGTATTAGTACTGTTATCATTATCTCTCTCATGGGCAGGGACTCAAAACAACTCTATTCCAGCTAACATCAGACGACTTTATTCACCTGATCTTGATTACTAGGAGGACGAGAATGTTTACACATAGTTGTACAGCCTATAACTAGATTGAATTTTGTCCCGGAGGTGACGACCGCAAAAGAAATGCTTCCATACTATCAATCACCGTCCATCAGGCTGTCCTATATCCACCTCACGCACTTCCTCAGGGATATGTCTCTCCATCTCATCCATCCATCTCATCATCCCCTACATAAAGAAAGGAATGTGATTTTTTTGGTGGCTGATGAAATCCTTAATATATATGAATTATGTGACAATATTTGTGATTGTAAAGGCGTAAATGCGCGTCGAGCTCTAGTGAATTCCTTAGGAAGTACTGTCACTTTTGACGAACAAAAGATGATTATTGTTATTATTATTATTATTATTGTCATTATTGTCATTATTATTGTTATTATTATTATTATTATTATTATTATTATTATTATTATTGTTAAGCATCACGAGGAAAATATTATGATTAATCCTAGAACAAGAATCACAAACAACTTTGAAGAAGAAGAAGCATTCAGAAGGTGCAGCACCTGCGCCGCCCAGTCGGTTTGAGGCCCGTTTAATCGATCATTGATCACCTGTGTTTTTGGAATATGGTAATGAAATAATATTGTAGTTTGAAAATAATTTTGCTGACGTGGTGAAGTAAAGCAACTTCCTCGCTTCTGATATACAATTTATAACGTGATTTTTCACCATGATTCGAATCTAATGAGCTCAATGCTCGAACATGACAAATGCCCAACGAACGAGTGTACAGTAGGATATGCGCCATAAGGCTGAACCTTTGTTCCTGCCCAGTTTTTTACTCTTGACTGATTGCTCTCAAATTCTAATAGCTTCATCCTTACCTGACGCTCAACCCATTCACCAGGTTAGTTTCAAACTGGAACAAAAGAAGTAAACTGACCATATCCCGTGACCCTAATCATCTTAATGACCTCGTCTCACGTCTTTTTCGGTCTACCTCTCGCAACCCCACCTCAGTATTAACACTTCTCACTTTCTGCATACCCCATACCCCATCCTCTCCGCATGCCCAAACTGCCTCAACCTACCTCTCCTTATCACAATATCAGTGCACTCCAGTCCCATCCTACCTCTCAACTCTTCCATCATAAACCCAGCCTTCCCTGACCTTGCACGCAGGGACACACTGCACATCTATCTAATCATTGTCATCTCTGTACGTTTGAACCTGCGAATATCCTCTTCCTTACTGTCCAGGTCTCACTATCATACACTGTTACACTCCTAACACATGCTGGATACAAAGATCCCTTATCACCCAAGGAGAGCACTCTCAATGTCAGGAGGGGCAACAGCTCCCCGAACTTCTAACCCTTTCTCACCCTAACCATAGAGCAAGCTCCAGCCCCACCTCCAGCACATAACATGTCTCTCAACTAAAAAAAACTCTTCCACACACTCAAGAACTCACCAGCAAGGTCAATCCTTTTACGCCTGACAATCTCCACCTGCATTTCCCGACACACCGCACACATAAAATCAGCATTATCTTGCAATCTACCTCAAATACAATTATATCTCTTATGCACCCACTTATCACAAACACTGCACAAGATCGAACTACTTCCCCCGCCCTTGTGTCAAATTGCGCATGGCGCCTCTCCTTCTTCTTTAACAGTACCACCACCAACCGTAGATATCATCACTTTTGTTTTATCTGCATATACTCTTAAGCCTTTATGCCCCATACCATCTCTCCACATCCTAAATCTTTCCTCCGCCTCCCTTTCATTCTCTGCAAACATCACTAAATCATCAGCATACAACATCTCCCATGGGACTCCGTTTCTGAAGTCACATGAGAGGGCTTCAAGTACCATGATAAACAACAAGGGACTCAAAACCGACCCTTGATGCACACTAACATTCACGGAAAACTCATCACTCAAATGTCCATTCACTCTCACTTGGGAGCGAGCACCCACATACATGGCCATAACCACCGTAACCAGCCACTCCTCCATTCCAATCTTTCTCATTGCCCACTTCGCCACCTCTCTAGGGATTCTGTCAAAGGCCTCCTCCAGATCAACAAAAATAAACCACATTTCCCTTTTCTTGCCTATTTATTTTTCCTGAAGCTGTCGAACAATGAATATTATGGCATCAGTGGTCCCCCTGCCTGGCATAAATCCAAACTGCACGTCATTAATATTCACTCTTTCTTTAATCATACCTTCTAGAACTCTCCCCATTACCTTCATTATCTGATCTAAAATCTTTATACATGATATATATATCTATATATCTATATCTATCTATCTATCTATATATATATCTATATATATATATATATATATATATATATATATATATATATATATATATTGTTACAGAACAGAGAAAACTGTCCCGCAAAGTTCCAGGTTCAAAACAAAAGAGTTAGGTAAAATTACAAGTTAAAGTTTAATGCTCAAACTAACAACTAAACATTCAGGACTCATAAGGATAATGTAATGGCAAAAACAGGTTAAATATATGGTTAACTGCAATTGCCGCTATTAACACGAAATTAGCAAGAGTAAATTTATCTAAGTCAGCCCTGATAAAATGAGAAAACCGGATAAAGCTCAGTTAATGCAAGATATATTATTACAGATACAAAATATTATTAAATTTGGGTGACAATATAAATTACAAAAACTTTACTAGGCCTACGAATTAACACCTTATGCTATACAGTACAAGAACAAAATGTAATAATCACTTATACTCAAATTACACAGCAGCTAGATGGTTGGAGATTTCCTGAGCACTCACAAAATATTAACAACTGTACAGGGGAGGACAGAGATGTGAACAAAATGAGGAGTAGATCTAAGTGGCAATTAATGCAGAGACTGAGCTCATTATATAGCGGCCGGCAGAGCTTGATACAACTTTTAAGAAGGACGCGCAAATGAAGCCATAAGGGACAAAGAGTTGACAATTCTGCTCTGAACAACAGAAAGAACGACTTACTCTACTATAAGGGAGGAGGGGGGGAGTGAGGTAGAACACGCACTATGGAAGCCACGAGGCGAATCGTGATCAAACATGCAGCATACTGTACGTTAGAATTATACAAAGGATGATGAAATCATAAACTATGTAACACCTCCCCACAAAGAAAAAGAAATTTACAAAGGAAATTTCTTATTACTCTAAAACAATCTGTCTAAAGTCTAGATAAGCAATCTGCAATAACATTTTCTTTCCCCTTGATATGTTGTATGTCTAATGAATACTCCTGAAGAAGTAGACTCCATCTTGTCAATCTCTGATTTTTATCTTTAAACTTACTAAGGAATTTCAGCGGGTTATGATCGGTATAAATGACTATGGGGACAAAAACAGAACACAAATAAAATTAAAACTGCTGTAAACCCAAAATCAAGGCCAAAAGCTCTTTCTCAATAGTTGAGTAGTTCTTCTGAGGTGGAGTGAACTTCTTACTGTAATAAGATACAGGGTGTTCAATACCCTGATCATCCTCTTGCAGCAAAACAGCCCCAGTTCCTGTATTACTTGCGTCAACAGCCATCTTAAAAGGCTTAGCAAAATTTGGAGTAGCGAGCACTGGCTGACTTAATAGGATAGCTTTAAGTTTGCTGAAAGAGGATTCACAGTTATCGGTCCAGACAAATTTAATTCCCTTTTTCAGTAGGTCTGTAAGTGGTGATACAAGAACTGAAAAGTTAAGAACAAATCTCCTGTAATAACCTACCATTCCCAAAAATCTTTGTAGCTCTTTCCTACTTTTAGGTCTGGGAAGATCACTTATAACCTGAACCTTAGCTCCTGGTGGCGAAACTTGTCCATCACCAATTACGTACCCAAGGTACTGAACTTTAGCTTGACCAAACTCACACTTTGATAAATTAGCTACAAGATTAGCCTGAACCAAACGCTGAAGAAATTTACTGACATGGCATAGGTGATCTTTCCACTTGTCACTGAAGATTAATACATCATCAATATAAACAACACATCCTGCCAAACCCTCTGTTACAACATTCATGAGCTTCTGAAATGTGGCTGGTGCATTCTTCTTACCATATGGCATTACAGAACATGCAAAAGTCTTTCCTAGTGTTACAAAACATGAGATCTCCCTAGCACGTTCAGTCATAGGTACTTGCCAGTATCCCTTTAACAAATCAAACTTACTTATGTACCTAGCCTTTCCGATCTTGTCGATCTGTAGTCGATGCAAAGCCGCTGTGACCCACCTGGCTTAGGGACTAGAGTGACAGGAGAACTCCACTCACTCTGACAGGGCTCAATCATCTTGTGGTCCAACAGGTAGCCAAGCTCCTTCTGGATGAGAGGAACTTTCACTGGGTTCACACGGTAAGGAGGCAGTTTAATTGGCTTTGTGTCTCCAACATCGACATCATGCATCAACACAGTGGTTCTGCCTGGAGTGTTACGGAACACTTGCGGGTACTCCTGCAGTAATGCCGAAAACTCCTGCCTTTCCTCGGGAGCTAGAAGAGAAAGCTTAGTCTGGAGATCATACATGATATCAGGATTCTTCCCCAAACTATCACTCAGGCTCATGCTGCATGGGAGAACTTCACTTGCAGACTCGGGTGGAACAGCTACAGTGCAGACTGGGTTATTTTCGTCCCCCCTGTGATATAACTTTAGCATGTTGATGTGACAAAGTTGCTTGTTCTTTCTACGATCTGGTGTGGCGATGACATAGTTGACATCACTGAGTTTCTTCTCCACGAAATAAGGACCACTAAACTTGGCTTGAAGAGGTTGTCCATGCACCGGTAGCAGAATCAAAACCTGATCTCCTGGCTGAAAGTGGCGTAACCTGGACTTCTTATCATACCAAGTCTTCATCTTCTCCTGAGCAGCTCCTAAATTCTCTCTCGCCAGCTGTAAAGCAGTGGACAGCCATTCTTTGAACTTCATCACATACTCCAGCAGGTTGACGTCATCTTCCTCCGACAGCCAGTATTCCTTGAGTAGCTTAAGGGGTCCTCTTACTTCATGGCCAAACAGTAGTTCAAAGGGTGAGAAGCCCAGTGATTCATTTGGAGATGCTCTTGCAGCAAATACAACGAATGGAAGACCTTTATCCCAGTCTTTCTGTTTTTCGAAACAGTATTTCTTGAGCATCGATTTGAGTGTTTGATGATATCTCTCCAACGCTCCTTGGGTCTGGGGATGGTAAGCTGAAGACGTGATCTGGATGATGCCCAACTCTTTCAGAGACTGCTTGAAAACATTTGACATGAAATTACTTCCCCGGTCTGACTGTACCTCCTTGGGTAGACCAAACTCGGTGAAGAACCCTAACATTTCCTTAACCACGTTCTTTGCTGAGATATTTCTAAGTGGAATGGCTTCAGGATAACGAGTAGCCATATCAATCAGGGTCAACACATACGAAAATCCTGAAGAAGTCTTAGGAAGAGGGCCCACAATATCCACCAACACACGGGTGAATGGCGCCTCAAAAGGAGGAATGGGAACTAGAGGTGCAACCTTTTCGGTCTGATTACACTTCCCCACAACTTGACGGGTGTGACAAGACTTACAATTACAATACCAGGAAATATCTCTGAAGATACCTGGCCAGTAGAAGTGTTTCAAAATGCGTGCCACAGTCTTCCTCACTCCAAGGTGTCCTGCCAAACTGGAATCATGAGCCACTCTAATGATATCCTGCCTACAAACACGAGGGATGACAACTTGATGTACAACCTCCCATTCACAGTCGGCTGATGCTGTTAGGGGGTCTCCACTTCCTCATAAGTACTCCTGACTTTATATAATAACAAGTAGAAGCACCAGCTGACTCTTCCTCACTGCAAGCAGAGATAGCTAGACCTTTCAACTCAGGGTCAGCAACCTGCAACTCAACCAACTCTTGACGAGACAAATTGTCAACACTACGGGGTACTGCCTCATCTGGTGAGTGGTCCAAATTAGCAAGAAAAGTGTCAGCTAGGATAACATCATCATCATCATTATCCTCTAGGTCACCAATAACTTTAGACTTAGCCCTAGTGACAGCACATGCAGAGAACACATCACGGACATCACAATCCTGGGTCGCAGTCACTGGCTCACTAGACAGCTGAGGAGCTGGACACACTTGACTTCCACCAATATCATTTCCAAGTAAGAAAGTTACACCTGACATTGGGAGTGTCTCAACCAACCCAACCATAACGGAACCATTAACAAAACCAGACTCTAAATTCACTCTGCACAGAGGGACAGAGAAGTAATTATTCCCTACACCTTGTAAGATTGCAGTTTCATCAGAGGAATTAACATTAGAGCGTAGAACACTGGTCAGCATAAGGGATTGGCAAGCACCTGTATCACGATATATTTTAACTGATTTCCTGTTATTACTGTCCAGAGGACTGACAAAACCATCAGACAGGAAATTAGCACATGAACTCTTGAGAGTGTCACCCACGTTACTGCTCAAAAAAGGAGCTTCATCATAATTTAATTTACCCCTCAAAGCAGGTTCAGTTAACTCGGTTAAAGAATTCTGGGAACTCTCAAGGGTGGACACTAGACCAATTGACTGAATATTTAAAGACTCCTTTTTGTTCACATCACGCTGTCTCCTGAAACATTTCTCCGTAGTATGACCAAGCTTACTACAATAAGTACATTTACTTTTCTGAAATCTAGAGGTGAAGCTGGTATTTACTTCCTGAGAAACATCATCTTTATTCTCTTTCCTGTTACCTGTATTCTGAGTAGAGGCAAGGTACCTACTCTCAGCTTTCCTTTTTTCTTTAGAATATCTCTTGTGAGTGAGAACATATTCATCAGCTAAAACTGCAGCATCAGACAAATTATCTACTCTTCGCTCATCAAGATATAGGCTTACATTTTTATTAATACACCTTTTGAAGTCCTCCAGCAAAATCATCTGCTTAAATTTATCAAAATCAGAATCCACATTCTTAGAATATAACCACTGCTCTAACAGATCTTCTTTGTTTTTTGCATACTCAACATGGGATTGCTTATCTTGCTTATAAGTTGTCCTAAATTATACTCTATAGGCTTCAGGAACAAGCTCATAGGCCTTATGAATCAAGCTCTTAACTACATCATAATTATCAGATTGATCCTGAGGCAAAGATGCATAAGTTACTTGAGCTTTACCGGTGAGAACAGTTTGAAGGAGTACTGGCCAATACTTTTTGGGCCAATTAAAAGTTGTAGCTACCCTCTCAAACAACTGAAAATACTTTGCTAAATCAGATTCATTAAAAGGAGGGAGAAGTTTAACCCGCAGCGTCCCGGGGACGTACTTCCACGTCCTCACGTTTTGTCACAGCTAATCCCGGGGACGTACTTCAACGTCCTGCAATTGCAAGGTTCATAATTTCCACAATTTTCAATTTTCGCGAGTCATTTTTGGTACGTATACACGTGACACCTTCCTCAACAAGATGCCAGGCAGAGACAATGCCTTACCCAGCATGACCTCCCTGCATGCCATTGTCTCAGCAATTCACCTGTTATCAGTGACCTGGCCAGTATAGCCATGTCATGCCACGGTACGAAATTTAGGGCCAGAGTGATTCCCCAATCAATGACAATGTGGAGGACAAACTTTACATAGCATTAGAGGAAGAAACAGGTAGAAATGATGATCAGGTAATGTGGCAAAAAAAGGTCAGGTATTAGTGAGTGAAACAATGCTTATAATGCCTATATTACTGCTTGAAAACCAATATACTCTTGTACTACGTATAAATTCGTAACAGTAAATAAATAAATACCGTTTATGAGTGGTGTGAAATAGTTAACCTCCCATAGAACTCGTTTTCTTTGGTGCCAGCCTGATAGAAAACCCAGTAAGGTAAGGAGGCTCTCCTACCTGTAATGAGTATTTTAAACCTCAGGTGAGCGATTTCTCTATGAATTTTCGATGTTTCTCACCAAAAGCGAAAGTTTTAGCAAAAAAAAAAAAAGGGTCGAAAAATGGTCGGGATTTGGGGGTACCAGTGGTCAAAAAGTGGTTGGGACGGGGCGGGTTAACATTGTTAGCCACATCAAAATCATCACAGCTAGATGATCCAGTTCCACCTTGTTTCATGCGATACTCATGGTCTGCCTGAATCCTAGCAAGTTCAACTTGTGCCTCAGTCTCCTTAGCACGGGCCTCCTGCAGGGCTAGCTGTAACTTAGCTAATTCAATCTGCGTTTGCGCATTTGGAGGAGTTACATTAAACAAGCTTTCATTAATCATGTCAACAATTTGATCTTTAGAATGATGAGAGCGAACAACAATTCCCAATTGTTGATCAACAAGCTTAAGTTCATTCTTTGTTCTGTTTTCTATATCACACACTGTTTGCACATTTGACAAAAAATCTTTGGCTTCATCAAGCGTAGTAATAGTAGACATCATGAATAAATCACAGTCACAAAATATTAAGCAATATCCTTATGATAATATCCTGAATATCCTGATAAGAGGTCGCCAAATTTATGTTACGGAATAGAGAAAACTGTCCCGCAAAGTTCCAGGTTCAAAACAAGAGAGTTAGGTAAAATTACAAGTTAAAGTTTAATGCCCAAACTAACACCTAAACATTCAGGACTCATAAGGATAATGTAATGGCAAAAACAGGTTAAATATATGGTTAACTGCAATAGCCGCTATTAGCACGAAATTAGCAAGAGTAAATTTATCTAAGTCAGCCCTGATAAAATGAGAAAACCGGATAATGCTCGGTTAATGCAAGATATATTATTATAGATACAAAATATTATTAATTTTGGGTGACAATATAAATTACAAAAACTTTACTAGGCCTACGAATTAACACCTTATGCTATACAGTACAAGAACAAAATGTAATAATCACTTATACTCAAATTACACAGCAGCTAGATGGTTGGAGATTTCCTGAGCACTCACAAAATATTAACAACTGTACAGGGGAGGATAGAGATGTGAACAAAATGAGGAGTAGATCTAAGTGGCAATTAATGCAGAGACTGAGCTCATTATATAGGGGCCGGCAGAGCTTGATACAACTTGTAAGAAGGACGCGCATTTTAAGCCATAGGGGACAAAGAGTTGACAATCCTGCTCTGAACAACAGAAAGAACGACTTACTTTACTATAAGGGATGAGGGGGGGAGTGAGGTAGAACAACGCACTATGGAAGCCACGAGGCGAATCGTGATCAAACATGCAGCACACTGTACGTTAGAATTATACAAAGGATGACGAAATCATAGACTATGTAACAATATATATATATATATATATATATATATATATATATATATATATATATAATTTCTTCTCATCAGCCGTTTGAGTGTCCACTGCAGGACTGGCCTATCCAGACCGAAGTGGGGACGATACAGCCAGTGTATGTCTACCAAGTGGCTTAGGCTGTCTGATAGAGATTGTTAGTAGGGTGGGAAGTGCTTGTAAGTGTAACTGCATTGTTGTAGGGGCTTTGGATGTGTGTGTAGTCTGTGAACCAAGTGTAATCAGCCCGTGCAAGGCGACTGGGTGGAAGCATACTTTATAGTATGTGACACTGGTTCAACCACAGCACCCATTATGTCCGCCAATGCAGTACGTGGCCAGAAGAATGCTCCTAAAGTGTTTTACCCTGGCGGAGAACGAACGCTCGTTCTTCAGTGTACGAAAACGCACACTTTACCACAGAGGCTTATATATATATATATATATATATATATATATATATATATATATATATATATATATATAGAGAGAGAGAGAGAGAGAGAGAGAGAGAGAGCAGTCGTGGCTCAGTGGGTTAGACCGCTCCACTCTGACCCAAGGGTCAGAGGATCGAATCCACCCATGGGTCATTGGTAGACATCAGGAAGGGCATCCAGTCATAAAATACTACATGCTCCAATCCAAAGTCCTCTACCCAGGGGCAACGCCTGAGCCCTTCGGGGATACCTGGTGTAAAACCAATTATATATATATATATATAAAGGTGCTCAGATAGATACTACTTGCAATGTATTCAAACTCACTCTCAGTATCGTATTCTATACCAAATATCAATAGAAAACAAAGAATATTTAATTTCTAGAACAAAAATTAATGGTCGTGCATTGGCTGACAAATTTGGCAACGGACCTACTTTCTACTCTACTTCATTACGAACTGTTTTGTTGGCTTTGGATTTCTCCACCTGTCTTCCAAGACGACTTGTAGGAGGAAATGCTTTTGCTCCTCCTGCCGAGTGAGGGTTGCATTGAAGTCTTGAATGAGTTTGACCCCACTTTCTGCGACGCCATTGACCACTGAGATCGACTGCAAGACTTCCTTTCCCTGTTAGTAGTCTGAATTACCTCGTTCTGTTGGGTCTAACTGAAGGAACGCAGTTGGATTCATGCCGTTTCGAAGGAGGACAGGATCCCTTTGGTGCACAACTC
Source organism: Coenobita brevimanus (assembly GCF_032717465.1). Lineage (NCBI taxonomy): Eukaryota > Metazoa > Arthropoda > Malacostraca > Decapoda > Coenobitidae > Coenobita > Coenobita brevimanus. The sequence continues at coordinate 26,518,683 of NC_137006.1, forward strand.
ATCCAGCTGTGTCCTCTGGATCATCACCATGCCCAGTCCCACCCTTCTTGTAGGAAGATCCTCCTCGCCTTCGTTTGACTCCATGACCACCACTATCTTCCGCTTCTCCCTCACCAACATCTTAGAACTGGAGACAGCAAGCACAACCAATTTTTGCTCAGGTTCCAGAGGTGGCGGATCATAGCAACCAATGCAGCATCTGCAACTGCCTTGTTGAAGGTGTGGTACTTGCTGACGTCCTTAAGCAATTGGAGGTCATTCACAGCGGCATTCACCACCTCAGGAGCTCTTAATCAGTACTTCACGTACACCATGGATTCGAACAAAGCCATTTCTCTCAATACCTACTATTCGTGACATTTCATTCAGAACTGACCCTGAAAGAGCCAGACTTTCAGTGTGCACTAAATCTTGGTCATTCAGCAAGCAACATGCATCGTGGCTGAAGCTTTGAAGTTTAAGCCATTTGAAATTTGACCACCAGTGTTGTTCCAGGAACTCCTCTTAGTCGTCCCTCATGTGTGATTCATCTAAAGCAAACAGGACGAATTACAGTGCTTCAGTGACAGGTTAGGGGAAACGATCAAAGACATCTCGCACAAATGGGTCAGTGCTTCTGACATGGAATACATCACAGTCAAAAAAGGCCCATTTCTCCTTGAATTGTCTGAAGAGTCCGACAATCAGGGCTACTGAAGGCATCAACCATCTTCTTGAAGATATTCTCAATAAGTACCTTACACACGTGATGGAGACAGGTGAAATGTAAGAGATCCCTTGCCAAAGCAGCCTCTATCCTGACTCATGCTTCACCCCGCCATCCAGTGTTGCCTGTGGTGGTGTCAGAGCTCATTCCCGTGATCCTTCCTTCAAGGGACAAGTCCTTCAGTATCTTGGCAACTGCATTATTGTTCCTCCCCTGTACTGGCTGCGATCTTTGGAACTCCCAGCAGCTAAGTGGTTTCTCCTGAGTGGGGAATATCTTTCCCCGACACCAGGATTGCCATCCTGCCCAAATTCTCAGTTCCAGTCAGTGCAGGCATACAGTTGGAATGCCAGTGAACGACGAGCTGCCCAAACCCTGATGTTGTATCTACTTGCTCCATAATCAAAGCAGCTGTTCTGATCTGATACTTCCTCCTTGACGACCTGAAAGTGTTGGACGACAAGCCAGCTGGGAGACAACTTGGCCAAGACTATCAGAAGTTGTTGCAATGATGTACAAGTATCCCGTGCTTCTGTCGCTGTGTTCGTGTGATCAAGGGCAGCTGCGAGGTCAGGGTTGATGTCGCCGCACAGGTGTACAGAAAAAAATGACTTCATACTGGAGAGACAGAATGACAATCAAGCTCTTGTGCTCCCCATAAGCAACCTCCAAACACCCACGAAACTTCACCACGAGCTTTAATTATGATACACAGAATTAAAAACCAAGTCGGCACTGCGATTTTTTACATCTTGAAAATTCACCTTAACGGCATTAGCATCCTAATATACATTCATACATAATTATATATATATATATATATATATATATATATATATATATATTGTTACATAGCCTATGATTTCATCATCCCTTGTATAATTCTAACTTATGATAGAGTTTTGTTCATGATTGCATCATCCTTTGTATGATCCTAATGTACAGAATGCTGCATGCTTGTTCACGATTCGCCACGTGGCTTCCATAGTGACCAGGCTTGCGTGTTCTACCTCACTCCTGCCTTCTCCCCCTTATAGTAGAGTAAGTCGTTCTTTCTGTTGTTCAGAGCAGGATTGTCAACTCTTCATCCCCTATGCCTTCATTTGTGCGTCCTTCTTACAAGTTGAATCAAGCTCTGCCGGCCCCAATATAATGAGCTCAGTCTCTGCATTAGTTGCCACTTAGATCTACTCCTCATTCTGTTCACATCTCTGTCCTCCCCTGTACAGTATATTATTATTTTTGTGAGTGCTCAGCAAGTCTCCAGCCATCTAGCTCCTGTATAATTTGAGTATAAGTGTTATTACCATTTTTCTTGTACTGTATAGCCTAAGATGTTAATTCGTAAGCCTGGTAAAGTTTTTGTGATTCATATTGGTTCCATATTGTCAGCCAGTATTAGTAATATTTTGTATCTGTAATAATATTATATCTTGCTTTAACTGAGCATTATCCGGTTTTCTCATTTTATCAGGGCTAACTTAGATAAATTTGCTCTTGCTAAATTTGTGTTAATAGAGGCTATTGCAGTTAACCATATATGTAACCTGGTTTGCCATTACATTATCCTTATGAGTCCTGAATGTTTAGTTGTTAGTTTGAGCATTAAACTTTAACTTGTAATTTTACCTAAGTCTTTTGTTTGAACCTGGAACTTTGCGGGACAGTAGTGACTTTAGTATTCTCACTTGAAGTGTTCATTATCTCTCTCTGTTCCGTAACATTAATTTGGTGACCTCTTATCAGGATATTCAGGATATTACAATAAGGATATTGCTTGATATTTTGTGACTGTGATTTATTCATGATGTCTACTATTACTATTCTTGATGAAGCCAAAGATTTTTTGTCAAATGTGCAAACAGTGTGTGATGTAGAAAACAGAACAAAGAATGAACTTAAGCTTGTTGCTCAGCAATTGGGAATTGCTGTTCATTCTCATCATTCTAAAGATCAAATTGTTGGCATGATTAATAAAAGCTTCTTTAATGTAACTCCTCCAGATAAGCAAACGCAGATTGAAATAGCTAAGTTTCAGTTAGCCCTGCAGGAGGCTCGTGCTAAGGAGGCTGAGATTCAGGCTAGTGCTAAGGAGGCTGAGTTTCAGGCACGTGCTAAAGAGGCTGAGTCTCAGGCTCGTATTCAGGAGGCACAGGCACAGGCTTAGGCTCAAACTGAACTTGCTAGGATTCAGGCAGACCATGAGTATCGCATGAAACAAGGTGGAACTGGATCATCTAGCTCTAATGATTTTGATATGGCTAAAAATGTTAAACTTGTCCCTGCTTTTAATGAATCTGATTTAACAAAGTATTTTCAGTTGTTTGAGAGGGTAGCTACAGGTTTTAATTGGCCCAAAGAGTATTGGCCAGTAATCCTTCAGAGTGTTCTCACCGGTAAAGCTCAAGTAACTTATGCATCTTTGCCTCAGGATCAATCTGATAATTATGATGTAGTTAAGAGCTTGATTCTTAAGGCCTATGACCTTGTTCCTGAAGCCTATAGAGTATAATTTAGGACAACTTATAAGCAAGCTAAGCAATCCCATGTTGAGTATGCAAAAATCAAAGAAGATCTGTTAGAGCAGTGGTTAAATTCTAAGAATGTAAATTCTGATTTTGATAAATTTAAGCAGATAATTTTGCTGGAGGACTTCAAAAGGTGTATTAATAAAGATGTAAACCTATATCTTGATGAGAAAAGAATAGATAATTTGTAGGATGCTGAATTTTTAGCTGGTGAATATGTTCTCACTCAGAAGAGATATTCTAAAGAAAAAAGGAAAGCTGAGAGTAGGTACGTTGCCTCTACTCAGAGTACAGGTATCAGGAAAGAGAATAAAGATGATGTTTCTCAGGAAGTAAATACCAGCTTCACCTCTAGATTTCAGAAAAGTAAATGTACTTATTGTAGTAAGCTTGGTCATACTACGGAGAAATGTTTCAGGAGACAGCGTGATGTGAACAAAAAGGAGTCTTTAAATATTCAGTCAATTGGTCTAGTGTCCACCCTTGAGAGTTCCCAGAATTCTTTAACCGAGTTAACTGAGCCTGCTTTGAGGGGTAAATTAAATTCTCATGATGAAGCTCCTTTTTTGAGCAGTAACGTGGGTGACACTCTCAAGAGTTCATGTGCTAATTTCCTGTCTGATGGTTTTGTCAGTCCTCTGGACAGTAATGACAGGAAATCAGTTAAAGTATATCGTGATACAGGTGCTTGCCAATCCCTTATGCTGACCAGTGTTCTACGCTCTAATGTTAATTCCTCTGATGAAACTGTAATCTTACAAAGTGTAGGGAATAATTACTTCTCTGTCCCTCTGTGCAGAGTGAATTTAGAGTTTGGTTTTGTTAATGGTTCCGTTATGGTTGGGTTGGTTGAGACACTCCCAATGTCAGGTGTAACTTTCTTACTTGGAAATGATATTGGTGGAAGTCAAATGTGTCCAGCTCCTCAGTTGTCTAGTGAACCAGTGACTGCGACCCTGGATTGTGATATCCCTGACGTGTTCTCTGCATGTGCTGTCACTAGGGCTAAGTCTAAAGTTACTGGTGACTTAGAGGATAATGATGATGATGATGTTATCCTAGCTGACACTTTTCTTGCTAATTTGGACCACTCACCAGATGAGGCAGTACCCCGTAGTGTTGATAATTTGTCTCGTCAAGAGTTGGTTGAGTCGTCAGCCGACTGTGAATGGGAGGTTGTACATCAAGTTGTCATCCCTCGTGTTTGTAGGCAGGATATCATTAGAGTGGCTCATGATTCCAGTCTGGCAGGACACCTTGGAGTGAGGAAGACTGTGGCACGCATTTTGAAACACCTCTACTGGCCAGGTATCTTCAGAGATGTTTCCTGGTATTGTAAGTCTTGTCACACCTGTCAAGTTGTGGGGAAGTGTAATCAGACCGAAAAGGTTGCACCTCTAGTTCCCATTCCTCCTTTTGAGGCGCCATTCACCCGTGTGTTGGTGGATATTGTGGGCCCTCTTCCTAAGACTTCTTCAGGATTTTCTTATGTGTTGACCCTGTTTGATATGGCTACTCGTTATCCTGAAGCCATTCTACTTAGAAATATCTCAGCAAAGAACGTGGTTAAGGAAATGTTAGGGTTCTTCACCGAGTTTGGTCTGCCCAAGGAGGTACAGTCAGACTGGGGAAGTAATTTCATGTCAAATGTTTTCAAGCATTCTCTGAAAGAGTTGGGCATCACCCAGATCACGTCTTCAGCTTACCATCCCCAGACCCAAGGAGCGTTGGAGAGATATCATCAAACACTCAAATCGATGCTCAGGAAATACTGTTTGGAACATCAGAAAGATTGGGATAAAGGTCTTCCATTCGTTGTATTTGCCGCAAGAGAATCTCCAAATGAATCACTGGGCTTCTCACCCTTTGAACTACTGTTTGGCCATGAAGTAAGAGGACCCCTTAAGCTACTCAAAGAATGCTGGCTGTCGGAGGAAGATGACGTCAACCTGCTGGAGTATGTGATGAAGTTCAAAGAACGGCTGTCCACTGCTTTACAGCTGGCGAGAGAGAATTTAGGAGCTGCTCAGGAGAAGATGAAGACTTGGTATGATAAGAAGACCATGTTACGCCACTTTCAGCCAGGAGATCAGGTTTTGATTCTGCTACCAGTGCATGGGCAACCTCTTCAAGCCAAGTTTAGTGGTCCTTATTTCGTGGAGAAGAAACTCAGTGATGTCAACTATGTCATCGCCACACCAGATCGTAGAAAGAACAAGCAACTTTGTCACATCAACATGCTAAAGTTATATCACAGGCGGGACGAAAATAACCCAGTCTGCACTGTAGCTGTTCCACCCGAGTCTGCAAGTGAAGCTCTCCCATGAAGTATGAGCCTGAGTGATAGTTTGGGGAAGAATCCTGATATCATGAATGATCTCCAGACTAAGCTTTCTCATCTAGCTCCCGAGGAAAGGCAGGAGTTTTCGGCATTACTGCAGGAGTACCCGCAAGTGTTCCGTGACACTCCAGGAAGAACCACTGTGTTGATGCATGATGTCGATGTTGGAGACACAAAGCCAATTAAACTGCCTCCTTACCGTGTGAACCCAGTGAAAGTTCCTCTCATCCAGAAGGAGCTTGGCTACCTGTTGGACCACAAGATGATTGAGCCCTGTCAGGGCGAGTGGAGTTTTCCTGTCACTCTAGTCCCTAAGCCAGGTGGGTCACAGCGGCTTTGCATCGACTACAGCGTGTTGCCAAAACAGACACCTACCCTCTCCCTCGTGTGGAAGATTGCACAGACAAAATCGGAAAGGCTAGGTACATAAGTAAGTTTGATTTGTTAAAGGGATACTGGCAAGTACCTATGACTGAACGTCTTAGGGAGATCTCATGTTTTGTAACACTAGGAAAGACTTTTGCATGTTCTGTAATGCCATATGGTATGATGAATGCACCAGCCACTTTTGAGAAGCTCATGAATGTTGTAACAGAGGGTTTGGCAGGGTGTGTTGTTTATATTGATGATGTATTAATCTTCAGTGACAAGTGGAAAGATCACCTATGCCATGTCAGTAAATTTCTTGAGCGTTTGGTTCAAGCTAATCTTGTAGCTAATTTATCAAAGTGTGAGTTTGGTCAAGCTAAAGTTCAGTACCTTGGGTACGTAATTGGTGATGGACACGTTGCATCATCAGGAGCTAAGGTTCAGGTTATAAGTGATTTTCCCAGACCTAAAAGTAGGAAAGAGCTAGAAAGATTTTTGGGAATGGTAGGTTATTACAGGAGATTTGTTCTTAACTTTTCAATTCTTGTATCACCACTTACAGACCTACTGAAAAAGGGAGTTAAATTTGTCTGGACCAATAACTGTGAATCCTCTTTCAGTAAACTTAAAGCTATCCTATTAAGTCAGCCAGTGCTCGCTACTCCAAATTTTGCTAAGCCTTTTAAGATGGCTGTTGATGCAAGTGATACAGGAGCTGGGGCTGTTTTGCTGCAAGAGGATGATCAGGGTATTGAACACCCTGTATCTTATTACAGTAAGAAGTTCACTCCACCTCAGAAGAACTACTCAACTATTGAGAAAGAGCTTTTGGCCTTGATTTTGGGTTTACAGCATTTTTAATTTTATTTGTGTTCTGGTTTTGACCCCATAGTCATTTATATCGATCATAACCCACTGAAATTTCTTAGTAAGTTTAAAGATAAAAATCAGAGATTTACAAGATGGAGTCTACTTCTTCAGGAGTATTCATTAGACATACAACATGTCAAGGGGAAAGAAAATGTTGTTGCAGATTGCTTATCTAGACTTTAGACAGATTGTTTTAGAGTAATAAGAAATTTCCTTTGTAAATTTCTTTTTATTTGTGGGGATGTGTTACATAGCCTATGATTTCATCATCCCTTGTATAATTCTAACTTATGATACAGTTTTGTTCATGATTGCATCATCCTTTGTATGATCCTAATGTACAGTATGCTGCATGTTTGTTCACGATTCGCCATGTGGCTTCCATAGTGACCAGGCTTGCATGTTCTACCTTACTCCCCCCTTCTCCCCCTTATAGTAGAGTAAGTCGTTCTTTCTGTTGTTCAGAGCAGGATTGTCAACTCTTCGTCCCCTATGCCTTCATTTGCGCGTCCTTCTTACAAGTTGAATCAAGCTCTGCTGGCCCCTATATAATGAGCTCAGTCTCTGCATTAGTTGCCACTTAGATCTACTCCTCATTCTGTTCACATCTCTGTCCTCTCCTGTACAGTATATTATTATTTTTGTGAGTGCTCAGCAAGTCTCCAGCCATCTAGCTGCTGTATAATTTGAGTATAAGTGTTATTACCGTTTTTCTTGTACTGTATAGCCTAAGGTGTTAATTCGTAAGCCTTGTAAAGTTTTTAATGTCAGCCAGTATTATTAATATTTTGTATCTGTAATAATATTATATCTTGATTTAACTGAGCATTATCCGGTTTTCTCATTTTATCAGGGCTAACTTAGATAAATTTGCTCTTGCTAAATTCGTGTTAATAGAGGCTATTGCAGTTAACCATATATGTAACCTGGTTTGCCATTACATTATCCTTATGAGTCCTGAATGTTTAGTTGTTAGTTTGAGCATTAAACTTTAACTTGTAATTTTACCTAAGTCTTTTGTTTTGAACCTGGAACTTTGCGGGACAGTAGTGATTTTAGTATTCTCAATTGAAGTGTTATATATATATATATATATATATATATATATATATATATATATATATATATATATATATATATATATATATATATATATATATATATATTCACACACACACCCAAGTATATATCCTTGGTTAAAGACATGCAGACATAAGGACATGAAGACAGATAAACGGAACCCATTCTCTGGTATATAATCACTGCATTTTTCTCCGGAATTTTATTCATGGACATTTAATAACTGCAGCCAACAAACAGACAATGAGAAAGGGTTAATGAAATATTATTGAATCTTTCTGGCTCGAGAAGGCTCACTTGAGGTAAATAAAATTTGGCCAAAAATATATATGCAAAATGTCATCGTAGTAATGGGTTTAATGTAATGGTAACACTTTACCGTTACGTCAGATCTAGCTAGACCATGTGCCTAGTCCCCAGTAGTAATGTTGTAACTGGCCACAGTGACAGACGTGAAACCTTCTTTAATGTCTTCAGCTCGAGTATGTTATTTTAACATCTGAAAGCAAAACGCAGTGGGGGTATTGTTTTCCCCGGCGTGCCTGTTTGTGTGTGGACCTCTGTCAAAATAGTATATTCAACTTTTTTTTTTTTTTTTTTTTTGCCTAGTTTTAATTTACCTTTCTGTCCCAGCTGTTTCATGGCGTCACTCCAATATGCTTTAAAGATTAGAATAACACCATTCCTGTTTCATAATAAGAAACGTCGATCTCAGGTATTCTTATTAAATCAGTCTAATATTGCCACTGACCTACCTCTGCCATTACAGTCCTTCACCCCTGAGTTCTTCCTCCCTTTAGCCTTTACGTTCATGTTTTTTCCTGATCAGCCATGTCGCTCTGGATTCGTGGCTGTTTGCCTGCCATTACATATCTATTTTAGTCTGTTTCTTCCTAATATTCTGTTTCCAATGTTTCATTATATAATGCCACTTTTTTTTTCGTATTGCAGCGTTGTATTTAATTCGTTTCACTGTTAAATCTGTATTTTAACTATTCTTACCAAGTTGGTCTGATGTTCTCACTGTTCTAAGTCTTTCCCTCCTATTTCGTAAACTGTTTTTTAATTTATAGCATTTCAGTCATTCTTAGTATTGTAGCCTCATGTCCTCACCTTTATCATCCTCCTTCACTCTCTTTCATTCTCTCTCTCTCTCTCTCTCTCTCTCTCTCTCTCTCTCTCTCTCTCTCTCTCTCCTCCACCTTTTCTTCTGATCAGCCATTTTCCTGTAGACATGTAGCTGCATCTTCGTCAGCTCAACTGTCCCCTGTGTCCGTTATCTCTGTCGTGGAAGCATCATCTCCCTTAACACAGACGAGTGGGTTGGATGGAATTGACGTGAGCTGGAATGATTGTAATCCAAGCTTTATGCCTATACCTGATCAATGTCTTCTGTTTCCTTTGCACTACGGTACCTTTAAGACCAACCATTTTGCTGCTTCCACTTATCACTCTGTTAAAGAATTGAGTTGGGGGAGTCGTTTCTTTCACCATCGTAATTCTAATCCTACTGGCCGCACTTTTTAATCTTCTCATGGTCGGGAGAGCCTTAATGTTCTATTCTAGCTAGTACCTCACAGTGTGATTCACCAGGAAGTCGGTCATATGTGGCTAAGAGTGTAGATGCTGTGATCATTAAATCCCTTCGGTTTGGGCAACTGTGATATTCTATTCCATGTAATGCCAGATGATTATAATTTATTGAGAGTGACTCATGGAACTCCTGAGTGATAAAAGGTAAATGGTAAACAGGCAGTCTCATCTGAAGACTACGACGTATAGGGTCCTGATGCTAGGCTGCCGTAGTCAGAAACTACAATGAAGAGTAGATGACAAACACATTTCCCTTGATGGCATTACATGATCGAAAAACCAGAAGTCATATCAAAGCTACATGGTCGGCATTCCGACTGCGTTCCAACTATTAGACCACCTGGAGATGGTGTGAAAATTTCTAAACACTATCTAACCCTAACCCCAGAATCTCTAATATTGTCGTATCAATATCGTTACTCCTTTAATCTATTGACGTTTCAAAAAATCTATTCTTGCTACTTGGAGATTTCATCTAACTCCGGATAGACATTTCGAACTTGGAGTTAGATGTATCTTTCACTGATCCTTTTATTGCAAAACATCTCCCCAAAGCTGAATAAACTCATCTGGAGGTAACAATAATAAAGTAAAAATGTCACGTGATTCAAGGTCTAAAGAGGGATGATGCTATTGTTTCACCAGCATCAATCAACATTACCAGAACCAGCCTCAGTCCTCGGAGAATGTCTCAGCCACTCACACATTACAAGAGGTGCCGAAAGTTTGTTTCTATCCAAATTTCCAAGCCCATATATTCTAGTCAGTCCAGCCATATCGTTAATCTACTTATCTCAGCTTCACCTTACTCCCAACCCACACCATACCATCCTATCACTCTGCCTCAGTCTACTTCAGCCTATGTAATCCCAAGCCTCGGTCTTACCCTCAACCTAAAATATTCCCTCCCACCCTCAACCCAAACCCCTACTACCAACTTTCGATCCGATGACATATTCCTTAATATACAGAGATCTTGATTCTTTCACCCTAATTTTCCTCACCTTAAGAGAGACTTTTTCGAGATGGAGTGATTAGATATACCCTTCATTATCTTCTCCACTACTACGGAACTCTCTCTTGCTGGTCTGGTTGGAGTAAATATGAAAATACAGAACATCCTCGGACTGAAGAGGTTAATCTTAAGACTTCCTCCTTTCTCTCAGTCTACACTATTCCAACCCATACTTTCTCCCTCCCCTCACAATATTCTCACCCTCATCCCACAACTTCTCCCATTTTCAGATTTTCCTCACCCTCACTCTCGACTTTTTACGCTCACGCTAGTCTCAGCTTTCACCCATAGCCTAACTCTCACTCTTATCACCCTCTCATCCTTAACCTACGGTATTTTCATTCTCAACCCACACTTCTACTCGTATTGCACCACTAACACCTTCACTCTCACCTCAGCCTACTCAACCCTCCTCCTCCTATTCCCCAACCTCTTCCTCATCTAAATCCCTCGTCATTCTTATCCCACAGAATATCCACCCCACCGCACCTCATCCTCGTCCTTACATTTATCCAGCCCTCAATCTCACCCCACCCAAACCCTGATTTTTACACCATCCTCACGCTCAATATTTCACTGGTTCATCCACTCTTCACATCCCACCCTTGCCATGCTATCCTAACCCCCCAGCCCAAGCCAGGAAAGCAATATATTTGGGTGGCATTAATCTCTATCGAGCAGTCCAAACACTCTCATACATTAACTCTTACCCTCACTTTTACTCCATTATCGTATCCTAACCACGTTGGTAGCTTCCATTGGTTCCGTTTCACATCATTATCTCATAATATGTCACACTTTCAAATTCTGTCTAAGTGCTTAGTTTCAGCTTTTCTCGATCCAACTCTAATTCTCACCCACCTTCAAAACACTGTCATCCACACTCTGCAATAGTGCCATCCTCATCATACTCCATCCTAGTTCACACAATCGCAGCTGTCACCCTCACCCACTCTCACCCTCACTTACCAATCTATTCCACTCTCACCCACCCTCTTCTGACCTCTGACTTGCTCGGGTGAAAACGTGCTTTCAGAGACCCTTCCAAGCCCCCCTTAAAAAGTCGCCTACCCAACGATTCTGCTGCTGCGTGTGTTTTAAGGGGTTTATAATAGGCCATGGTGAAAGAGGATGATGCGTACACGTTTATAGTTTGTGAGTTAACGATTAGGTTTAGTTTAGAATGAGGAAAAACAGTGAGGTAATTAATATGTTAAGTAACAGGTTGAAAGGTTGGGAGAATGACTCTGGAATGGTTGTTGGTAAGGTTGTGTTTCTAAAGGAAGTGGAAGCAGAAGTATTAGGCAAGGTAGATAACTTAGAAATTAGGCCAGTAAAGTATGAGACCAGGCTAGATGATAGTGATGGCTTTCAGCGAGTCAAGCAAGGGTGGAAGGCAGAGACAAGTACTACTGATAGGAGTGTACCTATTAGGAACAGGTTTCAGGTTCTAGAAGGTTAAGTGCAGGATGAGCCTAGCCTCATATTTGTTGGGGATTGATTGATTAGGCTGAATGAAAACGGGTTTTGTGTAGTGGGTTGTAGAAGGAAGCATTTTCGCATTCCTGTGTGTATAATACAGGACGTGACAGAGATAGCTAATGACTTAGAAACATCTCAGAGGACTTGGTGTTTGTTACTGTGGTAGGAACCAATAATGTAGCTTCAGGCAGGTCAGAGGAGATACACAGAAAGTACAGGGACCTTATTAGGAAGTTCAAGGAAAGCCATAGGAAGGTAGCTGTGGTCAGTTACCATGATTCTACATTGACTGTGAGTCCTGGTAGAATGATAGGAATTAACAGTAGCTTTGTATAGAAAGGAGGGTGTGATGTTTGTTGATGTTTGGGATAAATTTAAACTTGACAGGAGTTTATATGGTAGAGGCAGCCCTCACCTCAGTAGGGTAGGAAAAGCTGTTAGGGAGGGTTCTAGAGAGATAAAATCAGGAGAGTCGGGAATGTACATCTGACCTTACCTCAGCTACAGGTAGACAATCAGGGGATTTGTGGGGAGGGAGGGAGAACCATATAAGCGGCTTGTGGGAATGTTGCCATCTTCACTGAAGGTATAAACGATTAAACCGGGGAGATGTTGTGTCTCACATTCCAATTATATCTAGCTGTACTATTATGTAAATTAATATGAGATGTATCATTTAAAAAAAGGAAACGATTTAATAACTTAGGCAACTACTGAAAATCCTGACATCATTTTCATTACAGAAACATGGTTAAACCCTCGTGGTAAGCACCTGATTGGACATGTATAACTACAAACCTGTAAAATATATGAAAAAATATGACTACAGAGAACCAGTGGGGGAATTCTAATATATTATGAAAGCCACACAAATACGATACAGATGAGTAAGGTGGTTGTTGAAGCATGCGATTCTTTGTATGTTAAAGTTTTCACAGAGTAATATGCCCATTCTTTTTTAATGTAGTATAGAGACGAAGTTACATTAGGAATACGATGAACTGCTATCCGAAGAAATGAAATATGTCATAAAAAACAATAACACTATTATTTTAAGGGACTTCAACAACCCGGATATTGACTGGAAAAAAATCTATTCTTGTGCAAATGAAAAGGGGAACAAGTTATTACAACTGATACTGTAGACGATGCATTTTAAATCAGGCAGTGAATATAATTGTTGACTGGTAATAATATAACTGACCTTAAGGTAGGAACAGCGACCTAATAAATTTTGTGTGAGGTTGGTGAAAACTTTCGTAACAGCAATCGTAATATCATTATACTTGAAGTTAGCATAAACTGTTAGAACAGAGTAAATAGCTTCTAAGGTTCCAAACTTCAAAAAAGTTAACGTCCATACTATGAAAACGTACATTGCCAAGAGCGACTGGAACTTACTATATTTGGATAACATCGAAGTAAGGTGCGGAATAGTCACAAATCAACTCATATCTATCGAACGAAAAGCAAACTGATAATTACCTAAAGAAATATGTGCAGTAATTAACCAGCCTAGATGTCAGCGAATATTAAAGAAATTATCGACTGCAAGAGAAAACCATATAAAGATATAAGCTTATATGAAATCACGATGCCATTACCAAATTACCCTAGAACAGTATACCTATTTGCGCCCTTACACCATTAGTGCATCTGGGTCTCAGAGACCCACAAAAGAAAACCTATTATTTATTTATTGAATCCTTGACCATCCTACAACATTTTTGGTTCATTTTACTATGCAATAATGAATATATAATTAAGATTAACTTATTTTATGTATTTTAGCCAAATTTTTGAAAAAATCTTTACGAAAACGTACAGTTTATGTTTACATGGACCCCATAAGAAAAGAAATGACCCAGTGGTGCGCACACTGCTGTCAAAGCTAGTGGTATGAAGAGTTTTCATGGTGTGGAGAGGGCAATGCAAATGGTGCACAAATACGCATCACGCAACAATACATTACAGCCCCCGTAATCCAATATACCTGAGCCTCACAGACCCAGTGTGTGTTATACACCAAAACAGAGGGAGACCTGGAAAACCACACACCCACCCTTAACATCAGCACCCAAACCTAGGAAGCTATTGAGAAGGCCAGGGGTCCCTGACATCTAGACGTTGCTAAACCAAAAAGTGGCAAAAAGTGGCCGGTTCTCTCAGACCCGGATGTACTGTTCTAGGGTATTGCAGAGGCAGTATGCTAATATTATTAGGAAAACTAAAAGAGATTATGGGGCACAAATTTATCGTGAAGCAAATTCAAACACTAAAAATCTTTTTTCTTTTCATTATGACAGAGATAAGAAAAATGTGACAGATAGCATAGTCAATCTACTAAATCTAATAAATTCGTTAATAATAACCAAACAGCTACAACAATACTGAACGACTCCTTTCATGGTGTTTTCACCAAAGAAAATGGCGAAAACATTCTCATCCCTCAATAATTTTTCTCAGCACCAGAAGATGAGTTATCAGTCAGTGAGGTGACAGGACATTCATTCATTCATTGCCAGACGCCATGTATCCCAAACAGGGTGGCCAAGGGCTTAGAGTTAATTGTTTTACAGGGAGGGGCACTAATCCTCCACCAACCCCACTTGACACGTAGGGAGAACGTTATGCCAACAGCATCTGGTGTTCCCAGGCAGTCACCCATCCAAGTACTAACCAGACCCAACGTTGCTTAACTTCGCTGATCGGACGGGAAGCGGTGTACTCAACGTGGTATGGCCGTTCATGATGTGTTGAATTATTTTCCGAATATGTACCCAAGTAAACCATCTGACCATTTTCAGATAATTATCTCCTCGCATACTTCGCGAATGTTACAGACAGTTAACCTTACCTATAACTAAAATATTCAGTAATCATTAACAGACTGTAGATTACCTAATCAATTGAATCTCGTTAATATAATCACCTATCGTTTTAAAAGACGATGAATAACAACATAGTGAATAAGCCAAACGGCAGTACTATGCATTACTAGGGGAAAAAATGCAAGATAAAATATGTCTTTAACCCCTTAAACGCGGATCGTCACGTTTGCGACGCTCACCAAAAAGGACATAATGGCGGAGCGTCGCGTTTGCGATTTTTGAATAAACGCGGGCAAGGATGTTCCAGCTGGTATTGTCTATCAGTACCACCACCCTTTAGCTACAATTAGCATACTTTACCTTTGTACTACTGACCTCCGTTGTTGCCAAGTATCGTCTTTTTCCCCCCCTCCCCCCCACCACGGCCCGGCCAGCCTGGCTGTGATACATGGCAGTGCTCTGACTGCTCAGAACTGTAAATCTGCGCTCTCCTCTCACAAGCAGTTTATGCTGATAGGAAACGCTTGTTTCCCCAGTTGTAACACTAGCTTTTTTTCGCACAGTTTGCCCCTGTTTAGCATCAGTTTACCGCAGGCTTTCAAAGTGACATTATGGCGCGTTCTAGCTCTTCCGAGTCAGTGCGAGCGGCCGACAGGAACGAGAATAAAGTGATGGGCGTAAGGCAGAATAAAAAGCGCCCTGCGGTGATCTTTTGGGAAGTAATATGATTGAAAATAATGTAGTATACATGTTTTTAGCTGTGAAAATGGAAATGTTTGTTGAGTGATGGGAAGACCGCCACCGCGCTGCATGTCGGCCGTATGCTCTGTTGATTTTAGCCTTATTTTCAGTGCTTATTGTACAAATACGGATTCCAAACTACCTTTACGTTGTAGTATAAAGTTTACTGTGACAGAATGAGGCTGTGGTAGAGGGGAAACCGGGTTGCTGGAGGTGTGAAAGTGAGGATTTGGTTACCCAACTTTGCAAGTCTCCACAAGTCCTTGGGTAGTCCACGAAGGCTCAACACCTGTCTCTGGAGAAAGCTGAATGTAAGTACTATCTGCCATACCAAGTACAATGTTCTAGGATTAATCTCTGATTTTTGGCTAATATTTTCCTACAGGTACTCAGACCGCGATACAACCCCGCCACTCGGGGGGGGGGGTCAACTGTTCATGGCTGCATTTAAATGGTTAACAGGCATAATCTTATAACAGGTAATAAGCTTGGATTTCGTAATAATAGATCGTTCCTTGTAATTTCGCCTGAAATTTTTACAAACATATATAACTGGGACGCAAAAATGCCGTTGGATGTGATATACCTAGATTTCCACAAATTATATATAAAGTGCCACATCTATGACTACTGAAAATAACACTAAAAGCTCACTGCCTCTCTAACAAATTAAGTTCATGGATTGGTGATTGGTTAACGAATCGCTACAGCATGTAGGCTAGTGATAAATGGTGATCCATCAAATTGGCTCGCAGGAACAAGCGAAATTCCTCAAGGGTCAACACACTGTAAATATGTAGGCTGCGAAACTGCCAGGATAAGATAGTTAACTGGAGTAAAAAATGGCAGATAAAATTTTACGTACAAAATGTAAATTAATGAACGTTGGTGACAAAAACATTAAATTAGAATACCGTATGTTCGAGATCCCAGTGATGGAAGTAAAGAACAAGAAAAAAAATAAGGGTTATAATTAGTAACGGCCTCAAAAACTTAAATTATCGTATAGCAGCTGATAACAATATAAAGAAAATACAGTTTCATCACAAGGATCATTGATTATAAAATGCCTGATGTAATTCCTAAGATTTTTTGTCATTAGTTAACCCGTTACGTCCCGACCACTATCGCACCTCCGACACCCCCCAGTCCCGACCATTTTTGGATTTTTTTTTTTGTTTTGGGTAAAACCTCCGGTTTTGGTGAGAAACATCGAAAAATCATAGAGAAATCGCTCACCTGAGGTTTAAAATACTCGATACAGGTAGGAGTACCTCCTTACCTTACAGGGTTTTCTATCAGGCTGGCTGCAAAGAAAACGAGTTCTATGGGAGGATAACTATTCCACACCACTCCTAAACGGTATTTATTTATTTATTTGGTACGAGTTTATATGTAGTATGAGAGTAAATTTGTTTTTCAAACAGTAATATAGGCATTATAAGGATTGTTTCACTCACTAACTCATCACCATTCCTGACCTTCTTTTGCCACATTATCTGATCATCATTTCTGACTGTTTCTTCCTCAGATGCTATGTAAACATTGTCCTCCACATTGTCATCGATTGGGGAATCACTCTGGCCCTGAATGGCTTTATTGGCCAGGTCACTGGTAACAGGTGAATTGCCGAGACAATGGCGTGCGGGGGGGGGGGAGGTTATGCGGTGTAAGGCATTGTCCCTGCTTGGCATCTTGTAGAGGAATAGAGGAAGGTGTCCCGTGCATATGTACAAAAAATCACGAGCGAAAATTGAAAATTGTGCAAATTAGGGACCTTGCAATTGCAAAACGTACCAGTACGTTGACAGGACTGGCAAATGCAAAATGTTGCAACATACCCATATGTCGATGGGACGTCTTGGGTTAAACCACACCTAGAACAGCCTACTGTGTGCAACAGTGGTCGCCGTATCTTATTATGGACGAAGACTGACTTGAGAGTGTGCAGCGCAAAGCCACATTTATAAATGATTACATCGCTGTGAAATTCACCCTACAAAGAGTGAGTAAAGAAAAGAAAAATGTTTCTCTCTCTTTCTCTCAAAAAAAAAAAAAAAAAACTCAGAGGAGCTCTAATACATAATAAAAAAAATGCAATCCGACGATGTTCGATATGACGGTTTGTTTGAAATATAGAATGATTTGCAGAGAAATTATGGAATGAAAGTCAAAACCAAGAGATTCAACACTATAGAGGGAAAATGTTTCTTTAATATTAGAGCAGTGGAACAATGGAATAGGCTCCCAACGAGAATAGTTAGTGCAAAAAGTTCTGATAGGTTTAAAATTCAGCTGGACAGATATTTTGCAACTATACGCTATTGGGTCAAGTAGACGAAGTCGATGGTCATTATTTTTGTGCGAAATGTATCTGTGTGCGTCTGTCTGTGTCGAAAACTCAAATCTCAGAAAGTACTGATTGTAGAAGGAAATTTATTAATGAAAATCGTTTAGTCACAACCTGGGTTCACACGTCATTCAGCCAGCACTGGGAGTCATCCAGGATGGATACATAATAGTCAAGCTTTCATCTAACAATATTATTACGGTCTACCTGGCTCACAGATGACGGGAAGTCTTGTAATTAATTCAGTGCTGTTTTTCATCCACATTAAAATAAAGTAGATGTGCAGTTTCTTCCTGTAAACTGAGAGAAAAAACAAAACATCGAAACTGCGTACCTAGTCCTGCGATATGTGTGCAGGTTTCGTTGAAATCCATGTGCTGCCTTTTGCCTGTTTCTGTTTGTTTCATTTTTGAAAGGCAGGCTAACCTCCCAAGAATCACTGGAATGGTCATGCTCCCCAAATATCGTATTACAGATTAGAGTTCATTGTACAACATGTATTAAGATATCTAAGCCATACCTGGAATCCCTTCACAAATTCTTACTTTTATTTATTTATTTATTTATTTTTACTTCTGAGGAGGGGTGACCCCGCTAAAAATCATGATTGTGACTGTACATAGTGGAAGACCTTCCCAGTAACCAAATGAACTCACCTGGGAAATGTCATTCAAATCTTTCCTCAATTTCTGAACATTTAAATTCATTCTACTGCATATCGCATTACGAATCAGAATCCATTGTACAACACGTACTAAAAATCAAGCAGTTCTCCTTTCACTATTTCCTAGAATTCTTAATATGATGAGTGGGCTGTCCCCCCTCAAAATAGTGGTTGGAAAATTGTATATAGTGGAAGGCCTTTGGAGTTAGCAGACGAACTCACCGAGGAATATTTATTGAAAGCTTCTTATATTTTATCTTTTTTTTTTCCTTTTCCTTTTGGTAGAAAGCTGACCCTCCAAGAATCATGGTGAGGGATGGAGGGAGTCATGCTTTCCAAATACCAATGTGCAGTTTCATCTTGTGAATTCAGTGAAAATATTGAAACGGCATACCTAATCCTGTGATATATATGCCGATTTCATTAAAATGCATGTGTTAACTTTCCCCTGTTTCTGATCGTTTTTGTTTCTGGAAGGGGCTGACCGTCCTAGAATCGTTGGTGGTTCACGCTATTCAAATATTTCAGATCATCATTTTTTATTTTATATCGCATTACGGATGAGACGCCATTGTATAACATGTTCTACTTGTAAGAAAGGAAGGCCACATCTGCCCTCCTTTCGCTATTTCTGAGAATTTTTCATCAGGTGAAGGGGGCTGACCCTCTATGAAAATCATGGTCGGAATATTATTTTTAGTGCAAGACCTTTCCAGGAACCCGACGAACTCACTTGGAAAGTATCATTCAGATCCACCAAATAACCTAGGAGTAGTTAAAGCACACACACATACACACACACACACACACACACACACACACACACACACACACAGGATATGTATAGCGCTACACTGTACTTGGCACGATGTTGAATATTTAATTATCGTGCTTCGCAGGATTGATAAACATTCCACTGCTAGCGACACTGAAACGTGTACTTAATAATGAGAGCTTTCGGCGAATGTGCATGCTCCATCTTTTTGCAGACCTCTTAGTACATTACTTAGTGCATAGTTCTTCTGTCTGTAAAAACTGCAAAGCTTGTTTTTTTGACAGCACGCATGTTCTTTTTTTTTTTTTGGGGGGGGGTTAACCCGATGGTGTGGTGGATGGGGGAGAGCCTTCCACTTTTCTAGCTTTTCATTTTTTACACTATGATTAGAACTAGGCAGAACAAGACCTTTTCTTCTGACAGATAACCTCGCCATGGGCCAACAGGCCTTTGGCTTCCTGTACTTCCTATGTACTCCTCTGTACTCCACATCCCTCAGTATTCTCACCCTCGAACTCTCTTCAAACCCTCACTTTCAGCGTTTTCACAAAGTCGTAGGTGGTGGCGACTATCATCGATTCACCTGATGAAGTGCCGCATACTTCTTCTGTCATTTTTCTCATTCTTTTTTCAGTCTGCCCTCTTCTCTTCCCATTTCTCTCATCCATACTGCAAAATTTTGTACTTCTCTTTCCTCATCAGGTTGCTTTACAATGAGTGTCATGCCTTTTGGTTTCTGCAACCTAGAAAGCCAGTTAAAACGCTGGGTGGTAGCCATATAACCAAATAGCAATGGTGATGTGGAGTCTACTATTTTGGCCCAGTTAAGTGGCTCGAGAAGCTCAAATGCAGCATCCATCCAGGAACCGAACTTCCACACTCTTCCTCTCCTTGTTAGGCACTCTCTCCTGCAATGGAACATCGGTTCACGGCATTGAGGCGGCTGCTTGCCTGCAGTTGATGTGTCTGGTCAGCTAAATAAACCAGGGTTGCTAAACATCAACAACAACTCTTCTCTCATTCTCACATTCTCTCATTCTAGGTCTTTGTATAATTTCTTACATTTTCTTACAGTGGTACGATAGCGAAGGAAAGGTTTAGGAAGGAGAGATCGGATGGGATTCGTGGGACTGACAGTAAACGCAGATGACACAAGAATATCCTAAACTGCAAACCTACGCCAAGGCAGAGTGTGTGGTAGATCTACTACAATGGCAGAGAATCCTTTAAAAAATTCTTGGATCCGGATGATGATCCGGATCACCACCAAAATCAAACAGATTGTTCCTTGGACAATACCCTACCCCTCCAGAAAATTTCCGCAAAATCCGTTCATAACTTTTTGAGTAATCCTTGTAACAGGCAAACAGACAAACAAAAACCAATACCAGCAAAAACATTACCTCCTTGGTGGAGGTAACAGAAGTGAGGATCTCTAGGATGGGTGTATAATCAAAACAGAAGTGTGGCCATGTGCAGTTTGCCAGAAAGTGTAGGAAATAACTCAATCCTGTGCAGTGTTTGTGATCACTGGGTGCATAAGAGCTGTAGCAGTATTAGAGGTAGGCTGCAAATAATGCTGATTTGGGTGTGCAATATGTAACGGAAAGCATACAGATAGGGAGAGGCGGGAAAGGATTAATCTTGTTGCAGAATTATTTGGGTGCGTGAATGAGTTTTCTGTTTTGGGAAACATGGTATGTACTGCAGGTGGGGCTGGAGCTAGCTTGCTGGCTAGTTTAAGAAATGCTTGGAAAAAGTTTTAGATGATGGCTCTCCTGACATGATAGGGTTCTCCTTTTGACAAGGGATCCTTGCATGTAATATGTGTTAGGCTTTTATAAACTTGGGCAGCAAACGAGGATATTCGTAGACTCAAACGTAAAGAGATGAGAATGATTACCCTGGGGGGGGAGGGGGGAGGATTGCACAAGAACGGATGAGAGGAAGAATGTGGCTAAAATGTATTAGTGATGTTATGAAATGAGGTAGACTGAAATTATTGGGGCATGTGGAGAAGCTGAAGCATAACTGCTGGGTGTAGAGGATGAGAGGTATGAACTCTGAGGGTAGAGTTTTGAGAGTCAGGCCAAAGAAGAGATGGGACGAGGTCATTCAGTGTGACCTTAGGGATTAGGGAATGAAAAAGAAATGGAGAGTAGCCATTAGATGACCAAGAACGACGCATCCGTAAGTTGGAATGTTTTTAAACGAACGAAAACGAAGAGACCAAATCCACTCAAAGTATTTCCCTCTTTCAAACACTTCCCCAATCTCCATATTAACTTTCAACAACCAGCTCTCATTATAGGCTTTCATCTTTTCTCAGACCCTTCCTCCCACACTGTCAATCCTCAGTATTCTCTCTCTCTCTCTCTCTCTCTCTCTCTCTCTCTCTCTCTCTCTCTCTCTCTCTCTCTCTCCTCTCTCTCTCTCTCTCTCTCGCTGTAATCTACATATTTACCATTTGTGGAGTGGGTGTAGAGAGGTTGCACTAAAACAACTGGACAATAACTGGACAATTACAAATTAACTCCCTTCCCTCATTTGCATTATTTTTACTGATACTTTCATGAAAACTGCTCAGACGAAGTTGCATCCATTATGCCACCTCTATACGCCTTTCCCCGTGCTACACTGGCATATAGTAGCGTTCATGACTTGACTGTCACACATCCATATTGAAGAACTGCCTATCAGAATTCATTTATTCTCAGAAGTGCTTCTCTTTGAAACTCACTTCCTCAGATTAGTTCCCCCCCACTTCAACCTACAGCAATTCAAAACCAACTGCGCCAGTGTTAAAGACTTTGCATGAATGGAATTTTACAGGTTGAAAATAAATGCCAACAATATATTGCTCTTTACACCATAATATCCCATATTTTTATACATTTTCGCCAAGATATGTATTCTTTTCACCGAATCAGTATTTTATTCCTTTTCAGTTGAACAGTGACACTTGAGATTAACATATTACCAACGTGTTCCTATATATTTTGTTATATTTATTCATATTCGTAAATGGAAATATGATAGGCACTTTAAAAAGGTTTATCGTAAGGGTCCCTCGAGGGAAGGGTAGCAGCACACTTCCCTGAGGGGATAAGGCTCTCTCTCTATTTTCGTCTCTCTGAGGAGCATCACCGTGTCCTCCAGCCTGGAGCTTTTCGTTCTTCCAGCCCCATTATGAGATAGTATACAAACTTCTCAACCCCTAAAATACATTTTAATTGTATTAGACTTATATCAGTAATGTTTTGGAAGCGAAATCTATCTGAAAAATTGTGAGATATGGAAAGAGGTACAGAACAGCTGTGTCAGCATCTTACCATACTAGAGTAAATGTGAGCTGTCTCTCACACCATTCTGGTGCTGAAAATTGTTTTGTAATTATGAAAAAAGTTGATGAGTTCTCATCCTGTGCAGTATCACTCCAAAGAATAGTGGTTAGTGTGGTTAAAGGACAGCTGAATTATCTTAAGTCCTTGAAATACTCGTATAAAAATTTCTGTGTCTCATTTAAGTATAATAATTTCACTTTACTAATTAGGATGGAGAGCGAGAGACTGACGAGGAGAGTTTATGTGAGTGAGGTGGATGGGGGGAGAGGGAGGAGGAGGCCAAGGATGAGATGGAGGGATGGAGTGGATAGGTATACGAGAGAGGGTAATGCGAGCTGGGAGCAGGGCAGTGAAACGGCAGGGGACAGGGCGACATGGCGTCTGGCAATAGATAGATATAGAATTAGCATGAAACTACCTGAAAGTTCCAACACTTTGAGGGTTTTATGTCTGAGAAAGGACTTCAGCTAAGTTCTGGCAGAGTATTCTACTTCTGAGACTTGGTCCAGTATGGCCATTGTCTGGATTTTCGAGTACTTTTCAAGCCTTGTCCTGACCTGGAACAAGTCCAGTCTTCCTTGTGTCAAACTAATATGTAAGGAGATACAGCAGAGTTAACCCCGTAGAGCCCAGTGTTACCTGGAGGTGACGGTTTGGATTATTTTCCAATCCTAAATAAGAGAGGAACTCTAAGGTAGGGACCTAGGAGTTTTGCGACCTAAAGCCTGATAGGCGAAGGACGGTATGCTAAAGACCCTCCCCACCAGATGGAAAATGCAGCAATCCTGGGCTCTGGAGAGTTAATAAAGGAAGGCCATCTACAGTAATGTGTTTCATTGAGATTCCCCACTTCCAGACACTTCTCCTTGGAAAACTGAAATGGAAAACTCTCAGCAGGGTCAAGAATTTGGTGCTCTGTACTAAAATAATGGGTCAGCACTATCATGAATGATATGTTTGCCCCTCATCAAGTCATATATGGACAAGCCAGTAGGCGACAATGGCCACCTTTAGTCAGACCAAGCTTTGTCAGCGACCGGAAGAGAGTTTCGACAGTAAAAGTCATTTTCATGCGAAGATACTCTAATGCAAAATTCCACCCGAGTGTCATGTACCTGGCTTAATATTATTTGGAGCCTTAGCATTTCACACAAGCAAGGTCGTAATTTTAGCGCTTTTCATATTTTCTGCATTTGATGACCTTTGACCCCTGACCTGGCGAATCTACAGTAGGTCGTGCATGTACAAAACACACTTGTAGTGCTGATTTACGTCTATAAGCATGCAATGTTTCATTCGATTCCATCCACCTGCTGTGGAGCTAGAGAACTCGCAATTTGCGGGAATGGCCCACCATAGGTACAATTTCTTGGTGGCACTGCCAACGACTGGAAATGACTTTAGACACTAAATGTTACTTCTTTATGGAGGTACTCCAGTGCACCAATCCATTCAAGAACCATAGCCCTGGCTTAATAATATTCGGAGTCTTAGTATGTCGTACAAGCATAGTCAAGATTTTAGCTATTTTCACTGTTTTTGCATTTGATGACCTTTGACCCCTGACCTGGCCAATGTAACACATAGCTGTACAATTGTAGTACTAGTTAGTGTCTACAAGCATGCAAACTTTCATTCAATTCCAAGATGCCAGTGGGCAACTAGGAGGGCATTTTTTAAAAATATGTACTGGTTGGTAGGGATGCTGAGGCCAATCTTCGTAGGGTTGCCACACGAAAACTGGAAGAAAGAGGAGAAAAATGGATTGTACACTTAAGATAGGGAATGTCGTCAAGATTGCGCCTAAAGAAGTCAGAGCTTTCTATGCCCATTAGTAATGTTTCTACAGCTCAAAACGTGAAAAGTACGAAAAAAGCGGCTTTTCGGCCTTTGCTGGGCAACGAGTAGTTTCCTAGCAACAAAAACCTTGCGGACACAGCTAGGTCATAGGCTGGTCATTGTGTCCAAGTTTGGTGAGAAATGGTTAATTCTGAAGGTTGGAAGTGCCTGCCACAATTAAACAAGACAAGAAAGAAAGAATCCAAAAAATTAAGAAAACGTGATTAACAATAAGGCGAACATGGAGCTACCTAATAATTCTTTATATTATGTCCATTTATTAGTTCTGTTTAGATCTACTGAAAAGTCTCATAACTTTCATATAATTATAACTTAAAAGTACTAGTCATAACTGAGCATGGTTGTTTCGGCCACCATAGAAGGTAGCCTAATCTGGTATATGTATTTTTATAATTTCTTTTCCTTCCTCTGTTCGTCTTCTGTAAAAAAAAAATATTAATATCAATATCCCCATTACTTACCCTTCTTTTCCCCCTCTCACACTGTCCCTTACCACTCCTGTCCAGGATAGAAGGCATTACAGGTGGGAGGAAGGGTTGGTGGATACTAGGTCGCGTGGGTAGATTAATGAGTAGGGGAGTGGGGTTGATGGTTGGTCTGTATCAGAATTTTTCTTTTACCATCACACTAAATTCGTGTCGGTAAAAACCAGTAAGTGTAAGTTATGAAGCCTATAATTAAAAAATTTTCTATGTAAATCTTCTGAAAAACAATTAAAATTCCCCCAGAATATTTGGTTTTGTTTACACTGGACATGCCGTCCTACGTGTAGGCCGCCATTTTCTCGTGTCTCTCTTAGACAAAACAATGTAATATTGTTCGTTTAAGGTCAGGTAATGTGGCTGTAGGTACGTTTATGCCAAAATGCCACTATTCTAATGATACTTTCACCTGCACAGTTGAATTTGTTCATATTTTTCTAATAAGAATAGAGGCTGCCATACAAACTCTTTTAAAAACTAAAGAAGCTAGTAAATGGATATCTCAGGAACGGTTACTTCCTGCAGGATGTTTGTGATTTTACTTAGAATTATAAATATAAGTCCGTTTTTTTTTTTTTTCGGCATGAGCTTGCTGTAAATATCAAAATTAAATCCCCATATCCATTTAAAGTAATTACTGTACATTGAGTAATGCCTTGCATATCTGTCAGTATATACCCGCAAGGGTATTTACACAGTATCAATGGTTCACTCTCTTCTTTTTCGGGAAAGCTTCAGTTCTTGATAGTTCAATGTTAGTCAGTAGAAGTTGTGTTGATACTGGTCTGGATAACTCCTCCTCTATCGGACATGAAGGCACGCTCGTCAAGGTGTCAGAGGATACGTGATTCCAGACCTCAGAAACGAATTGTCGCAGAAACTAGTTCGGGTTCCAGTGGTGCGCTGAAATTGGTACTTGTATTGATGTCCTCTTATGACTGTAGTCAGACTGGGCATAAACATGTAATATTCCCCATACACCAAACAGCAGTTGGATATTTTCACGTGGTCATTGTTGTCGGTGATCTTGTAGAGTTTTGATATAGCCACTCTCTGTCGTCTAAATAGAACCCAAGTTGTCCGAGTCTGTCGCCGTTCGCCAAGTGGGAGACATCAGAGACCTGCTTCATGCACTTCTTTGCACTCCTTGTTCCTCTTGGTTTTTAGTGACTAAGCACCAGAGGCGCCTGATGTATACTCTTTCTCACCAGTACCCCCACCCTCACTCTCAACTTTTTCACAACCCATTCTGAGTTTCACCCCTCCCCCCTCCCCGCTCTATCAACAACCTCTCCCCTACTGTCCCATACCCTCTTTCATATGCTACAGTAATTTCACCTGTGTTATACAGTTCCTCACACTTCCATTCCACAGTACCACCTCTCCCACTCTCTCAGCTTTTCACAGTCAGCTTAGTCCCTTTCCACCTTATCCAAGAAAGCAGCATAGGTGGGAGGTTGGAAGGCTGACTACGACGATGGACAGTTAGATGGATGGGTAGGTGAATGAAGTAGATAGGAGAGTTTGGGAGCTGAATAGGTAGGCCGGGTAGTGAGTAGGTGGATGTGTAGGTAGACGGATGGAGTAGACAAGAGAGTGAGGTGAATGGACAGGCAGACAGGTGACTGGATGAATGGGTGAGTGCGGAGTGGAGGAGTAGGAAACGGGATGGATTTGAGCGTGTAAGAGGATAGCTGAGTGGATGGCGTAGGTCCTGTGTGTTGGCGGGAGGCAGGTAACCTGGCAAGGAGGGTGGTGGATCGATAAGGAGAACGCCCTCTCGTCCTTCCGCACTGCCAGCTTCACACTGTTCAAATTTACACTTGCCTCTGCTCTGTTTAGGAGGAAAGGAGGAAAAAGGAGAAAAGAATGGGTGGGAGAGAGGAGAGATGGATAAGGGTGGATGAAATACACTGTCGTACTTACCATCATCATTCTAATCATAATCATCATCATCACCATCATCGTTATAATTTCTTATTTTCCTAACCCTGTTCTCATTATTATATGGAAGACCAACACACACACACACACACACACACACACACACACACACACACACACACACACACACACACACACACACACACAATGTTTGAGCCAAATATTCTGTGTATTAGATTATGGAATGCTGGAGTGATTTGTGACAGGTAGCCTAATGCGTCTTTGTTTTCCTGTGTCTGTGTTTTGATTGCCCTAATTTTAAATCCTATAGTATTGTATTCTCGGAAAAGTAAGGTTTAATCCAATATTCACTTAAAGGGATCCTCTCTCTCTGTTGCCATATATAGATAAATAGATAGATAGATAGATATAGATAGATATACTGTAGATAGATAGATAGACAGACAGATAGATAGATGGACAGATATATCTATAGATAGGAAAGCAAACAGGAAAGCAAACAGCAACTGACCTTATGGTCCTTTCGAGGCTGCTTGTTACAGAGAAAACTATGACTACAAGATCTAACTCTACATGCTGAAGGATAAGGATAGTAAAGCAAGAAGGCTCCCCCCCACCACCAAACCCTCCAGGGAAAAGTGAGAAAAACCACCATGCAGCATGGAAAAACTGACATGGAAATTTCATAGGAAATACTGGAAAGGAAAAGTCACATTCTATAATACTTTGTCTATAAGCTACCCGATTGAGTAACCTGCAAGAGAACTAATCAAATAAACTAATAGTTACAGCATGACATTACAAACCGGTACATTGAGTTAATGTGAAGTCTGTGGACATAACGTGGAAACTACACACTGCGCAGTGTGGATGTTTAGGGGTGGTGCGGCAGCCTTGCCTGGCGCTTTTTTAGGGAGGCAGCTGCCAATCAGGCCTTAGCTCTGTTCATTCCACTGAGATAAGGAACTCTCCCATGTGGGACAAGTGCACAAGTTTCATCCTGAAGCAGTGACCCCTGGTATATGAAAAAAATCCCAATGGTGGTCACTTGACTAACAGTGACCCTCAGTGATCCACAGCCCATCACAGGTCGAAAGTAAGAGTAGTGACCGTTTACTCTGGGCTATCTGTGCAGATCCTAATCTTTGCTTTTATTACTTTCTTTGCGTTGGGAAGATTGAAAAATATATAAGACGGGTGTCTTGGACAAAAGGAGACTGCACAGTGCACAGTGTGGATGTACAATGCACAGAGTGGATGTTTAGGGGTGGCCTTGCCTGGCGCTTTTTGGGGAGGCAGCAGTCAATCAGGCCCTAGCTCCGTTCACTCCACTGAGACAAGGAACTCTCCCATGTGGGACAAGTACACAAGTTTCATCTTGAAGCAGTGACCCCTGGTACATTAAGAGAATCCCGATGGTGGTCAATTGGCTAACAGAGACCCTCAGTAATCCACAGCCCATCACAGGTCGGAAGTAAGAGTAGTGACTGTTAACTCAGGGCTATCTGCGTGGATCCTAATCTGTGCTTATATTACTTTATTTGCATTAAATAAATTGAAAAATGTATAATGACATGACGCGACACTATGTACGGGTACGTTGTTTATGGGGTGTCTTGTAGGCAAAAGGGAAATGAACTTACACGTAGCTATGAAGCAAGTTATTTGGACAGAAACAGAGTCAGCTGAGGATTCTCTTGCTAATACTTGTCTGTATTGTTTTTGAATGTCTCAGTTGAGATACTGTTCATGGTATCTGAGGGTAATCTGTTCCAGATATTTACAACTCTGTTAAAGAAGAAGTATTTTGCTTCATGGGTTTGGAAATGCTTTCCCATAATTTTGAAGTCATTACTTCTGGTTTGACTTGACCAGTCTATATCAAAATACTTATTCATGTCTAAGTTGTCATATCCCTGTATGATTTTGAAAACTTTAATGAGGTCCCCTCTTAACCTGCGCTTCGTTAGGCTAAATAATTTAAGTTCTTCAAGGCGTTCATCATATGGTTTGTTTCTAAGTCGTGGTATCATTTTCGTGATTCTTTGCTGAATTTTCTCTAATTTTTCAATATCCTTTCTGTCGTACGGAGACCATAATTGCAAACAATACTCAAGATGGGGGCACACTAGTGAGTTGTACAGGGCAAGTATGACTTTTTCCGATTTAAACTCGAAAGTTCTTCTAATAAAACCCACCAGCTTGTTTGCAATTTTGACTGCCTCGGTGCACTGCTTACTTGGTTTTAGGTCATTTGATATTATCACACCAAGATCCTTTTCATTGTCTGTACTTGATAACTGGATATTGTTCATTTTGTAATTTGCATGGACATTGTTACTTCCAATATGAAGTACTTCACATATTTCTGTGTTGAATTTCATTTGCCATTTTTCTACCCAGCTTGCTAAAGTATTAAGGTCATTTTGTAACTGCTGCCACCGTAATTTTGATGTTACTTTACTGGTTATTTTAGTATCATCTGCAAATTTGGGTACTTTACAATGTAGACCCTCATCAATATCGTTTATATAGATAATAAAAAGTATTGGTCCAAGTACTGAGCCTTGGGGAACGCCACTGATCACATTATGCCATTTGGATTCCTATCCGTTTATCACAACTCGCTGTTTTCGGTCTGAAAGCCAGTCTTGTAACCATTTCTGCGTATTTCCTTTTATTCCATGTGCTTCTATTTTGCTCATGAGACGCTTGAGAGATATTTACTGTATGTTATTGATAGACAGACTGGCAGATAATTAGATATAGATAGATGACTGATAGATATTATACACAGATAGATTGATAGATAGATCGATATACATTTTTACTGTATGTTGTTGAGACAGACTGGCAGCTAATTAGATATAGATAGATAGACTGATAGATAATATAGATAGATAGATAAATAGGTAGAAAGACATTTGCTGCCCACATACTTCAGCTGGAAGAAGTTCTGTAGTTGCGAGATCATCTATACTAAACAAGTATAAATAAATAAAATAATTGATAAGCAAATAAAATAAATGAATAAGATAAGTTTCTTCTCCAAGTGTCACACTCTCTCACATTCCCATCAACTCATTTGGTATGAGTTCCTCTTTAGGCTCAGCAATAATATGGCAGAAAAAGGGGCGTTACGTTTACTTTGCAAACTTTAAATACAGTACGTCTCCCAATCTTTCTACCTCCACGACGTTGTTCATCTATTTTCGAACAAGACGGGATAGATGTAGCCTTAAAAGAAAAAAAAAAAAAACTATTTCATTACTGCAAGTCCTTTCTAGGTTGAAACAATGATTTGAAACTGGCAACAATAAAATATTAAGAGACGTCGTCGTCGTAGAATCAATGTTTCGTAATTCAGTGTGGTGACATATATTTTGATTCTGATATTACCACGTTTAGAAGACTATTTTCAGATTAGATGAGTTTTCCGACAGGTGGGATACAGCCATAATTATCCTGTTCACTGCTACATATTTTTCCCAATTGAATAAAAAGGTCTTGATTGGCACTCTGTCCAAGGCTCCCACGAACCCAAATGGTAAGACTTCCTATACAAGGCTTATAATCTTACCACCTCAATGATAAATCCTTACTTTAAGTTACTTAACTTCCAGCACACTCCCCTAACTGCAACAACATTTTTAACTTAAATTTTGATTTTTGCTCGTTGCCTTAGGAGGCTTTGTTTCAACACTTCTTACTTCCTCCGTAAGGCTCTCCAACACAACGCGAGAGAGCCTTTGTTTACCAGTTAACTTGCCACACACTCCTTTGTCTGCTACGAATTGTATATCTTAAACTAATCCTTGTTTGATGCCTTCTATAGCTACCAAATCTAAATGCATTAGATTGTTACAGAAGGAACGAAACTCCATATAATTATAATGCAGAAATCTGTATAATATCACTGGAATCGGTAAAACTGATAACAGGTACAACACAGTTGGCGACAGAGAAGTGTAAAACCAGTACATCTGATGCTAAAAACGACAAGTTGACTACCATGTCTAGGAGGCTTTTTAGCACCTCTTACTACCTCAATAAAGAGAGAGAGAGAGAGAATTGTATAGATGCACAGACCACACAGACCTTCTAGTCGCTGCAAGATGGATTGGCCATAAACTTAGTCACAGAGGTGGAAGACAAGGATAGTAAAGCAGAAAGTTCTCTTCCCCACCTTCCAGACCCTAAGGCTTTTGCCGTACAGGAACAATAAGTAAGAAGTAGCAACTTGCATGACTGAGAACCCTGAAGGATATTTCATAGAAACGGTCGAAGGTAGTATAAGAATGGAAATGAAAACAAAAGAATGAACATGCTATCATTTGACAACATGTACTTAAGCCATACATACCCTTTTTTACTTGTTTTCATATCAGTTTCGTGAGTGGATTCTCGTCTTCTTTATAGCTTGACTACATTAGATAAGTGCTGTGCATATAATGAAACATCTTCGCGCTTGAACATTATGCATACAGATGCTGTTCACATAAACAGTTACCTACACACATATAAATAATGATATAATAAGGCAAAGTTTGAAAACTGGAAATGGAAGGATTATATCAAATCTTATCATGTTATGGTCGCAGTTTCCCAGCTGTTCCGCAGTTTGGGTAATAGACCCCAAATTTTCCTGGCTAGATATGAGTAGGTCTAAGATGTTCGACTGCCCTGTTGGTTCATTAACCTATATTATTGGTCCAATTTACTTTAGGGAGGTTAAGTTTGGTGACTTTTTATTTTCTATAGCTGTACTTAGGCTGTTGCAGAGCTCTGTATCGTCTTCCAGGATTTGTCCTGGTTTATGAGATATTCACTACACCAAAATTTTGTGTGGTGGAGCCTGCAGTTAGGTTGGCACTTACATGTTCTGTTGTGGGGACTCCAGGTGTTGAATGATATATTGGGCTAAGACTATCTCCTCTATAGATCTCGGATGAACCTCTTCCTCTTGAAATTTTATATTTATTGAAAAACTTGAAGCCTTGTAACTGACATTTTGCAATTAATTCAGTGTTTTTGCGTGCCCAGAAATAATTCAACCAAGGCTATTATACTGAAGTGTTCGTTTGCGAGTGAGCGTTTAAGGTCTGAAAGTATTTCCTCGTAAGCCTCTTGCATTGAAGAATAAATATTTAAGACAATTAGATATTTTAATAGAATTTGTGCGACGTTTGCTAGATATCTTCCCTGTCTTCTCATGCATTTCTGCGTCTTCCATTGTTCTATCTGATCATGACTCATTGTTATCATTCTCTGCCAAGACTTCGAGGCATAGGATGGATCTCTTTGAGGGGGGATTGGGCGGACTTGCTTACTCTGGCACCACTATTCATTATTGGGCCAAAGCGCTGGAAGCGGGGACCAGAGGGAAATGTTGTGTAAATCGAGCAAGGTGAGAAGGTATGAGGGTGGGAGGGGGCAGAGGTGGGACAAATGGGACATAGTCCTGAGGGAGAAGAGGTCGGGCTCAGGGAGTACAGTCTTGAAGGGGCAGGGGTGGGGATGAGGGCATATACTGGGGGACAGGGTTGTTAGGTGAAAGAATAGGACGGATCATGGGGGAAGAGAGGTGATGATGAGAAGGAAGCGGGCGGGGGAGATTGGGATTTGTTTTAGGCATGGTTGAACCTGTACAGATACTGGGTTTATTTGCCTTTTTTTTGTGTGTGTAACTCTAATTTAATTCTTTTCTCAACAATTCATATTCTTTGTTAAGGTCTAGATTTTCTATTTTCAGAACAGATACGTTCAGATGTAATCAAAAATTTTGTTCGTTTTTATTATCTATTTTCTGCTTGAGTAGGCACAACAAACAAGCAGTATAATTTCCTTAATCATCTATAACCATAAAGGCATCACTAAACATATGATCACACTCGGATGTACATGTATCGAAATGCTGGAGCCATTATAAAGTATGTAATGTTGTTAGGACTACATAATTATTATAATTGCAAATCATACTAGATAGATAGATAAATAGATAGATAGAGAGACAGATAGAAGCAGGGAGTCAGATGATGAGAAGGTGTTGTGTCTGCGAGAATTGAGCAGTGCTAAACATGCTTACACACTCTTAACACTGAGGAAAGCTGACGACAGCGGCCAGTAAGGAGATGATGCAGTTAGCTGTCAGCAGTCCTCTCGTGAACAAAGACCTAGTCCACCCACGAGGAACACACGTGACACACCCCTGCTACACCAGAATTTAGGAAAGAGAGCTCAGACGGAGATTAGCCACAGAAGAGGCAAGAGAGAAGTAGACAGGCCTCAGAGGAGACAGGTGACGGGAGAAGGGCTTGGCAATTTGAGAGAGAGAAACAGATAGCGAGACAGGGAGGTAGCTACCCGGGACTTATACTTTGTTCCGTGTGAGAGACTTGTTAATATTTCCAAGACAAATAAAAATAGTCCCATACTATTCGTTACCTCTCCTGCCTCTACAAGCAAATACAAAGTCGCTGCTTTATGATACAAAGTCTTTATGACATTTGGTAGCAGCGAACGTATACGAACCTCGTCTACGAATCAACATTAAATTCCTACAAAATATCAAGATTGAAAACAAGAATATCTCTCTTAACCAACAACATAACCTGCTCCTGACGCTTCTCTCCATCCAGCCCCCTCCGTCTCCCAGATTATCATGCTGATCCAGAGGTCAAGAGATCACACGACGCCTTGCAAGTAGCTTAACGACAAACCAGCAAATCTGCGGACATCGTCTCCGAATTAAAAGCAAATTTCTACAAAAGCAACCGAGACTCTACAAGATTAGCTTCAGTTCTACATTGAATCCTACAAAATACAGCCTACAGTGCAAATAGTCTACAAGTCTACGACGAATCAGCGAACTACAGCCATCTACAATCAACTACAATTAACAACTCTACGTCGTCTGTATAATCTTCTACACGCACCTACAAGAAGCGGCAGTCTTCATCCCACAACGAGTAAATCACTAGAGAAAAGGACCGAGAAAACATCGACATAGAAAACCGGAACAAACAAACGAAGAGTGAGACAAGACTCATAACTCATCTTACTCACTCATCTTCACCCAAGTTACTCATCGCTACTCATTCACTCACCACAGCTACCAGTGTGGGAAGCCGACGTCACCATGTGCTGAGACGACAGCACACCAATCAACCCGCGAAGGACAACGCTATCACCACGTGCAACACCACTCACACCATTTCCACCACGGTAAAAATTAGTGAGTTACATAGTTACTTCATTTATACAATACACAGTGATAGACAATAAGCTTCTGCACAAACATATAAAACGTGTTGTATAGTTACAGCTTAAATACACATACCTACTTCAATTATCTTCATAATTCAATCATTAAATACTTGCACCAACAATAAATATTCTATACTGTATATATTCATTCATTTACTATAACATTTATTTACTACCAACGAGTGTTACCATTTATACCTACATAAAATACGTGTTTCATATATACAACTATACATTAGTACATCTACAAGCGATAAAGAAAATATACCATCACAGTTACTCAGTGAGCGATTAAAAGAACTGTATTAAACATTTATTAATTAAAGCTACCTAGTGGAAACATATAAATTAAGTTACAAGGTAAACTAGAGAAAAAAAAAAATGGCCAACACAAATGCCGTTAGCAAGAGTGAACATCTTCAACACAATCGTGAAGACAATGATTTCCACACAGTGCTGACACACTTATTACTCACGATAGGTACAGGTGAACAACAAATCAGTGTGTATAGTTAATACTGTATATAGTGTATATATTTTTTTATATAAAATAACAAAATATGGGACTATATCATATCATTTTATAGTATCTGTGCAATATAAACTAAACTTTGAAAAAGTATCCCAAGGAAATTAGCCAGTAATTATGTAACCATGAACATGGAAAATGTGTACACAAGCAAAGAGAAACAAACTATTGAAAAGCAATACATACAAAAAAAAAAAAAAAGTAAGAAAGAAAAAAGAGAAATAGAGTAAGATCACATAACAAACAAATGAAAATAAGTGTAAGTGTTACTACATATGCCAAAATACCACATAAACTACAAACAAAAAAGCAAATTGTTGTCTCCACAAACAAGTGGCATGACACGTCATCACTATCATCGACCGCAGCATATGTTAGGACTGCAGTTATTACAATTATGTTACTCCATATTATAATTATGTAACTACAAACAATATGTACCAATTTATGTGACAGTTGCATTAACAAGATGTAACTTTTATGTAACTTTAACTACAATTATGTAACTACAAACGATATGTAACAATTATGTAACGACAAACGATTGCATTATGTTACACTAACTACAATAATGTACTTACAAACGATATGTAACAATTATGTAACGACAAACGATTGCATTATGTTACACTAACTACAATTATGTACCTACAAACGATATGTAACAATTATGTAACGACAAACGATTGCATTATGTTACACTTTGCCAATTATGTAACAGTTGCATTAACAAGATGTAACTTTTATGTAACTTTAACTACAATTATGAGGCCAAGACACTTATGTAATAGTTGCATTAACAAAATGTAACTACAATTATAAGGCCAACACAATTATGCATTACCACAATATTTTGTAACAATTCATAAAATGTTACAATTATGTAGTACCACAATGTTAGTACAATATTATAAGTCATACAATTATAGCACAATTCTGTATTACCAGTATCATCATACACGTTAGGTGAAATATTAGACATTACTAAAGTGATAACTCTATGTAATGTATAACCTAGCAGTATTACCATTGCACAATTATATGCGTACGTCTGTTGTACATGCACGTCTTACAAAGTGTTATACAACAACCATTGCATTTATTCAAATATGTATACAACTTGTTTAAAATGTATTATTACTGAATAATCACTATTTACTATGAATATTATATGTATACAATATTCATACAATTATGTTACTTTACAATATTATGTATTTCACTTAATTAGCTTATAAGTTCATTATAATGTATATGTAGTATGTATTAATATATTATAACTATTAAATGTCGATGGTACGCCATTTTATTAGCGACCCGAAAGCAGATGTTAGGACTACATAATTATTATAATTGCAAATCATATTAGATAGATAGATAAATAGATAGATAGAGAGACAGATAGAAGCAGGGAGTCAGATGATGAGAAGGTGTTGTGTCTGCGAGAATCGAGCAGTGCTAAACATGCTTACTCACTCTTAACACTGAGGAAAGCTGACGATAGCGGCCAGTAAGGAGATGATGCAGTTAGCTGTCAGCAGTCCTCTCGTGAACAAAGACCTAGTCCACCCACGAGGAACACACGTGACACACCCCTGCTACACCAGAATTTAGGAAAGAGAGCTCAGACAGAGATTAGCCACAGAAGAGGCAAGAGAGAAGTAGATAGGCCTCAGAGGAGACAGGTGGCGGGAGAAGGGCTTGGCAATTTGAGAGAGAGAAACAGATAGCGAGACAGGGAGGTAGCTACCCGGGACTTATACTTTGTTCCGTGTGAGAGACTTGTTAATATTTCCAAGACAAATAAAAATAGTCCCATACTATTCTTTACCTCTCCTGTCACTACATGACATTTGGTGGGGAAGCTACTACAAGATATAAAAGCCGCTCGACCACAAGTCTAAAATATACTTCTGTACAAGTAACTACAAAGTCTTTATGACAATGTTATGGGATACATGTTAAGAGAAAAAGGGTACTTAGAATACTGAATATTGATACTTAGCTTTGTGTAGGAGTCTGAGGTATGACTTGGAGCCTTGGGTGGGCTTGCTGGGGAACACTCGATTTGACATCTTTACACTAGGAAATCTGAGAGAGAGAGAGAGAGAGAGAGAGAGTGAGAGAGAGAGAGAGCACAACCATGAGAGAATTGCCTACATTTTTCTGTTTGATTTTGAGATACTTCCTTTCCGAGACTGATCAAAACATCAGCACCAGGGAAGGAGAGAGCTACTGTTCCATAACTCCTCTGACATCCAACACACTGCTTAACTGCTACAAAATATTCACCTCATATTTTACTTTTTGTATTAGAAGGCTTTGTCTCCAGTTATTGCTCTAGCTGTGGCCTCAGGCTCGACTGAGTGTTAATTTTCTCTTCTCATCTTCATCTTCCTTTCAGGGGATAGGGAAGAGATTGAGGGAAGTCCTTATAACAGGCAGTGAAACCGCTCGGTTATAATGGTGCCACCTCGTGAAAGGGTCCCTCTCCAGCAAAACCTTATCCTACATCGTATATATGTAAGGCTTACCAACACACTCATGGACGGGGAGAATGCTTTACTTTCATTAGTCCAGCTTTCAGTGCACCGCTAATCAATATTCTCCTCACTGAGTGACACATTACGCGGAAATATCAAGAGCAATTATCAGGTGAAAAGAGTTGTCAATAAATGAGTACTTCTGTTTATTTTCAGTTCCAAGACCCAATAGGATTCTCAGTTCCATTTTTTTTTATGCAAGGAAGAGGGAACCAAAGGCTTAAAGTCCGCAAATTATTCCCTTAAAAAAACAAAGAAACAAACAAAACAACAGACCCAAATTCAAGATTCATTCATTTCGAGACTCCAGGACAGACTGCGTTTGAAAGACTGGAGATCATAGGCAGTAGGAAATAAAGACAGAAGGAGACAGTTCCAGAGTTGACTTGTTACATACATGAAGGACTGGGAGTAACGGTTAACTCTTGCATTAGAAAGTCGGACAGAAACCGGATGAGAATTTGTTGCAAGACGGGTGCTGCACACCCGCCACAGTGGTGAAGAGATGTAACCAGACAATTCAGAGATATGACCATTAGAGTTGCGATAAAAAGAGATAAAGGTACAACAGTGCAGCAAGAGGGGAGATTGAAGGGAGCCAATAAGAGGAGGAAACTTAATGAGACGAGAAACCTTTGACTCCACTTTGTTGAGAAGAGCTGCATGTGGAGAGCCTCCCCACACGAGTTGGAATGGAATGGAATATGAAGTTTAGGCCAAAGGCCAAGCACTGGGACCTGATAGGTCATTCAGCGCTTTGATGAGTGAGATATGAAAGACGATAGTTTAAAAGAATGAGTATAAAAATTGAGAAAACTACTACACAATAACCATGCAACTAAAATCGTAGGTAAAATGAAAACAGATGTAGTCAGCAAGCCCTAAAACATAACTATGACAACACCAATCACAGCTTGCAGTATAGCCCTGTCTCCATTAAAAATGCCATAAGGCTAGAAACATTTGCCCTATTACCTAAAACAACTGATAGGGATCCCCTATTTGTTAAAAATTTCGCCCGAGAGCGGGCATAGGTCGGACAGTCCAATAAGAAATGCCTGCAAGTTATTGTGACTTGACAGATGTCACACTGGGGTGGGACCCCTCGGTCCAAAAGGAACCCATGAGTCAAACGTGTATGGCCAATTCGCAGCCTAGTCAACCTCGTCTCAAAACCCCGACAAGCCTGAGAAGAGGATGACCAGGCATAAACCGATGGCCGAATCTCTTTATACTTCGTGTTATTGGCCAGGGAGGGGGAAGCCCATCTTGCCTGCCACTCAGACCAAACAAAGTTACGTATAACGGTCTTCAAATCAGAATAGGGAACCTTATTATACCCAACAGAAGGAAGAGAACATGCCGATTTTGCCTCTTTGTCAGCAAATTCGTTCCAATAGAGATTACCATGTGACGGTATCCAGCAGAACGAAACAAATTTATACTTTGTAGCCAGGCGCCAAAGCCAAGACTGAATCTTCCTTATTATAGGGTGGAATGTGTTAAACTGCTTAATGGCGGTCAAGCTTCCATAGGAGTCTGAATATATTGTAAATGACTTTCCCGGCATTGAGTAAGCCTCTTCAAGAGCCTTCTCAATAGCAGTTAGTTCAGCAGTGAGAACAGACGCATTATTAGATAGCCGTCCAAGACGTACACCCCCTTCATGGACGACAGCACAGCCTACACCAAGGGATGACTTTGAGCCATCAGTATACAACTTTACTGAGTCTCTGTGGAGAAGGTCATGATGCAAAAACTTCGATTTAGTTTCTTCATCCGAAAAGATTTTTCTACGTATGGTTTTGGGACACACATTAGGTTCTGGAATGAGCCAAGGAGGGAGACTGCTGTAGCTCACTGGTTCAATTTTTTGCTCCCTCAGTGATGCGTCACCCACAGGAAGCATGCGAATCTGGAATGGTATAGAGGCTCTAGGACCACAGAACTTAGACGGGTCACACTGCAACAGAACATCAACACAAGGATTGGTGTAACGATTGCTCTTAATTCGTGCAATGTAGCGAAGCCCTAACTCATGCCTGCGTAAGTCCAGAGGAAGCTGGTCTGTATCTACATATAAACTCTCCACAGGGGAAGTGCAGTACGCACCCGAGCACAGTCGTAGTCCCGTATTGTGGAGCACATCAAGCTCATGAAGTTTAGTCTTACATGCCGAGGAATAAATTTGGCATGCGTGGTCAATCTGTGACCGGCACAAAGAGTTATAGAGCCTGAGAAGGGAGTTCCTATCAGCACCCCAATCAAAACCAGAAACCACCCTAAGGATATTTAATGATTTCTTGACTTTAAGCTTCAGATAATCAATGTGCTGTGACCAGGAGAGACGTGAGTCAAAGATCATACCCAGAAACTTAACCTCCTTCTCAAAAGGGATGATGTTGTTGTTTAACTTTAAATGTGGGACAACCTCCTGGCGTGTGCTTCTAGTGAAGAGGACTGCAACGGTCTTGGAAGGTGAAAAGCAAAAACCATTATCATCAGCCCAACGACAAATAGTGTATATGGACTTCTGCAGGTGATGACTAATCTCAACTGCGTCGTAGCCAGACACACAAATTGCCAAATCATCAGCATACAGGGAGCCCAACACAGGGCGGGAAATCTGATCGAGAACTCCATTGATAGCCACAGCGAAACAGATGACACTAAGAACACCCTCCTCTTGCCTATAAGGGCTGGATACAACATTTCCGACACGAACCTTAATGTAACGTTCCGACAAGAAGGAACGGATAAAGTGAAACATATTTCCCTCTATGCCATATCGAGACAGCTGAAGAAGGATACTAGTGTGCCTGGTTGTGTCATATGCCTTCTCGAGGTCAAAGAACACCCCAATAGTCTGACAATGGCTGGCAAAGCTTTGCTGGATTTTATTTGAGAGGATCAGGAGGGGGTCTAATGTCGAACGGTTCTTCCGAAACCCAAATTGGTAAGGAGAAAGCAGCTTTTCGGATTCTAAGTACCACACTAACCTTGCATTAACTAGCTTTTCCATCATCTTACAAACACAGCTGGTCAATGCAATAGGCCTATAGGTGGTGGCCAAAAGGGGATTTTTGTTTGGCTTGCTGATGGGAATGATGAGGGAAACTCTCCAACTGGCAGGAAAAATGCCCGTTTCCCAAATTTTGTTAATGATCTTTAGGAGGAACTTCGTAGCCATAACAGGCAAATTTGTAAGCATTGAATAGAGGATGTTGTCCTCACCTGGAGATGTTGAGGTAGTCGATGACAGAACGTCTTCTAGTTCCCGAAGTGTGAACGGAGCATTATAGGCAGCATTGGAAGAAGAGGGAGAAGGTGGAGGCATGTCAGGAATATCACTCCCTGATATTCGAGAGGAATTGGAGACATCAGCAAAAGGTCTCCGCAACCTCAGCAGGATCAGTGATGAGGTTGTCACCTATTTTCAATGTCGGGTTGGGAGATGGGATAAATTTGCCTTAAAACTTTCTAATTTTCCTCCATATAACCTTAGAGGGAGTCTTGGAATTAATGCCATTGATGTAAGATATCCAGGAGTCCCGCTTGGCCTTTCAAAAGTAGCGACGCTGTTTTGCCATGGCACGTTGGTAAATTTGGCGCGTGGCAGCTGAGGCTCTGGTCTTATAACGACGATAGCACTTTCTCGTAATTTTCCTTAGTATGGCACAGGTTTTATTCCACCAGGGGACCGCAGGTCGACGCGGTTTACCATTCGACATAGGGATGGCCACATGGGCACTGCCCATAATCACAGCAACAAAGTAATCATAGGCTTCCAAGTGACTACAGAAGGACTCGAAAGGCCTTGCCAGAAGTATAGCCTACCGTTTTTGTAATTCAACCAATCAGCCTCCCGCTCCCTCCACCTAGGAGAAGAATGAGCAGGAACATTTTTCACACACTTTAGATGGATTGGGTAATGGTCGCTTCCATTCAGAAAGGGATTTACTGACCAACGAAAATCCATTAGGATGGAGGGAGAACACAAGCTCAAGTCAATAGCGGAGGAGGCTCCACTACAGACATTGTGGTAAGTCATAGAGCCATCATTGTAAAATGAGATATTATGTGATTGGAGTATGTCATCTATAATCCTCCCACCAGCATCCAAAATTGTACCACCCCATAGTGGATTATGGGCGTTAAACTCTCCAAGAAGGAGAAAGGGGACAGGAAGCTGACGGATTAAGTCTTCAATGTCATGCTCACTGAAACCACCACCAGGTGGAAGATACAAGGAGCACACCCTGAGCGAATATTCCAATACAACTGTAATAGCAAGGGTTTGAAGAGTTGTCTGCAACTGAACAGAAGAATGCTGCAAGGACCTGTGAACAATTATTGCTGTACCCCCATGCGCACGATTTCCTGGCGGAGGGGGAGACCCGTGAAAGGCATAATTCAATCCAGGATTGTATACCTCAGAGCCCAACATGGTCTCCTGGAGACAAACGATACCTGGATCAAAGTCATGTATCAAAACTTTTAGTTGCTCAGACCTAGAGCGAAGACCCTTACAATTCCACTGCAAGATGTCAGAATGGAAAATTACCTACTAACGTCGGAAGCCCCAACCTTTCCTTTATGTGGTTGGGAAGATGAAGGCGCACGTTTGGTATCAGTGTGCAATGGCAGACGACGGCTCCTCACGGACTTGTCAACAACAGATTTGGTGACTGGGATCTTAGAAGTTACAGACGGAACTTCCACTGGAGGAACTTGAAGTTGACTATTTAGTGCGGGGTTTTGGGGGAGTCCAAGAATTGTACTTCCCGGTACCAAATTTACTTGGTATGTCAACAGTTTTGCGGGAATGGGGGGACTCTGACGAGCCTCCAGAGGGGAGACCGGCACTCTTGCTGAAGTACCTGGTGCAGCAGCCGGGACTCACACACGGGACTCCGAAGAAAAGGTAGGCCTAGCAGCGTTTAATTTATTCTCTCGATTAGGGGCACGTTTCATATATGAATAGGGTGTCTTCTGCTGATGGCCATCTGATAATCCCAGAGGAATCTTGCTAGGTGGAACGTCCGTTGAGTCTAGAGACTCAGTAGACCCTCGGGGACGTTTCTGGTGTGACTGAGATGAAAAACTTGGAGATTGCTTAGTCGGAGAACATATATGTGTGATTGTCTTTGTAGACTCTAAGGACTCAACAGAGGGGGCAGCTGATGATTGAGGAGAAACAACTGACGGGCTAGGACAAATGCCTGTTGAGTCAACTGCTTCACATGAACGTCCAAGGTGCCTCTGATGCGATGTAAATATTTTAGGTGTTCTTGTTGGAGAATCCATGGGGGCATGGCCTTCTACGGCATGAACTCTTGTAGTTAATGTTTCCGGTCTTTCAGATGAGGATGCTGTGGAGGGCCTATCTGACACGGTTGACAAAACGGAAAACTTATTCCGGACAGGAATATAAGAAGCAATCGGAAGAGAGCGGGAAGAAACTTTTGTTGGTTGAGGAAGGTGAGGTGCTGAAGCCGAACCAGATGTGGAGTTGGAAGAATTAGGGCAGAGGGAGGAGGCAAATGTCTTAGCCCCACCATCCTTCTCTTGTCTAAACAGAAGTTCCCGTCTGGCACTACCCAGGCTAATGAACTGTGAGTTAGCGAACTGAAGAATATCCTACTCAAGGCGGTACCTCCTACATTGTCGAGAACTTAGGGAATGAGCCTCCCTGCAGTAAAAACAATAGGGATCCGACTCACACTCAATAGTAGGATGAGAGTCCAGGGCAGAGCAATGACCGCACCGGGAACGATTTGTACAGTTCTTCCTCCCGTGACCAAACTCATAACATGAGTAACACTGCAGGGGACGGTCAACAAAAGGTTTTACTTGAAGGGACAGAGGGCCAATTTTAACACGATCTGGGAGATAAGGACCATAAAAGGTGAAGACGATCATGTTACTATTTCCTCTGATCTTTGATACTCGCTGGACATTATCAGGGCACAAATCAAGAATGTCATCTTCTGAAAAAGCATACAAATCCTGATTATAGACACGCCCTTTGCTGTAATTGAATGTTCGATGAGGTTTGATGGTCTCAAAGAGGCCATCAGAAGGGCAAGGTAGATGGAGAAGCATCATGGCCTGTGTCAGATCCTTTGCTCAAACTAACACTCCTTTACCATACTTCTTGAGGTTGCCCTCAGGAAGCACTCCAATTTCTTTCTCTAGATACCTAGCAGCGTGGATGAAGTTTCCTCTCCCTTCTCTATAATATGCCACAAACCAGTAAGGTGTGGG
This sequence comes from Coenobita brevimanus, assembly GCF_032717465.1. NCBI lineage: Eukaryota > Metazoa > Arthropoda > Malacostraca > Decapoda > Coenobitidae > Coenobita > Coenobita brevimanus. The sequence continues at coordinate 26,562,224 of NC_137006.1, forward strand.
GGCGTGGCGCACCTTAGGAACTCGCTCTTCAGCATCATCAAAGATGTTGGGGCAAAAATAGTCATTTTCACAATCCATTACGTTGTTTGATAGGATCAGCTCAACAGTACAGTTGGCCTCCCCTAGAGAAAGGGAATTCCTTGCCTCAAAAGCGGCTTTGGCAGCACTGCCAGAAGTAAAGGTCACGTAACACCGATTGGACCTACAGTCATCATCATATCTTAGACGGATACGAACAACTGTTCCAAATGGTTTGAAAAGAGAGTGAATGGCACGGTAGGAAAGAGATGTAAACACATTAATCAGCTTAAGTGTATCCAGATTATAAGGAATCTCGGAAGACTTGATAGGTGACTCGCGGGGTCTACCAGCATCATTAGTAGCAGCAGCAGGAGTGCGAGCTCCAGCCTGCACTTGCGAAGAACCACCATCACGACCAGAGGGTGACGTCTTGAGGGTCTGGTCGACCTCCCCACGAGGACCAAAGGTATTTTTAGTGTTGATATCCATATATAATGGGTTAATAATAAATGGCTCCAGGGGCCAGGAGCAACCGCCTACCAGGAATACGAGGGGACCGAGCGCTGGCCGCCGCGAGCGGGGTACCTCGTCCCCATGGGGGCTTCTCGGTTTAAGAAGAAACCCCACATGATCCGAAAGTTTGCCCACGGAGGAGCTAAGACCCCCTTCCCCAGTGCATCCCAGCCCAGACACCCAACCATCCAACACAGGACAACCCCAGAAGGTGATCCCTCTGGCGGGCAGCACTGTTGACCCACACTGGTAGCCTAACTCCAGGAACCATTTAGTCTGGTCTCTCACTGACGACCTTACTAGCATGGGTAGCCCTCTCCCCCCAAGAGGGGTGGAGCAGGGGCCGAAGCCCCCTCTAGCCTTGCTCGCCAGGTCACAGGGACACGCAAGCCCCCCCACCACGACAAGGCGGTTCCCACCAGGGGGGACCACACGAGTTGTACTCTACACAAGGGTGAATAAAACCCGTGTATGAAGTCAACAACTGTGTAGGGGTAAGGATGGAACAGAGTTGGCTTAGTACACCGAATCTCTTGGAAGCAGATTTTACAAGAGAGGTTATTTGATTTTTCCAAGATAAGTCCTGAGAGAATTAAACCCCAAGTACTCTTAACCTGCCATGTCCCATTGACGTATATATACATCTGAACGTTTGTCACTTTGAGTCCCGTTGATGCATATAAACGCACTGAAATTGCAAGGTCTGTTATTTGCACATTTTTCAAATTTTGCGCGTGATTTTTGGTACTTATACACAGGACACCTTCCTCTACAAGATGCCAGGCAGGGACAATGCCTTACCGCGCATGACCTCCACCCCCCCCGCATGCCACTGTCTCAGCAATTCACCTGTTACCAGTGACCTGTCCAGTAAAGACATGTTGTGCCACGGTATGAAATTCAAGGCCAGAGTGATTCCCCATTCGATGACAATATGGAGGACAAAGTTTACATAGCATTAGAGGAAGAAACAGTCAGAAATGATGATCAGGTAATGTTGCCAAAAAAGGTCAGATATGTTGATGTATTTGGTGAGTGGAACAATGCTTATATTGCCTATATTACTGTGTGAAAACCAGTATACTCTCGTACTACGTATAAATTCATAACAAATAAATAAATAAATACCATTTATGAATGGTGTAGAATAGTTATCTTCTCATAGAACTCGTTTTCTTTGGAGCCAGCCTGATAGAAAACCCAGTAAGATAAGAGGTACTGCTACCTGTATCCAGTACTTTAAACTTCAGGTGAGCGATTTCTCTATGAATTTTCGATGTTTCTCACCAAAAGCGGAGGTTTGAGCCAAAAAAAATTTTTCTCAAAATTGGTCGGGATTGAGGGGAGTCATTAGTGGAAAATCGGTCGGGACGGGGCAGGTTAAAGATGATGTAGGATTGGGCTGGATATTGCTAAAAATCAGAAGATACTCCTGTGGATGATTTTGTCAGGTTGATAGATGTAAGAACTGAGTTTTTCATGCATTAAAAAAAAACACAAGATAATTTTTACCTCAATCACAGATATGAACCAAGGCAGACATTAGGTGTGCCACAGCCTCATCCTTTATTTGCTGAAGTAACTGCTGAGATGGATGCTGCAGGAAATGAATGGAAGGCTTAGAAGGTCACTGATGAAAAAAGGAAGAGATAAGGTGATAGGAAAGATCCCTGAGGAATACCACTATTGATAGCTATAGAACGACCAGAAAGGAAGCTAGAGATGAAGGCTGAGATGGAAGAATAGAAGCTGTAAGAGGGTAGTCTGGAAATTAAAGATTTATGCCAGTCTCGATCTAAAAGCCTTTGAGATGTCAAGTGCACTGGCAAAGCTTTCACCAAAGTCCCGAAAAGAGGATGATCAGGAGTCTGAAAGGTAGGTGAGAAGATTGCTTGTTGAGCGTCCTTGTTGGAACTCATACTGACGATCAGAAAGAAAGTTGCGATAGGAAAGATCCATAATTAAAAAAAAAAAAAAATCGAAAACTTTTGGGACATAGGATGTTAAAGCAATTGGGTGACAGTTAGAGGGATGGGAATCTATCTATCTATCTATCTATTGCCAGACGCCTCAATCCCGTTTGGGGTGGCCACAAACAAATCGCCTCCAAGTCGCCCTGTCCCCCGCCATTTCACTCCCCTGCTCCCAAGTCACACCCCCCTCTCTCATATACCTCTCCACCCTATCTCTCCATCTCATCCTCGGCCTCCCCCTCCCTCTTTCCCCCTCCACCTCACTCACATACACTCTCTTCGTCAGTCTTTCACCCTCCATCCTCTCCACATGGCCAAACCACCTCAGTGTGTTCCTCATAACGCTTCCTATCACATCCACATCCACACCACAACGCTCCTTTATATCCTCATTCGTCAGCCTGTCTCTCCATGTGACTCCACAGGCTCCTCTTAAATAACTCATTTCCACGGCTCTCACTCTTGACTTGTGTCCTTCCAACAACGTCCAAGCTTCACTTCCGTACGTTAGAGTTGGTATCACAACACTGTCATGTAGTAACTTTTTCATTTCCATGCTTACTTCCCTGTTTCTTATCACTGCTTTCAAAGAACCAGCAACCTTTCTTCCCTGCTGTACCCTTTCAAGCACTTCACCCTCCAAACCTCCATCCTTACTCATCACACTACCCAAGTACTTAAACGTACTCACATTTTCCAATTCCTCACCATCCAACCTCGCTGTACATTCACTGACTTCACCTCTCTCAATGACCATCACTTTACTCTTCCCTACATTCACCTTTAGATTCCGTTTCTTACACACTCTCTCAAACTCATCCACCAAGCCTTGCAGCTCCCCTTCGTCTTCACTCAACAAAACGGTATCATCTGCAAACAACAGTACAGGGAGTTTCCAAACACTATCCTCTCTCACCAGGGCCACTCCAACATCCACTACCCTACCTTTGTACCTCTTTTATTACCCCATCCATGTACAGATTGAACAACCATGGAGACATGACACATCCCTGTTTCAACCCAACTTTCAAAGAGAAAAATTCACTTAGTTCACCATCCACACGCACTGCAGCCTTCGCACCATCGTACATACTCTTCACAGCATTCAACAACTTCCAATCTATTCCATATATTCTTAACACTTTCCACAATCCTAGTCTATCCACCCTGTCATATGCTTTCTCCAAATCCATGAAAGCCACATACAACTTCTTTCCCTTCTCTAGAAACTTTTCCACTAAAGATCTAAGAATGAATATCTGATCTACACAACCTCTTCCCTTCCTAAAGCCTCCCTGTTCTTCTCCAACTAATTTCTCTGTTCTTTCTCTAACTCTGGCAATAAGTATCCTACCATACACTTTTCCTATTATACTAAGAAGACAAATGCCCCTATGATTACCACACACTTCTTTTTCCCCTTTTCCTTTGTACAAGGGAATAATTATACCTGACTTCCAATCCTCCGGGACTCTACCTTCCTCCCAGGCCAATCTGCACATCTTCCACATCCATTCTACTACTATCTCTCCCCTATGCTTCAGCATTTCACCACACACTCCATCAATTCCTGGGGCTTTCCCTGATTAAACTTTCTTCATTGCTTCCACAACTTCTATCCCACTGATTTCTTCCTGTCTTCTCACCTCCCTCCTTCTCCCAGCCATTCCCCAGTCACTTATACTTGCATTACTTCCATCCTCCACGTTCAACAATTCCTTAAAGTGTTCTCTCCATCTGCTCACTTTTTCTCCCTTCTCCACTAGTAATCTACCATCTTTCACTCCCCTGCTAACTTCACTTCCACCCTGTCTTACTCTTTTCACCTCTTTCCAGAACATTTTCTTACAGTCCCTCCACTTTACACTCAAATTCCTTCCAAATTCCTCATCCACTCTCTTCTTACTCTCTCTTACTAATCTTTTCACCTCTCTCTTTCTTTCTTTATATAACTCTCTCTTCTGCCTCTCAACTTCTTCCACGTCCCTATTTCTCATCCATTCATTGTATGCTTTCTTCTTTTGTGTCACAGCTCGTTTCACCTCTTCAGTCCACCACACTGTTCCTTGCACCCCCCTCCGTCTTCTCTTCCTTCCACACACCACATCACATGCTGCACATATTTCTTCTGTAAATATTCTACACACACCTTCCACGTCCCCCATCTGCTCCAACTCATATTTGCCCAATCGTTCCTCCACTTCTCTCTTATACTCTGCCTTTTTCTCATCCTCTTGTAACCTTTCCACTCTCCTTGCAACTACTCCTTCCTCTCTTCTTTCCCTTCTTCTATTCCTCCATCTTACTTGAACTTTAACTCTGGCCACCACCAAGTAGTGGTCAGAAAGTCCACTCCCCCAACCTCTATAAACTCTTGCATCCAATATACATCTTCGCCTCGTTTCATCCACACACACATAATCAATCATTGCCTTCCTTTCACTCAATTCACCACCCACCCTTCTCATCACTCGCCATGTATACCTGTGGATCATTTTATGCCTGAAGAGGGTATTGGCTATCACCAACCCCCTCCCAGCACAAATGTCCACTAACGCACTCCCATTCTCATCTATCTCAGCAGGCACACCCCACTCACCAACTATTCCATCCACCTTCACATTCCCAACTTTACCATTCATATCACCAATCAAGAACACTCTATCATTCCTTCCAAACTTTTCCATGCACACTTCTACATTTGTCCAGAACTCTTCTCTCACTCTTCTAGCACGATCTTGCGTTGGCGCATACACACACACAATCGCCCACATTTGTATTCCAACTTTCAACTTTACCCACACAATCCTTGATCCAACTGATCCATACTGTCTTATGCTCCTCTTCCATCTTTTACTCACAACTATACATACTCCTTCCTTTGCCCTCTCATTCTCACCTACTCCTGCACATATACCCCATCCATACTCCCATTCTCTCATTTTCTCCTCTCCATTTTGTTTCAGTTATTCCACATACATCCACTTTCGCATCCTCAAGCACCTGAACAATCTCTCTCTCTTTCACCTCATCATTTGCTTCCTTTACATTCCACGTTCCAATTGCAATGTCCTTTGTCCGGTCCTTGGTCGTAAACGTTTGGTCAGTCCTTGTCCGAGGCTTCTTGTTTGTTTTTTTAGTTAGTTGTTTTCCGGGGAGGGGCACTAACCCTCCACCAACCCTTTTAGTCGCCTTTTACGACAAGCAGGGATACTGGGGGAGTATTCTTGACAAACCCCCCTACCCCCAGGGGGGATGGGAATGGTCACCCTTATTTGGGACTGGCTGAGAGCATTCCAGCAAGAAGGAAAGGTGCAAGTTGACAGACAAAAGCGAAAGGGTTTACCTAGGTAGGGTGTAAGCACAGAAGCATATTTCTTGAGGACAACAGGAGGGACCCCATTAGACCCATATACCTTGTTAGTATTGAGGCTATTGATCGCAGAAAACACTGTACTTCAGTTGATGAAATTTTAATGTCAGCCATGAGGAAATCAGAGGGGTGGAGTATTGAAGGAAAAGCACCAGAATCGTCTGAGGTGGGACTGGAGGAGAAAGTCTGAGCAAAGAGTTCTGCTTTATCAGTAGAAGAATTGGCTACACAGCCATCAGAGTGGAAAAAAAGGAGGGAAGGATGATAAGGTAAAGTTATTAGAAAGGTTTTTGGCAATGTTCCAGAAGGAGTGTGAAGAATTCGAGTGGAGAATTGAGAGCATTTAGTACAAATGAAAATATTTCTAGCAGAGCATTGTACCGACTTGGCCCAGTTCTGGGTAGTAACATAAAGATATGAGATTCAGGAGTGGGTTAGCTCCAGTATCTTTGTAGGCCTTCTTGTGGTGGACAGAATTAAAACAAGAGTGATTAAACCAAGCGTTTCTTGAGTTAGTAAAAGGATATGAGAACGGAATGTATGCTTCCGTGCCAGAAAGAATAACCTCTGCAATGTTCAAGGCACATTCAGATGGCTCTCGGCCGTGGAAGCAATAATCATTTAATGGAAAATCAAAGAAGTACTGCTTGAGGGCCTCCCAACCAGCAGCTCCTCAACCGACACTTCTAGGGAGGGTCCACATACCTTACTGGAGTGATACAACAGGTTTACGTGATAAGGTTGTGATCGGAGGAGGCCAAAGGAGAGGAGAAATTTACAGCAAAAGCAGAATTATTAGTTGTAAGAAAGAGGTCAGTTATGCTGGAACTCTCTCCAAGGCGGTCAGCGGTGTAGGTAGGGTGCAGTATAATTTGCTCTAAGTTATCAAGGTTAGAAAAGATGTAGGCTTATTCATCAGGTGGATCAGTAAATGGAGAGGTGGTACTGAACATTGAATCTCCTAGAACAGAGATTTCAGAGAAAGAAGAAATTGATAGGACTTAGATGTAAGAGTCGAAGAATTTTTCGTAGTCAGTACAATTAGGGGATAAGTAAATAGCACAGATACATTTAGTCAGAGAATGACAGGAAAGCTGAAGCCAGAGAGTAAAGAATTCAGATGATTCAAGTTCAGGAATAGGAGAGCAAGATATGTTGTTGTGTACATATACACAACAGCCACCTTTGGCTTTGAAATGGATGTAGAGAAAGTAGGAGGATACAGAGAAGGGTTATCATCAGTCGTCTCAGACAACTGAGTCTCGGTTAGGGAAGATGATTTAACATTTTTTCTTAAGAATAGACTCGAAAACTTTTCAAACACAGGAAGGTAAGCAAGTTGCATGTACTGTGCAATCAAGTGGAAACTAAGGGTTCGCCTTATTTTGAATGTTCTCTCATTTGTTGTTGTTGCTGTTGTTATTGTTGCTGTTGCTGTCTCCATCCCATATGGATAAGACTTCAGTGAACTGCAGGCTGAAGCTACTCATCTTCTGCAGACCACCATCCTCCTTCCAGGGATTTGAGAGGAAGTTGATGGACATATTAATAATCAGGAAGTGGAGTCGTCCAGCGATACTGGTGCCACAGCATCAAGGCGTCCCACCCGATCAGTGTTCTGTTTCTAACACTGCAATAGGTTACTGTTTTTACATCATCTTATCACTGAACAGGTAATTATTATAAGAGCGATGAAAAAACATGGATGATGTACCGTGTGCTGTTCATAGGAGAAAATGTAATCACTCTGAAGCCAGTCTGTGGATCTACCTAAAATGGGGTGTTCTTTTCGCTAAAAGCAAACTCTTAATATTTTGAACTTGTCATAACCTAGAACATATCGACATTCCTGATGCAAAGTACTGGATTCCTACAATGTCCCCTCACACTAAAAGGTTCCTCCCAAGCTGAGAAATCTATAGTTCAAATGAAAAGAAATGAATAAAGTAACTGGTCACCCTTTTATGACTCGGACATTAAAGCCCTTTCACCGGCATCTACTCGTATCTATATACCTAGGCTGCTTCCCCGAAGGAAAGGGAGGTGGCCGAGACACGACGACACACTCCCAATTTACTCATCTACTCAAACACATTCATGCGCATCTTAGCCCCAAGGGGAGAAGGGTCAGATCCTCTCCGCACCACACCGTACGAGGGTCAACTGCGCAGTGCAATCAGTGACATCAGCAGCAGGGCCCGACAGCAGAGCCGGTTTACCGCTGCCACATCATAATGGACCCATCCCCTTACCCACATCTGATCTGTTCAGCTGATCACACCAAATGCGGGAGAATATCCCCTCAGGGCTGCGTCATCATTTATTCATTCACAATATCTCTCCAGTCATTTCTATCATGCAGAGACACTCTTCCTCTCTCAACAGTTATCCCTCTCGCATCCAACGCTCTCTTCACATTGTCCATCCATCCTACTCGTGGTCTTCCTCTCAGCCTTATACCTCTCACATCAGATCTAGTTATCTTTTTCACCAATCGTTCATTATCCCTTCTCTCCAAATGCCCACACCATCGCAACACCCTTTGCTTAACCCGATCAGCCATCTCCCGAACAACTCCAGTTCTCCTTCGCACTTCATCATTTCTTACTCGATCCATATGCATCAATACACACATACTCATCAGACACCTCATCTCCATTACTTCAAACATTTCCTCTCTGCTACACCCATATTCCATGCTTCAGCCCCATATAACGCAGTCGGTACCACAACACCATCATACAGCCTTCTCTTTACATCCATTCTAAGCGAACGACATCTAAACACTTTTTTCATTTCTCCCGGGACCTTTCCTACTTCATTCATTCTAAACTTCACTTCTGCATCTATTCTTCCATCCACAGCAACATGTGACCCTAGATATTTAAAACACCCTACCTCCTCAAGCAACTCATCATTCAAAACTATATTTATCCTTCTACCATCTACCAACCTCGCACACTTCATCACTTTACTCTTATTATCGTTTACTTTCAATTTCCTCCTTTCACAAACCCTTCCAAACTCCTCTACCAACTGTATCAATCTCTCCTCTGACGCAGCCACTGGCATACCTGAAAAAATATAATTTGGTAGTTACAAAAATAAAATAGAAGTAGTGAAGAGTTAAAATGGTCATCCTTTGTGAGAGAGAGTATTCAGAAATCTCCAGTGAAAGAGTTAGTTGGAGACTAATCTAGACTTAGGTCTTTCTTACCAAGATTGCTTTTAAGTCCCTTCTGAAAGATGAATGGTGGCATAAAAAAGAAATAGAGGGGATTTTTTTGTCACCAACAATATAACGCGTGCGCGCGCACACACACACACACACACACACACACACACACACACACACACACACACACACACACACACACACACACACACACACACACACACTCTCTCTCTCTCTCTCTCTCTCTCTCTCTCTCTCTCTCTGACACACACACACACACACACACACACACACACACACACACACACACACACTCTCTCTCTCTCTCTCTCACTCTCTCTCTCACTCTGCCACACACACACAGTTACAGAATCAGAGGTACCGTTTAGAAAATAATGTCATTTTGCACAATCTTTCGCTAAGAAAGTGTTTAATAAAATGTTCTAATGAAATCAAGAAATAAATTGGCCCCAGCAAAAAGGCTGAAAACAGTGGAAGCAATGAAGAGTCAAAATGGTGAAAGCCCCAGGAACTGATGGAGTGTGTGAAGAAATGCCGAAGCACAGGGGAGAGATAGTAGCAGAATGGATATGGAAGATATGCAGACTAACCTGGGAAGAAGATAGAGTCCCAGAGGATTGGAAGTCAGGTATAAACGTTCCTCTTTACAAAGGAAAAGGGGAAAGAGATGTGTATGGTGATCATAGAGCCATTTGTCTTCTTAGTGTAATGAGAAAAGTATATGGTACGATACTTATTGACAGAGTTAGGAAAATAACGGGGGAATTAGTTAGAGAAGAACAGGGAGGTTTGAGGAAGGGAAGAGGTTTTGTATGTAAAATATTCATCCAAAGGCGTTTAGTGAAAAAGTTTCTAGAGAAGGGATGGATGTTGTATGCTGCTTTCATCGACATAGAGAACACATATGACAGAGTGGACAGACAAGGAATGTGGACAAGATTAAAATATAGGTTGTACTTGGGAAACTGTTGAATGCCAAGAATAGGATGTATGAGGGCACTAGGGCTGCAGAGCGTATGGATGGTGAACTGAATGATTTTTTTATCTGAATGTTTGATTGAATCAGGAATGTGTCATGTCTCCATGGATGTTCAATCTTTAAATGGATGGAGCCAGAAAAGAGGTACTAGATAGGGCAGTGGATGTTGGAGTAGCCCTGATAAGAAAGGCCAGCATTTGAAAACCTCCTGTGCTGTCCTTTGCAGATGATTCTGTATTGTTACGTGGAGACTAAAGGGAACTGCAAGGCTTGAAGAATGAGCCTGGGAGAGTATGTATGAAACAGATTCTAAAGGTGAATGTAGGAAAGAGTAAAGTTGTGATCTTCGAGAGAAATGAAGTCAGTGAATGTACAGTGTTGCTGGATAGTGAGGAAATGGAAAACGTGAGTGCATTTAAGTGCTTGAGTAATGCGATGAGTGGGGAGGAGAATTTGGAGGATGAAGTGCTTGAAAGGGTACAACAGGAATAAAAGGATGCTGGTTCATTGAAAGCAACGGTAAAAAAACAGGGAAGTGAAGTAAAAAGATCGCTGTATGACAGTATTGTGATCCCCACTCTGATGTATGGAAACGTTGCATCGACCTTGTCAGGACACAAGTCAAGTTTGAGAGCGGTGGAAATAAGTTATTTGAGAGGAGCATCTGGAGTTACACGGAGAGACAGACTGACAAATGAGGAAGTGAAGAAGCGTCGTGGTGTAGATATGAATGTGATAGAAATCGCTGGTAGAAATACACTGAGGTCGTTTGTCCATGTGGAGAGGATGGAGGGTGAAAGGCTAACTTGGAGAGTGAATGTGAGTGAGGTGGAAAGGAGGAGAGGGAGGCAGAGACCGAAGATGAGATGGAGGGATGGAGTAGAGAGGTTTATGAGGAAGGATGTTTGTTGGGGGGAGGGCAGTGAAATGACAGGGGACAGGGCGACATGGAGGCGATTTGTTTGTGGCCACCCCTTACGAGATTAAGGCGTCTGGATATAGATAGAGAGATAAAACGAGGCTATAACCATATGACTGTACCGATAATATACCGTGATCATCTGGCTGTAGCTAAATTAATATTTCTTGGCGTGAAACTGTTAATCATGCTGATGCCAGGAAAAAAATAAATCTCGTGGCAAGAGCAAAATCATCCAGTCCCAGTTAAATCGTCTTAAAGTACAAAGAATAAATTTATATGGAGGCAAAACTGTTCTCTCTTGGTATACACTTTTTACTGTAACTTGGCATAAAATTGCTCTACCTCCATCTTGAAAGCTTAGTTGTAACAAACGATTAATATCAGAATATGATGCTAGTCACAAAGAAGTGCCATGGAAAGGACGAAGAGCCATCGCGGTGTTTTAGCCTACCAGTGAGCTACGTAAAGTAAGCTGCAAAAGGTTAGATGGGCCAGCTACAGCTAAATAATCTACCAGGGCCCGTCAGTAGCATGAATAATATCGTCTGGTCAAAATTAAATCGTTTTTAGAAAATTAACTTATCTGACGGACAAAAAATCCTTTGATGTGCCCTCCCATTTCCCGCTTTATCACGGTACAAACTCCTTGTCAACTTTCTCCTTCATACTTATGGACGAAGGTATGAAATATAATCGTACTAACTTCCGCACCTAAGTCCAGAGAGAGAGAGAGAGAGAGAGAGAGAGAGAGAGAGAGAGAGAGAGTGTGCGTGTGTGTGTGTGTGTGTGTGTGTGTGTGTGTGTGTGTGTGTGTGTGTGTGTGTGTGTGTGTGTGTACATTTTTCTATTAAACCAGAGGAAATATTGTATTCACTTTTCCCAGTTTTTTTTTCAACTTTTTTCAGGCATTATCATCACAGTTCGTTATGCCTTGTGTTTGCTTTGGGTGTGCCAGTGTGTTATAGCAATTATGTTTGTTGACAGTGCGTGTTTGGTCTCCAAGCAGGCGCGATAAAGAGTTTGTACACAGTGAGACAGACAAACACTGATTGGGGATTCTTATGGTAATGGGCTCAGGTTGCTCGCTGGCACTTTTTTTTTTTTTCTTTTGTTGCTAGTGTGGTATTTTGGCGTTTTAAGTTTGCGATAACCATTTCCTAACTTGTATCTCACTGCTCATGGCACATCATAATGTTTTTGGATATTATTATATTTTGCATTATCTACATAATCGATATACTTGTCAATAAAGATTTTTTTTGCATACATTTCACTTGCAGAAAAATCCTAATAAGAAATACGTGTTGACAGCATCCGAATCACAGGATAATTCCTGTCAGGACTCTAAAATATCGTAATACATAATAGCTAGCAACATACATATATAGTCTAGAGGTTAGGTCAATGTCAAACCTAGGGGCCATAAGGAAATGACGTTAGCACCCCTCCAGAATGTCTCATATCAGCACAATAGCCCACAAACAGCGTCTCGTGACCATACACACACATACACACATACATACACACAGGCTTGTAGAACATTTCAACAACAGTATAGCACACGTGACATGGCCTCTGCTAAACGAGAATGTAGGGATCAGAGCTCAGAAGGAGAGTAGCCATAGGTAGCGGAGAGAGCGAATAAGAAGAGGGGTCCAACTAGACTTAGTATATTGAGTCTCTGTATAATACATACGCTGCTCAACTTAGACTTTCTCTGAAGACAGTAAATCAAGATCAACTCCCTGTATTCATCTTTAACTGCTCCTGCTCTTCAATTACCAAAATAACTTTAACCAAAACTCAAGACTCACCTATTACAAGATTAAAGAGTTACATATATATAAATGTTGGCTACGAAGCTCCAACATTAAATGGTGGCAGTATCGATCGACTCTACGTCTACGAAACATCATTTCTACAAAAGCAGGCGAAACAGTCAGCTCCAGCTTTACAGCTGATTCTACATTACTATAATACTACGATCAAGCAGGCGAGTATACAATAAGAGGAACGAGTCTATGAGTCTACCAGCCACCGAGTCTACGAGCCTACGAGTCTACGAGCATACAGTAGCAACGATGAGTTATGAGTGAGGATCAACAAGCTGCACAATTAACAACAAATAACAAGTCTACAAGACAACTCTATAATCTTCTTCATGCAACTTCAAGTATCAGCAAGAAGAATAAAAAACAAAACAAGTAAAGGAAAAACAAAGCCAAAGCAACAAGCACTAAAACCCCAACGCTCTCTCCAACTGACCCCCAACCTCCACTGCTGACGCAGGAGTGCGAGAAGGTCAAAATGGCGACAGCAAATACCAAGCCCATATTGACAACTCATCTTACTTACTCATCTTCACTCAAGTTACTCGTCGCTACTCATTTACTCACCACAGCTACCAGTGTGGAAAGTCGACGTTACCATGCGTGTTTGCTGAGACAATGCCATGCCTATCAACGTGTGTCTGACACCCCACAACACGTCAATCAACCCGTGAAGGACAACGCTATCACCACGTGCAACACTACTCACACCTTTCCCGCCACGGTAAAAATGAGTAAGTTACATAGTTACTTCATTTATACAATACACAGTACTAAACACAGTGGTAGACATCTTCTGCACAAACATATAAAATGTGCTGTATAGTTACAACTTACGTACACATACTTCAATTATCTACATAATTCAACCACTAAATAATCACCAACAATAAATATTCTACACTGAATATACTCATTCATGTATTATAGCATTGATTTACTACCAACGAGTGTTACCATTTATACCTACATAAAATACGTGTTTCATACATACAACTATACATTATTACATCCACAAAGTAATAAAGAAAATATACTATCACAGCTGCTCAGTGAGCGATTAAAAGAACTGTATTAAACATTTATTAATTAAAGCTACCTAGTGGAAACAGACAAATTAAATTACAAGGAAAATCAGAAAAAAAGGCCAACACAAATGACGTTAGCAAGAATGAACAACATCTTCCACACAATCGTGAAGACAAAGATTTCCACACAGTGCTGACACATATATTGCCCACAATAGGTATAAGTGAACAACAAGTCAGTGAATATAGTTAATACTGTATACAGTGTATATAGTTAATACTGTATATAGTGTATATATATTTTTTATGTAAAACAACAATATATGGGGCTATATAATATCATTTCAGTAATATCTATGCAATATAAACTAAACCTTAAAAAAGGGTCCCAAGGGAATTAGCCAGGAATTATGCAACCTCGGACAACACCGAAAAAACGTAGTCAACAAAGAAAAACAAACTATAGAAAATCAATACATACAAAAAAAAGAAAAGAAAGAAATACAGTAAGATCGCATAACAAACAAATGAAAGTAGGTGTAAGTGTTACTACAAATGCCAAATTATCACATAAACTCCTTCTATAAGTGAACCAAAAAGCAAATTGTTGTTCTCCACGAGCCAGTGGCAAGACACATTATCACTAACATCGACCGCAGCATGATCGGATCGATGTCAGGACTGCAGTTACTACAATATTACTGCAATTACCACAATTATGTAATGACAAACGATTACATATGTTACACATGCTTCAGTTATGTAAATACAAACGATATGTAACAATTACAATGTTGCAATTATGTATTACTACAGTGTTACTACAATATTTTGTAACAATTCATACAATGTTACAATTATGTATTACCACAATGTTAGTATATTATGCAATAATTCATACAGTGTTACAATTATGTATTACCACAATGTTACTACAGTATTATGTAACAATTCATACAATGTTACCATAATTCTGTATTACGAGAATCACCACACAAGTTAGGTGAAATATTAGACATTACTAAAGGGATAACTCCATATGTAATGTAATGACCTAGCAGTATTACCATTGCACAATTATATGCGTATGTCTATTATACATACACATCTTGCAATATGTTATACAATAACCAATTCAACCGTATTGCATTTATTCAATTATGTATACAACTTGTTTAAAATGTAATATTACTGGATCATTGAAATACTACCATGAATATTATATCTGTACAATATTATAATAAATATTATGTATTAAGAGTGAACAAGAAGAATATTATGTATTTATAGATTAGCATATGTCAATGATGATTGCTGTCGGAGGACCGCCAGCTGCGTGACCGAGCGATGTCAGGACTCTAAAATATCGTAATACATAACATCTAGCAACATACATATATAGTCTAAAGGTTAGGTCAATGTCAAAACTATGAGACATAAGGAAATGACGTTAGCACCTCTCCAGAATGTCTCATATCAGCATAATAGCCCACAAACAGTGCCTCGTGACCATACACACACATACACACACACAGGCTTCTAGAACATTTCAGCAACAGTATAGTACACATGACATGGCCCCTGTTCTGGTGCCAATATTGTTTCCCATGACTAGTTGCATTTTCACACTATTGTTGCATATTACATATAAAGTTGTTTATTCATAATTAACAATGTGCAACATAGTATGAATGACAAACAAACAAACGGCATATTCATTGTAAAGTGTGGCTTGGGACAGGATGTGCAATCAGACATCTTCTTTTAATCAAAAACCTAGAGTAAAGGGAAGACGATAGAGAAATATGAATTGTATATATGTTTAAGTCTTGGGGGAAATATTTACCTTGTTGGTATACCTTAATGTAATCACTACTGTTTTATTGAGGTGTATAATGTACATTGTATAGTTATGATGCTTGTATTCATGTATAAATCCCAGTTGTCTGTGGAGGTTTAGCACCTCTGATTTAGCTGACTCGGCGCCACACCCAGAGGGCATGGCGGCCGGCTAGAGCAGAAAGCACGTATCATTAGAACGAGAGGGACGTACAACTCTGAGCTCTCTGTGTGTCGCAGTTGTATCTTTCTGTGGCCAATAAACAGAGATTCAATCTGCTCTATTTCTCTTCACCTGCACACGCTACTTCTACATTCCTTCAACAGGATTCTACACCGATTCCTACCATCTCCAGTGTGTGAGAAGACGTTTTGGTGGAGTGTGTCAGCCGGAAGTGACTTCAAGCAGGAGCAACGTTATAACCTTGCTTGGAACAGTGAGGTCACGACTCAGCTGATATATAAATTGATGATCAGCTGTGGGGTTCCAAGCTGATATTAGTGACTATGGTCAGACTCAAATATGAAGTCCGTTTGGGTGGGGCCCGAGAGGGGATTTCCCTCTCTACAGCTCTGCTGCATCAACCCCAGTACCTATCTCTCTCTCTGTCATATGTCAGCTATTTACTATTTGGAATTGTATATTAAATATTCTGTACTTATTAAATATATTAAATAAGGCTATATAGTGCTATGAATGTGTCGCTTTTTAGGATAATAGCAATGATTTGTATGAATTCCACACCACGTGACAACGTCGCTTTCCGACGTTGCCAGAGGTCAAGGACACCCACCTCAGACTACAGGTGACCGGTCACTTTCTCCTTGATCCCCACCCACGATGGCAGCTACTCCGACTCGCTCTCGTGTGCTCCACAGTCGGGAGAAAGAACTTATTTACAATGTGAACAAGTATTTTCTAGAAGAAAGATCAGAGAGAGGACTTATGCCTACTGGGGAAACCTCTATAAAAAAAAAAAAAACGCGCCAAGGCTTTTACCTCAGTGGTGGTGTGGAAAAAAGGTCGAAACAATATAGAAGAAAACACAGCTTATAAATATATCAAAACTTTCTCAATCAACTGGGAGAGAGAGAGAGAGAGAGAGAGAGAGAGAGAGAGAGAGAGAGAGGAGGTTTGGCAGAGCTGTAGAGAGGGAAATCCCCGCGCGGGCCCCACCCAAACGGACTTCATAAGAGTCTGACCATAGTTGAGGAATTCCATAGCCGAAACTATTACAGTGGTGGGATTCCTGCCTGCTGATACTTATATTGGTGTCAGATGTGCGACGAAACCTATTTTTGGTGCCAGTGGTGCAACGACACTTTGTGTTCCGTGCTGGGATATGACAAGGTGCAACCGCTCGTGATCCTGCAGGTGAAACAGAAAAATCTTACTCTCCTGTGCAAAGGGACTAATTGTACAGTAAGTAGAGCAGAAATCAGAGTAAATCTCGTTCTCTCTCCATCTCTGCCTGGCGAGATATCTCTACCTTCAAGCTCGAACTGGCAACTATCTCGCTTTCGTACCGAGGCCAGTGCGGTGAAGGGTTGGATCGTCTAGACACATCTAGCAACTCTGGAGGCTGGAGTGTGGCAGGGTGATGTGTGGCTGTACGCGGTGCCGGTGTGGTTGCCTCCGCCTCGCAAGACTGGCAGTCACCCTATGACCAGCGATGGGGGTGGGTCATTGTGTGGTTGGAGGAGAAACCTTGCAGAACGTGTGGACTTGCAGTACGAATCTACCCGGGAACTTCAGCATCATATGACACCTAGGTAGTGTACATGCACAGTGAACCCCCAAACACATTATTTTTTTGCAGCACATGTTAATGTGTGAAAAAAAAATATATATATATATATATATATATATATATATATATATATATATATATATATATATATATACTGTATATATATATATATATATATATATATATATATATATATATATATATATATATATAAAGGTTTCTCAGTTTCCCCTCAATAAATACATTTTCTGTACGTCTTGTCTGCGTCCCATTCTCTATTGCTAAAAGCCATAACTAATCTATTTGTGTCAGTTTAATTTTTCCTGTGACTGGGGAGGGAATAAATTCTGACAAGGTTAGATGGATACAGTGAAGAAGTGGGAACAAATTAAGGGGATATTCAGACAAACCAATCACGACGGAAGAAGAGTCTAGTGAATTAGACTCAGAATTTTGTGAGTGAATTGAGATTTCGGTTATGAGTATTCAAACTCTACAGTGAAGGATATCTTGGGCTGAAGATAATCAGGACACTTCTGAGGAACTGGATAGTGGGGACTTAAACATTTTGCATTTCCGTTCTGGTCGTTCTTATTCAACAGTTCCTGAAAGTTCAGTTAGGTCCAAAATGGCCACTAGGCTTGCTAATAAGGGTACTCCTAGCGAAGAGACTGTGGATGTTAAATAGGCTACAACAGCACCCTTGGCCTCTCAACCAGATACTCAAGGTCCAATAATCTCTGATATTAATGCAACCACTCACATACCCACTTACACCTCAGGCATGGTCAGTTCACCATTAACCTTTGGACAGCAAGGACAAGACCATTTATTTGCTAATGTTCCTTATACTAATCCATGGGGCATGAATACTAACAGTATTGACATGCAAACCCAGGATCTTTCTGCTAATCCATGGGGTATGAATACTAACGGTATTGACATGCGAAACAATGCTTCTTCTTTCCTGAGACAGAGGATTTAACGCGTACATGTGCCTCACAAAACCAGTTCCTTACGGTAAATGGTTACTATGTTGCACCCAATTATTGTGAGTTACACAGTAAAGAGATAGCAGTTCTACCTAACAAGCACCATCTAGCCTTGTCGGTGAACTTCTCGTCCCAGTTACGACCCTCTTTACCTTCATTCAATGTTTCTATCTTGAATATAAACAGGCTGTCTCATGTGCTCAAGGAGATACAGTTCCTCACCCACCTGAACAAGACTGATTTAGAATCATATGTACTGTCCTATCTCCCTTCATACCTTTCTCTTTCCTAATTTGATCCTGGAGTTGGTTGTCTACTTGTTGTGGTCTTGTCTTGTGTTTGTGTTTGGGGCTACTATCTACGAAACCAGAGAAACCAACTAAAACCACGGATCCATACTCGCTGATTGCAAGTGGACATGGATAAATAGTTAGCTATCCTACACATTGGTTTGGCTACACAGTAGTTAGGACAACAATGTCGACGGGGACGTCGAAAGGTGTGGCCGAGCGATGTTCTGGTGCCAATATTGTTTCCCATGACTAGTTTTAGTTTCACACTATTGTTGCATATTACATCTAAAGTTGTTTATTCATATTTAACAATGTGCAACGTAGTATGAATAATAAACAAACAAATGGCATTTCACTGTAAAGTGTGGCTTGGGATAGGATGCGCAGTCAGACATCTTCTTTTAATCAAAAACCTTGAGTAAAGGGAAGGCGATAGAGAAATATGAATTGTGTCTATGTTTAAGTCTTGGGGGAAATATTTACCTTGTTGGTATACCTTAATGTAAGCACTACTATTTTATTGAGGTGTATAATGTACATGGTATAGTTATGATGCTTCTATTCATGTTTAAATCCCAGTTGTCTGTGGAGGTTTAGCACCTCTGATTTAGCTGACTCGGCGCCACACCCAGAGGGGATGGCGGCCGGCTAGAGCAGAAAGCACGTATCATTAGAACGAGAGGGACGTACAACTCTGAGCTCTCTGTGTGTCGCAGTTGTATCTTTCTGTGGCCAATAAACAGAGATTCAATCTGCTCTGTTTCTCTTCACCTGCACATGCTACTTCTACATTCCTTCAACAGGATCCTTCACCGATTCCTACCATCTCCAGTGTGTGAGAAGACGTTTTGGTGAAGTGTGTCAGCCGGAAGTGACTTCGAGCAGGAGCAACGTTATAACCTTGCTTGGAACTGTGAGGTCACGACTCAGCTGATACATAAATTGGTGATCAGCTGTGGGGTTCCAAGCTGATATTAGTGACTAGTTCAGGAATTCCATAGCCGAAACGATTACAGTGGCGGGATTCCTGCCTGCTGATACACCCCTGCTAAACGAGAATGTAGAGATCAGAGCTCAGAAGGGGACTGGTCATAGAACCGGCAGGTAGTGGAGACAACGAATAAGAAGTGGGGTCCAACTAGACTTAGTTAGTATATTGAGTCTCTGTATAATACATACGCTGCTCAACTTAGACTTTCTCTGAAGACAATAAATCAAGATCAACTGCCTGTATTCATCTTTAACTCCTCCTGCTCTTCAATTACCAAAATAACTTTAACCGAAACTCCAGACTCACCTTTTACAGGATTAAAGAGTTACGTACAGAGTATATATAAATGTTGGCTACGAAGATCCAACATCCCAAAATATGAACAGTACGAAGTATTCTCGTGGGCTTAGGAGATGCACTGGCACGCGTACCGGCGTATTTCTCCGTGACTTGCTGATCTAATCCTGTATTGCTCCATTAGAAGCTTCTACTGAGTTAAGGTATCTAATCCAGGCAACTCAAGCCAAAAATGAGAACAGCGGAAATGAGTAATTAGAGAGAAGCATGAGAGGTTTTATGGAAAGATAGATAATTCTATAAGGAAGTGAGAGTTGTGGTGTTGATAGAGATGTGATGTGCGTTAAGAGGAGTCTTAGGTTGTTTGGCCATGTGGAAAGGATGGGAAATGAGAGATTGATAAGAAGAGTGTGAGTGAAGTGGAGGGGAATAGGGGGAAGAGAATACCAAATTAAAGCAAACAGGAAAGCAAACAGCGACAGTCTTGTTGGTCCTATCGTGGCTGTTTGTTACAGGGAGGGTTATAACTAACAAAAACTATTCTATCAGCTAAAGATAAGGATAGAAAACTTTGAAGGATGAGATCAAGGGATGGAGTGCAGAGATATACGAATATGAGGGAAGGTGGTGGAAGTCGGAAATGCAGCCAAATGGCAGAGGACAGGGCAACATGAAGCAATTTGTCTGTGGCCACCCCTTACGGGATAAAAGAGTCTGACTATACATTGATAGATTTAAGATGAAAGTGCCTAGGGACTTACTTCCTGGGATTTATTACGTTTTGAGCTATAACCGATTGTTGCGCCAGTCAGATGTCCATTTATGGTGACCAAGCAACGTGTAATTGGTATTATGAACAAAAAGAAGTTAATTGGCTTGTGACTCAGGGAAGTCACCTGAGGGTAGCTCATACCACGAAGTCTGTGCAAATGGTATATTAGGTTTTATTAATATATGAAAGGAAAAGGTGGTTGGAAGAATCGCCTCTCGTTGTTTAATGTGCAAGGTAAACGTAACATGTAGGTAAACCGCATCCAGTTCTCACACTTGTTTTCTAAAATACCATCAGAAAATGGGGCTTGTATCCACATAGCCTTATCAGTTGGAGATCTGTGTGTAGTTGCAGCTCCAGCCGCTCCACGCTTGCATACACAAGCGTTTTAACCCGTGCCGTCCCGAGGACGTACTTCCACGTCCTCACGTTTTGTCACAGCTAATCCCGAGGACGTACTTCAACGTCCTGCAATTGCAAGGTTCATAATTTCCACAATTTTCAATTTTCGCGAGTCATTTTTGGTACGTATACACGGGACACCTGCCTCAACAAGATGCCAGGCAGAGACAATGCCTTACCCAGCATGACCTCCTCCCCCCCCTGCATGCCCTTTTCTCAGCAATTCACCTGTTATCAGTGACCTGGCCAGTATAGCCATGTCATGCCACGGTACGAAATTCAGGGCCAGAGTGATTCCCCAATCAATGACAATGTGGAGGACAAACTTTACATAGCATTAGAGGAAGAAACAGTTAGAAATGATGATCAGGTAATGTGGCAAAAAAGGGTTAGGTATTAGCGAGTGAAACAATGCTTATAATGCCTATATTACTGCTTGAAAACCAATATACTTTTGTACTACATATAAATTCGTAACAGTAAATAAATAAATACCGTTTATGAGTGGTGTGAAATAGTTATCCTCCCATAGAACTCGTTTTCTTTGGCACCAGCCTGATAGAAAACCCAGTAAAGTAAGGAGGCTCTCCTACCTGTAATGAGTATTTTAAACCTCAGGTGAGCGATTTCTCTATGAATTTTCGATGTTTCTCACCAAAAGCGAAAGTTTTAGCAAAAAAAAAAAAGGTCAAAAATTGCCCGGGATTGGGGGGTACCAGTGGTCAAAAAGTGGCCGGGACTGGGCGGGTTAAGCTAACACACGAGGCCGAAATTATACTCATGTTTTATTTCGCAAACAGAAACTTTTCTTATATGACACGAGTGGCTGAGGGTTGCCTTCACTGTAGCCACACCTGAACGTTTTTCATGTCGTGTTATCGCTACGCAAGTTTAATTTGTATAATATCTTACTATTATTCCTGGTATACACCCACTTAATATAATTCTACAGACAAAATTAAATGGTCATAACAGAATCTATTAGCATGCTATCAACGTCCTTAGCTACATTAACCCGCTTATAGTTGGAAGGAACTATTAGAGCTAGACGATTTCTTGTAGCTAAGAATGAGTCATAGGAGCCTGAGAGTTAATATATCACCATAAACCCTCCCATGGTTGGAACAGCTCTATCATCCTATACCAGCTAACTCAGAACGATTTTATGTAGGTGTAACTTGATCACAGAAGATTGTGTTACATCAAGGTGAAAAAATGAGTTCTTAAATCTATAATGTGCTCACAGTCTTGGTTGACATACATGACCTTTGTATAACTGCACACACAGTGTAACGCCACCATAAAAGATTCAAGAGTCTGCACAGTATTTTTAGACGCAATTTGCATAGTTCAGTTTTATCACGACGAAATGAACCCACATATTTTAGCCCTTGACGAAAATGCAGGGTATATTTTAATTTGGCCCATGAGAGAGAGAGAGAGAGAGAGAAACTATTGATCACAGTTAATACATAAAACCTATCAACAGCGCGAGGGTCAGTAAGGCGGACAATCAAGTTCCACGCATGTTATTACACAGTTCGTTCCACTGGGCATTTTATATGTATGTTCATCTGATCTTATGATGTTCTCGTATTACTGGATCCTAGCTCACCTACTCTTTCAGTACGGAAATAGAGTTGCAATGATGATGATGATGATGATGATAAGGATGAAGAGGAGGAGAAGGAGGATACTCCCCCGCCTCTGTGTGTGTGTGTGTGTGTGTGTGTGTGTGTGTGTGTGTGTGGATCCTACCTGATCTCATCATTTATGTGGGAATAAGTATTGAGACGACTATGATGATGTTAAGAAGCCGAAAATATTGACTTTTTCATGTTTTTTATTCAAAGTATTAAGACCAAATACTCGTAAGCTTGCCAGTACCTAAAATAGCGAAGTGTTGTGCGTTGGTGGAAATATGTTGAAGCGCGCGGGCACGCACGCACGCACGCACGCACGCGCGCGCACACACACACACACACACACACACACACACACACACACACACACACACACACACACACACATACACACCGCTCGCTGGTGCAGTGGTAACGTTCCCGCTCGCCAACTGGTGGACGGGAGTTCGCGCCTCGCTCAGGTTGCGAAAAGTTTCACTGACGAAGTGGGTGGTTATTGTCCCCCTAGAGCAAGGGGACGGGTGTGTGCGTGTGTGAACGTCACAGCCTTGCCCTTAGATCGGATTATATGAGCTCTCAGCTCCCTTCCAGGAGGGTACTCGTAAAAGCTGACGATCACGACCATCAAGTGATCCTGACCGACCCGGTGAATTACACACACACACACACACACACACACACATACACACACCTTATTCAAGAAAGGAAATAGACAAAATCCACTCAACTACCGACCAGTATCACTGACCAGTGTTGTAAGCAAGGTATTAAAAAGCTTATAAGAAAAGCTTGGGTAAATCATCCAGAAGGCCGCAGTATGATAACAGAAAGACAGTTTGGTTTCAGAAAAGGAAAATCATGTGTTACTAATCTGTTGAGCTACTATGACGGAGTAACAAACACAATACAGGAAAGAGAAGGATGGGTGGACAGTATCTATTTAGATTTCAAGAAAGCTTTTGACACAGTACCACACCAAAGACTTTTGTGGAAACTGTACCATCAAGGAGGAATTCGAGGCAAAATGTTTTGTTGGATGCAAGATTTTCTCATAAAAAGAGAAATGAGAACAGTACTAAGAGGAAACTACTCATCATGGAAAGAAGTGACTAGTGGAGTACCACAGGGTTCAGTGCTGGCACCAATCATGTTTTTAGTGTATATAAATGATATAAACAGTAACACTGGAAATGAGAGCTATCTGAATATGTTTGCAGATGATGCAAAAATACAAAGGAGAATTACTAACACAGACTCTTGTAAAGAGCTACAAGAAGAATTAAATAAACTTCATAAATGGAGTAATACATGGCAAATGGAATTCAATGTGGACATGTGTCATGTAATCAAGTTTGGTAAAAGTGGAAAAAGACCTGATTGGGATTATAAGTTAGGAAATAAAACCCTATACACATCAGAAAGAGAGAAGGACCTAGGTGTGATTATCAATAACAGACTATCTCCGGCTGACCACATCAGCGAGAAGGTACGGAACATGTATAAACTGCTTGCAAATATGAGAACAGCATTCACATACATAAATGAAGACATGCTAAGAAGGATAATAACATCATTCATTAGACAAACCCTGGAATATGCATCAGTAGTCTGGAGTCCTCATCTCAAAAAACACATAGACAAGATTGAAAAAGTTCAAAGGGCCGCTACAAGATGGATACCAAGCTTAAGGGACCTAAGCTACGAAGAAAGACTAAATAAACTGAATCTACCAACACTACAGGAAAGAAGGAAAAGAGGTGACATGATAATGCTATATAAGTGCATATCAGGGAAGGAGAAAATAGACATACACGATTACTTAACATATGGAGAAGCATCAGCAAGAGGACACTGCAAAAAATTGCATAAGAAGAGAGGTCATAAAGACGTAAGGAAATTCAGTTTCCCAAACAGAGCAATTGATCATTGGAATGCACTACCGAATGAAATAGTGTGTGCCAAAACAATTCACAAATTGAAGGATATGTACGATAAATATGGTTTAAGACACGGGACAGTACGAGCTTGACTCATTCCTGTAAAGATACAATTAGGTAAGAACACACACACACACACACACACGAAATGTTACGGCCTTGATATGAGTCATTCAGAAACTTTCTTGGTACTTTAAAAAATCGTCATCACCATTTAATGGCTGCCCAGTGATAAAATCATCCAGATTTCCTCTATTTTGCAATGTACTGTAAGCTCAAATTGGTAGTCTTTAGACTGCAAACAAATCTTACAGGTTAAAATTTATTTTTAGATTTTTCTTATGTTCCGAAATTGGGAACGTTGGCATTTTCATGCTCCAAATATCACTCCAAAAGGAATTTAGAAAAAAATCTTCCTTCAGTTTCATTTTATTTTTATATTAAGGGTTGTAACAGAATTTATGCTGTAATGATAATATTAATCTCAAATTTCTTTCACTAATTCTTGTATACTAAACAATGAACACTCTTGAAATACCAAAATTACAACTCACCACATTACTATTTGCCATATATTTTATCTCGCCTTTTAGTGGAACGGCTCACTGCACCTTTTATGTAATAACTTTTCGCATTTCCTGCACTTTAGCTGCGTGTTCTTCATTCATAGAGTGCATCTACCATGAGAACATGTCACATGAAAGTGACTGACTCCACCATATCCCACCGCAATGGCTGGGGGTCCCGATGGCCCTCCAGTCTCTTCCTCATCTCTTCAAACCTTATCATGCCTCGTGCAGTTTCTCTTCTCAGCTGAAGGTGTGTTGTAGATACGATGGAAAAATATGTTGGTGGAACCTAAAGGCAGGTAATCCTGCCATGTTCAGTATGCCTGGAAAATGTTCCACCATCACTTTTTTGAACGTAGTTATGGTCTGTAGGATGCCAACATTTTGTCACAGACATCAACGCCTCCCATTCCTTTATTGTACACCTTGATGAGATATAGCTGGGAGACTAGCTTGTTGCTTTCTTTCGTCACCTGCCTTTCTTCTGGCTGAAGTGGATTTACGCCATAATAGTTACTATACCTCATACCAATTAATCTGGCCAGACATGTATGGCAACACTGTTCCTACCGAGATTCTGATTGGCTGAAGGTGTTTGTTCGATTTCGTTGTTGCTGAAACCGATACTCTCTTTATTATCAAATGTGATACTGAGTTCGTCGACAGTACAATCGTCAAAGGCTATTAGAAGTCCGTTATATACTTAACAATGGAATTTTCATAGGAGGATAGAGATATTGAGCCAACAAAGTATTATAACAGTCCAAGTCAAGGTCAGCATTCGAACAATTCCTTTATATCTCCAACACTCCGTAATATTACAGAAATTTAAGGAAACCTGCATAATCTAAGCGTTGGTATAACACATATTTAAATTATAAGATCAGTCCGCACCCTTGAATCGTGCCACAACTCTGAATAATTAAAAATTCTAATGAAAAGACGAGTTCTGTGGAGACGGAAGTTTGAAAAAATCGCGGAAATCAAAGTAGGCTAAAGGAAAACTATTTCATTATATCTCCTCTATCATCACAGCACGGACTGATCTTAAAATTTATATGTGTTAAACCAACGCTTGGATTAATTTCCTTAATTTTCTGTAATATTACGGAGTGTTGGAGATATTAAGGAATTGTTCGAATGCTGACCTTGACTTGGAGTGTTATACTACTTTGTTGGCTCATATCTCTATCTTCCTATGCAAATTTCATTGTTGTTAAGTATATAACGGATTTCTTATTACTTTTGACGATTGTACTGTCGACAAACTCTGTATCACATTTGATAATAAAGAGGGTATCAGTTTAAACAACAACGAAATCGAACAAACACCTTCAGTCAATCAACATCTCGGTAGGAATAGCGTTGCCATACATGCCTGGTCAGATTAATTGGTATGAGGTATAGCAACAGTCACAGCAGCGTTGTCATTCCACTTCACACACACACTATAGTATCATCTGCTTTGTCAGAATATCCTTGCTCACGCCTTTCAACTCCATTCTTTGCTGTTTTCACAAGCGCTTCCACAGGCTTGAATATCTTCTTGAGCCAGTTCTGTCAGTAGCTTGTGGCTTGCGAAAGTATTATCAAAACACAACATACTGGGTAGCCCTCTCAACTGACTGCAACATTTCATTGACAACACGGATCCCAGTGGTGACTTACTGTCGCCCTTTTTACCACAGTAGATGGAAAAGATGTATGGGTAGCCATTTGCACTACTCAGCATCCACATGTTGTATCCAAATCTCACTGACTTGTTGTTCATGAAATGTTTAGCACTGTGATGACGTGATAGAGAATCATAGCTACACCAGTACTTAGTAGTTCGTAAAATACACCAGCTGCTGACAATTCTTTTTTGAACATTTTAACCAATGGCAACACTTTGGCCATCTTTGAGGCAGCTTGGTCACTATTATCAGCAAGGTGCAGATAGCTCTGGATGTTTCCGAAATATGTCCCTGATCATTGATTTGCTAAACACGAGCTTCCATGTCTTAACTTGTGGACCAGTAATCATTTTCAGATGGCAGATTGTGGTATCCAGTTATAAGCATCAGTCCCAAGGATTTCCGCATCTCTTTCTTAGTAACATGGAACTTTGAATTATTTTTGTCTCTCACTGCATACGAATTAGTTTGATTAGTCCGGTGTTTTATAATTTCTGGTCCCAAAAATATTCAAAATATTTCATATGGTACCATGCCACAGTGCTCCTCACCCTTCTTTGATGGAGCAGAATAGGATTGTAGAGACAGTTTTTCATTCTTCTTCCATCGCTGAGTTTCTCCTTTGTCACATTCGTCTGCAATATCTTCCTCTTCTACTTCTTCGTGAATTTCTAGCTCACCGCTAAGTTCATCTGGCATCCAGTCCTTTTCGAGAATGTCATCGTCACCCTCCTTATCACTGTCAATAGTATGATCTCCTACAGCAGGAGGCAGAAACAAGTTTCCACGTTGAAACTCTTACTTCTTTCAGTAGCATCTTTGGCTGTATGAGGATATCTGAATTGAGTCACCGCTCTTCCACAACTGAAGAAAGGAATGGCATCCTTAGCACCAATATGGATAAATTATAAAGCTGATACAATGTGTGAGTTAAAATCTATCTATCTATCTATAGCCCGACGCCCTAATCCCACAAAGGGTGAGTTAAAATAATATCAGAAATATCACTGCGGGTAATCATACATAATAAATATGGAAAGCAATAATGAAGAGAACGACCTTTTCTTTTATTCTTCAAAACACGAACAGGTATATAAACATAAGTCAAGTTAAACAATTACTCAAATAATCAGCTATATAGCTGCCATTCGTATCACATAATGAATGGCAGAAAACAAAGTGAACAAACTGATGTTTTCATTGTCAGCAAACTCGTGGGATCTGCGTCTGAGGACGAATGGCTATGTAGTAATACTCGAGTTCGTTCGTTCGTTCGAAGATTTCCTGCACATATAGTGCAGGCCGGGCCATACATTAGCCCGGTCAGTGGTGTATGGGCTTGTTAAAAATAGTAAGTGGGGAGGACAGGACCTGGGGGTTGCCCAGCACACAGGCAGGGTCAGTGAGCTTATATATCTTGGGAAAATCCACTTTCAGGAAGTATCAGCTTGTTTCAGCCTGTAAAACAGCGATGTAGTAGTAGAACTGAAACCTGCGTATTCCTGTTTGAACATGATTAAATTTTATAGGGCAACATGCCATCGTTTCCATGTTGGAAACATCAAAATAGATTACTTTATCTTTACAAATTTATGCTGTTTTAGCTTCTTGATAATTCTAAGTGGGATAATCCCTTCAAAGGAAATATTCTACATATATTTGCTGAATAGGGACTAGATTTAAGCAATAACTAATCTAAAAAGAAATATACCTGGAGTTGTTAAAGAAACTGAGAAAAGCAGAAGAGCAAAAAGAGGTATTAGAGTTTATATTTTAAAAAATCATATTTCAATGTATATGATTAAGTAAACACTAGTGATGTTATTCTTCCAATCAGGGAAAGAAATAATCAATAAACTGATTTTTTACTAATATTTACTTTAATGTTCCCAAAATGGGAACGTTGGAGCTTAAAATTAGGGAGAAAGGAAATTATACCAAAGCTCTTTACTATGGATTACCATCAATCAATCTCTTTCTGTATATATATATATATATATATATATATATATATATATATATTTCTTTCGGTAAGATCATCATTTATGTGTAGAGATACATGGAACATTATAGAAATTAAGTGTTATGTTGTAGGATTAAGTGCTATATATCTGGATATGTGAGGAATATTGTAGAGACATCAATATGTCTTTTTCTTTCCCTTTTACCTTAGAAATTAGTTCTTGTTTTTATTTTTATTTTGTATTGCTAGTTTATGTGGATCATTGAGCAAGAAAATGTGAGTTCTCTCCTAGGCTCTATAATAAGCATTATTGCAGATGAAAATGTGAGTGCTCTTCTAGGATCTGAAGTGTTCTATGCTATCCTTGTAGATGAAGTCGATGGGGACTGTATTTAAAGGGATGGACAGAGTGTTTTTTTTTTTTTTTTTTTTGCATAGCAGCCAGTTAGTGAGCCAATGCCAGTTAGTAAGCAAGAGCCAGGCAGACAGTTGGTGTCAGCGAGACAGTAACGGACAGTCAATGAACAGTCAGTGAGTCAGTGGCAGACGGACAGTGACAAAAAAGTCATTAACAGAGCAAGAGTCAGACACTGAAAGTTAGTGAAGGATGGAGTAGTCAGAGAGTCAATGAGTGACAGTCAGTCAGTGAATGGACAATGAGGTAGTGTGAGCAACGAAAAGCCACAGTGTTTTGCAAGTGTACCTTAGCTGTGCCCTGAAGGAATAAGGCCCTGAAGTATTGAGCAATCTTTGATTAACATCCAGGCTTGTCTACGCGTCTTTCTTCACGTATCAACGAACCCTATGGTTCAACAAATTGGTAACATGCGTGGGATACGTTTTGAGAGATGGAGACGGTTGGACAGGCTGCTAAAATGGCAGACATATCTCTGACCGATATACTTGTAGCGTTTTGAGCACAAGAAGAAAAACAAAAGAAATAACGTGAAGAGGACAAGAAATTTTATGAAGAAATACAGAAATATTATGAAGAACGCAAGAAATCTCAATAATAACAGCAAGAAGAACAAAGGAAACAGCAAGAACAAAAGAAATATCAAGAAGCATAGCATGAAGAACAAAAGAAATCTCGAAAAGAACAAAAGGAATATCAAGAAATACAGCAAAAAGAAAAAAATATTGAGAACATAAGAAATATCAAGAAGCACAACAAAAAGAACAAAAGAAAGACATACATGTGTTGAGCGCACAGTATGAAAAACAAGAGAAAGATATATTCACAATATTGAAAGCACAGCAAGAATAAAACAAAGTCCAAGCACAGCACTACGCAAGACTAGAGGAATAAGCCGGCAGGCGACGATGGCCAGCTCTAAGCAGACCAAGCTTTGGCCCACTCGAGGTACAAATTTTAAGTGGCATTGCCAGCGACCCGAAGTGAGTTCAACACTAAAAGTCATTTCAATTAGTAGTATTCCAGATCCAACATTCCACCCAGGAATCATGGCTCTGGCTTAACAATCTTCGGAACTGTAGCATTTCGCATGAGCTTGGGTGTATTTACAGCACTTTTCATATTTTCTGCATCTGATGACCTTTGACTTCTGACTTGGCGGATGTAGATCATGCATGTACGAAGCACGCTTGTAGTGCTCATTAAATTCTATAAGCATGCAAAATTCCACTCGATTCCATCCACCCACCGTAGAACTTAGGAACTTGAAATTCGCAGAATGGCCCACCAAAGGTACGATTTCCAGGTAGCGCTGCCAGTGACTTGAAGTGAGTTTTGACACTTAACATAATTTTTGTATGAAGGTGCTCTAGTGCAACATTCCACCCAAGAATCATGGGCCTGGCTTCATAATCCTCGGAGCCTTAACATTTACCGCGAACATAGTTGTGATTGCAGCTATTTTCACCGTTTTTGCATTTGATGAGGTTTGACCCCTGACCTGGCCAATGTAGCACATAGGTGAATAATGAAGTTGTAGTACAAGTCAGTGTCTACAAGCATGCAAAGTTGCATTCAGTTCCATCAAGCCGCTGGGGAACTAGGGAGGCATTTTTGATAACCGGTAGCCTACTGGTTGCTAGGGATGCTTAGGCCAATCTTTGCAGGGTTGCCACTCGAAAATTAAAGGAAAAACAGAGAAAAATGAATTGCACACTTCCACTAGGTAATGACGCCCAAGGAAGTCAGAGCTTTCTACGCCCATTAATAATGCTTCTACACCTCAAAACGAGGAGTATGCTCAATGGTCGTTGACACAGGATCAGAGAAGACTTTAGTGTAGCTAGATGTGGTGAGTCATCAGCAGCTTCCAGAGACTTCACAGCAGCTGTATGGGGTCAAAAAGGCACTGCATTGAGTTTAGGGGACCAGTGGATGTAAGGATACCACCAAAAAGAAAGGAAAATATCTTGGTCATTTATGTTGCTGACATCAAGTATCCCTGCATCCTGAGCTTAGACTACTTGATGTCCCATTGCTGCATGCCTGATGTTGCGTGCTTGACTTCCATTTGATGCAAATGTGGCTAGGAAGAAGGAGTGATCCTCTGAGGACCATGGAGCATGGAAAGGTACTATTGACGACCAGACAGACTACAGTTATACCTCCTGAATCAGAGATGCTGCTGCCCTGCAAGGTCAATGGCGTGCTGCACACTGCCCTGATATTGGTGGAGTACAGGAACCATGGCATGACTGAAAGAAGGTGAGATGGTGAAGAAGACTTTAGTTGATCCTATGGCAGAGGATGTACCCATCATTACAGTAAACTTTTCACTTCATCCGAAGAGGATACATCACGGCCCTATTGTGGGGTTGTGCCAAGAGGTCGATCAGGAGCAAATCAGCAATGCATGCAAGAGGAGTATGGTTAAGCTCCAGGAAGAACTATCAGACCACTTACGGGATATGTTTTCCAGGAGTGCCCAGTGTCTGAAGAAGCCACAGATCGAGCAGCTAAGAAGGCTCTTGCTGAAGTACACCAATGTATTTTCCACTGGAAACCTGGACATGGGACGCACTGACCTGGTGGAATACCACATCAACACATGTGATCATCGACTGATAAAGCAAACTCTTTGAAGGATGGATCCAGCCTGCTGCCTGGAGATGGGGAAGGTGACAGAAGATCTACACCAACAGCACCTAATTGAAAGATCTAACAGTCCATAGGCATCTGCAGTCATGCTGGTGAAGAAGAAGAAGAATGTTTATTAGATGTGTGGTGTTGTGTGGACTACTAGGCCCTCAACGATGTCACCATCCAGGACTCTGACCCTCTGCTAAAGATGGACAACATCCTTAATGCTCTGGTCAGAGCAAAGTGGTTCTCAATGCTGAATCTGAAGTCTGGGTACCACCAGGTCAAGACAGCAGATGCAGATAAGAGGACAGCTTCCTCGTTTGACCATGGGCTCTGACAATTTAAGGTTTTACCCTTCAGACTGTGTAACACTCTGATCACCTTCAAGCAGATGCAGATAAGAGGACAACTTCCTCGTTCGACCATGGGCTCTGACAATTTAAGGTTATACCCTTCAGATTGTGTAACGCTCTGGTCACCTTCGAGCAGTTGATGGAAAGGGTACTGGAAGAATTACCTGGGTTATGTGATCATTTTTGGCAGGATTTTCGCACAAGGACTGGAGAGACTCTCCATTATCTTTGATCAATTCAAAACTGTATACCTTAAGCTTAACCCCAAGAAGTGTTTCATGTTCCGGAAGAAAGTCTAGTATCTTGGCTACATCGTGAGTTGGGAATGCACCCTGACCCTAAGAAGGTAGCCGAAGTGAGGGATTGGCCAGTCCCAGCCAGTGTAAGGGAGTTGCAAAGTTTCTTGGGTTTGAGCTCCTACTAATGCTATTCTTTGACGAATTTTGCAGCTGCAGCAGCACCACTATGTCGGTTCATGAAGAAGGGGCACAAGTTTTGGTGGAGTGAGTCAGCTGAGGACTCTTTCAGGCAGTTCAAAGAGACATTAAGCAATACACTGGTGCTTACACATCCCAAGCCCTTCAGACCTTTCACCTCGAACCGCAATGCAAGTGATGTTAGGGTTGGTGGTGTGCTCTCACAGGGAGTTTAAATCAAAGAGAAAAGGATCCCTCATTACAGCAGAAAGCTCAATGTAGCTGAGAGGAACTACTGTGTCACTCGGAAGGAACTCCTAGCAATAGTGAGGAGCCTCAACTACTTCCGCCCATACTTGTATGAGTCAAACTTCTTAATCCATACTGACCATATTGCACTGAGGTGGCTGAAGTCCCTGAAGAAACCTGAAAGACAGCTAGCTTTGTGGATTGGAAAGCTGGAGCAGCATAACTACACAATTGTTCACCAGCCCTGACGAATCAATCCATGGAAATGCAGACAGCTGGAGCCAGAGACCATGCCCTCTTGAGTGTCACTATTGCAGTCACAGAGAAGGTAGCACGTAGAAATGTTGCCATATGGTAGTGAAGTCAGAGAACCTTGTAAATGACTTGCGAATGCAGCAGCTTGAGGAGCAGGACCTGGAGCCAGTTGAGGAAATCCTGAGCCGGAATTCAGTGTGCCTAGTGTGGGAGAGGATCTGTGGGGCAAGTCCTGCTACCAAGGCTTACTGAGCTCAGTGAGATACTCTGCAGCTGGTTAACGGGGATCTGCAGCACAGCTGGGTGACTCCTGATTGACTTTACACATACTGGCTTATGGTACTGCTGAAGAGGTTGCAAGTGCCAGTTCTGTAGGAGATAAATAAGAGCATAAGCAGTGGATACCTGGGAGTGAAGAAAACCTTGAACCACCTGCATCAAAGGTTCTACTAGGCTGGTATCTGGATGGATGTGAAAGAGTGGTGCCGGGCATGTGGTTTCAATTGGATGAAGAAGGGACCCAAGAAGTGCTACATGCTCCACTGCAGCTGCACCGGTCCTGAGCTCCAATGGGGAGGGTCACAGTGGATATTGCAAGACCGCTGCTTCTCACGACAGATGGCAATGGACTATTTCACCAGCTGGCCTGGGGCTTATGTCATCCCAGACCATGAGGACACTACTATTGGAAGGGATATGGTAAACCAGTTTTTCTGCTAATTTTGGTGTTCTGACTGAGCTTCACTCAGACCAGGGAAGGAATTTCAAGTTTGCAGCCTTTGCTGAGCATTGTAGGGCTACAACACTGCTTTGCCTGTCTGATGGAATGTAGGAAAGATTCAACTGGATGCTGGGGCAGGAGCTGGCCAGGCACTGTGTCGAAGGGCAAACAGAGTGGGACCATAAGCTGCCTGTTCTGTTGATGACCTACAGGTCTGCAGTCCATGAAGCTACTGAATACCCTCTGGTGAAAATTATACTCGGGTGAGAATTGTGGAGGACCCCAGAGGAAGGGCTCCCAAAGGAACCCTCTGCAATTGCCCAAAATCTGGAGAAGAGAATGGATGAGGTGCACTTTAAAGTTTGAGGGGCACTGACTTTTTCCAGTGAGACCATGAAGCAGGAGTACAACCTGAGAGCTAGCCACATCAGTCTCAAGATTGGAGAATGAGGGTGTTTTTACAACTCCCAGAAGCAGAAGGGCCAATCTCTCAAACTCCAGCACCCTTCGGAAAGACTGTAGATGGTGGTGGAACATCTCTCGGATGTGGCCTACAGTATCAAAGGGGAGAGAAGAACCGAACCAATGATCGTCCATGCCAATCTTTTTTGAAAATATGGACCAGGAAGGTACACCTGGCATAAAGCCAAAGACCTGCTGGACACCTGAGAGGAAAGGAGGGCCCAGGAGCGTGATGGAGTCATTGGCAGCACTGGCAATCCAGGTCTTCTCACTGTGGGCACTGAGGCAGTCAATCTTCCCTTGTCGACTGTTCAAAATGCTGCAGTTATAAGGGATGACTCAACAAGAACAGAGGGGACTCCAGACTTCCTGGGGCCTAGACGGCAAAGGTGATGATGACCTGCTAGGTTGGAAATTATCATGTAAATACTTGTACATAGGTAGAAATAGGATGTTATGTTGGCAGTAACACAGTTTTGAGGGAGGGACAGTGTTGTGCCAGTAGGATGATGTTACTGGTTTATTTCTGGAAATGCGAGGAACATTCTAGAAATGAAGTGTTATGCCACGTTAGTGTTTTATATCTGTAGACGTGAGGAACGTTCTAGAGTTGTCAACTTGTCTGTTTGATTTTCTTCTTTTTTACCATAGGAATTAGTTCATGTTATTGTTGATACTGTGTATGGTATTTGTAAATTTATGTACATTATTGCATGGGTAAATCTGAGTTCTCTTCTCGGCTCTAGAATACGCCTTATTGTGTGAGAAAATGTGGTAGGTGAAGTCGGGGGGGAGGGGGCATTAAAGGGACCGTCTCATTTCTGAGTGAATAGTCAGTGGATCAGTTAGTCAGTGATGGATGAACACTGACAGAGAGAGTCAGTGACAGTGCAAGGGTCAGACAGTGTAAGATAGTCAGTGAAGAATGGAGTAATTAGTTAGAAAGCCAGGGATTGGCAAAGTCAGTCAGTCAGTGAATGGACAGTGAGTAGTAGTGACGTAGCTTGTGCAAAAAGAAGCCACAGTGTTTTGTAAGTGTACCTCAGCTGTGCCTAGAAGGACTAAAACCCTGACGTATCGAGCGGCCTTTGATTAATAACCGGGCTTGTCTGTGCGTCGTTCTCAACAAATCAGCTATCTCTACAGTGTAACGGTATATATACAATGCATCATTAATTTACTCATCTACAAGACAGAACAGAAAATAAATAACACTGGAGGGAAACAAATCAGAGTATGATTGAAATGTAATACATAATTCAAAGCGAATCTAACAAGAATCATAATCTTACACGAATTACAGTGAAATTCGGAAGGTTACAGATCCATGCATAGCAAATAAGACTGTAGCCTAAAACCGCATACAAGAGGATCACACAGTGTAGGTAACGTCGCTCGCAAAAAACACAAAACTAAAATATACTTTTGGAATAAACTCACGTTACAATCTTGGAGAATACTAGTTACTTACAGGATACTAATACAAAAGATAGTTGATACTAATACAAAAGATAGTTGATACTAATACAAAAGATAGAAAGTATGAAGGGGAGAAATCAGGGCAGAAAAAGTTTATCAGGCGAGGTAGGGGAAATGGTGTTTCTCCACTCTGTTGGAGGAGAAGGAGGAGGAGGAGAGTAATGATTCTGGCCCCATCATCTCTTCATAAGAGGGCAGGTCACGCCCATGAAATGCCGATGAACGTATGACCCGGAAGGGCATTTGTTGACCTCCAGTCAACCCAGGTGAAGGGTGGTGCTTCGTCTCTGAAAGGTCAAACCCTCATAGATTGAGCTGGGATTGGTCAGACTGTGATGTTATACTCCATGTGGGGTGGCACGGATCTCAAGATTTTCCAGGCAGGTTTGGGGTAAGGGTGACTTCTGAGAAGAGTGGTTTACAGGTCTCCTAGGAGACCACCTGGGCAGAACACCTGGGCACAGCTCTTGTCGCACTGCCATCTCACTCTGTTTTTCTTTGTCCTCACCTCTGTCTGTCTGTCTGTGTGTCTGTGTGTGTGTGTCTGTCTGTCTGTCACTTCCTTGACAATGTACAGAGAGAGAGAGGGGGGGGGGACATTGTTATCTGGGTGTGTATGCAATTTACCTATCTAAGACAGTTCAAGAACTCATCACTAAGTCGACCGTTACAAATGCTTACGATTTTATTCAAGCTTACCCATATGTTGGATTTTGCAGATGCAAATGAAACTTAGCTATAAGCACTTCTTTTCCTCTTAGTTAAAAGGTAGATAAACGGAAGAAAAGGTCCTGTTCGTTTAGAAAATGTAAATTTGATACACAGACTTACAAAAAAAGGGTGATAATTACGGTACGCTTAGATTAGGGTGGTCACGAATATATAGGCAAAAAAAAACACACACACACACAGCCGAATTCATGTGCTCCTAGTTTTTTCTTTTTAACCCTCCTTAGGTACACCTGGGTCTGACAGACCCGGGCAATTTTTTCGATGGTATAGTTCAGTAACTTATAGATGCTTGGGATCCCTGTCCTTCTCAATAGTTTCCCAACTCTTTGTGTCCATGCAGGGTGTAAGGGGGGTTACTTTCGTGTGTCTCTATGTTTTTGCAATATATCACTCAGAATTGCATGTCGAGTCTGTGAGACCCAGGTATACCTGAGGAATGGGGAGAATTTTCATTATGAGTTTGCAAGTTGATTTTCTGTTGTGTGGGATCCACTATGCCAATAATGAAGGTCCTCCATACCTCAAGTTGTGACAAGTGCCAGGCTCATAGTGTTCTTTATTTTCGTGTATGGTGACTGAAAAAACACACAAAAAAAAAAGTGACAATTTTTTCATATTTTTTTAAAAATATGTGGAGTTCAATGAATTAAAACTTATTCACATAGTTTTTTTTAATTGATAAGATCTAATACAATGTAGGATATTCCATAATTCATTATATAAAACGTGTGACACTACAGCATTTTTTTAAAGCTGAGACTGACAGAGTCATTTCTACCTACGTTGTAAGCAAAACTGTAGGTCTACCTGAGGAGAATTTTTAAAACATCACTTACCATAGAAAGCTGTTCATATTTAGGGGTGGCTCATGGTCCAAGAAGTTCATCACCTTAGAAGCGTCTGGGTCTCCCCCCCCATAAAACAGGTGTCATCCGCTAGAAGGCAGGGATATCATGGGCACTACCCGGCCCAGTTACCAAAACAGACTTCTTTGGTTCAAGAAATCGCTACCTGTTGTTAGCAACAATACCAAGCAGGAATTGGAATTGATCTTCATTGTGTGTTAGTCGTCCATTTAATTGTTCAGTACGGGCAACTCCCCAATCAGCATTACCATTAACTACCATCTGATTCTTGACTTTTTTCTTACTGCTTCCTGAAACTTCTGATGGTGTTTCCACGTTTCAGGATCTTCATCAAGGAAAGTGATCTTCAAGCTGAGTCATTCATACGGTTTGCCTGACTTCGCGACAAAGAATGCCAGACCTGTGTCATTACCGATGACATATAGACAGGCCCATTTCTTTCTATCTATATATTGCCAGACGCCTTAATCTCGTCAGGGGTGGCCACAGACAAATCTCATCCATGTCACCCTCTCCCCCATCATTTCACTGCCCTGCTCCCAGCTCACACTCCCCTCTGTCATATACCTCTCCACTCCACCCTTCCATCTCATCCTTGACCTCACCCTCCCTCTCCCCCTTCCACTTCACTTACATACACTCTTCTCGTCAGTCTCTCGCTCTCCATCCTCTCCACATGGCCAAACCATCTCAATGTATATCTCTTAATGCTTTCTGTCACATCCACATCCACACCACAATCCTTCTTTTCTTGCATCGACTTCACCATTGCATGTTTTTCGTCCATGGAAACACCAGGCTCAAACAGTGCCAGAACCACCAGTTCCTGTGACAGATACCACAGATGTCTCTCAGATTTCATGGCTGAAGCTTTGGCAATCTTCATGTTCTTGTATGACTGCAGTGCCGTGAGATGCTGAAGATAGTTGGTCGGAGCAATTGATGCTAATGGTGCTCGAATCCATGCCTTCAAACAGATTTTCATGAAGAATTCACCTACTCTGATGCAGTTCTTTTCTCTTGCTGCCAGGTTGGCCAGTTGGTCTTGGAAAAGTTTCATCTTCAGTATGTAGAGTACTTTGCTAATCCAGTAGGCATGGTGCATTGCACCATGGTTCTTGAAAGTATGCTCAATGAGATGACCACCAAGATACAAGTCGGAAAGCTCCAAGGATTCTCGGCAGTCATCTCGGACAGACTCTTTCATTAGTTGCTCTTGAGTGAACCTCAAGATTTTTCCTCTGTCTGTTTGAGTTGTATCTCCCCCTTTTAATCCTGGTAAGAAGCTCCCTTGATCGATACAATACCACGTCTCCTTTAACTTCTTGAACATCAGAATATCAGGTCCTGATGATGGTCCATAGCAAACCTTGAAGACTGCTGCCATGACAGTTTCCCAAATATAGTGCCTGCATGCTAGGTTGAGGCTGTCTCTTTCTCTCTTCCTTTCCAGATGCATACAAGCTCCATTCAGACGACCAGTGTTGGCAGCAGTGGTATCGAAACACATTCCGATGATATGTGGGGAGAGACCCTAATCTTCAAGCAGGCCATACACATCAGCCTACATTTGACCACTCCGTGACCCAAGTTTGGGTACAACCAGAGTTGACACTGGCCATGAAGGGAAGAAACTAGAACAGAAAGGCCATCTGCATGTTCTGCACTATTTACAAGCTCGGTCAGCAACTTACCATCCCAAAAAACAACAAACAGACCAGTAGAAATGAAGTCTTGTCTTATTTCTTGAGCTCGTTGGTTGCGATGACGTTTACACTGTCGTCCGATTGTTGACCAACTGATGTTAAATTCTTGGAGACCTTGACTGAGTGAGTACGCAACTTCCTTGAGGATGTAGGTTGCTTTTTGGCTTGATATATAAGCACAATCCAAGGCTTTGGAAAGGTCTGGGGTTAAGATGCTCTTCACTCGGTGCCTCTTGGATTGGCTAACAATTCCCGATGGTCTTACACCTTCTTCTTCCGAAGATGATGATTTCCCCTGTGCTTGCTGACCTTTAGACGAAGACTCCAACTCAACTGTCTCTGATGCTGCAGCTACATCGTTCTCTACTCTCTTCTTCCTCTCATCTTCAGTTCTCTTCCATTCCATTGCTGCTCTCATTCTCTTTCTAGTCACTCACTTGGAGCCATCAAGAACTCCTTGTCTTCTGATTGTTTAATAATGTTCATTGCATTGCCATGGGCGACATCGAACAAACTTGTGAGCTCACACTTGAAGGCTCCTTCTATTTCTTCATTGGTTGGAGTGCAGTGCAACATGATCTTCAGACCCTGCCACTTTTGATGGAAGTCCAAAATAATTTTTATCCCGTGATCCATACTCTTTCTGGGGATAGAAGCATGATTCCACAAGGCTTCCAGTTGTTGCCAGACCTCTTTGGCGGTGTCATTTGCTTCCTTTTTCAAGGTGATATAGAGATGGAAAGAGACTCTGAGAACCTGCCATTTTGATGATAGTTTGCTTCCCAAGTAACTCCTGGTCAGAATTTTCCATGAGATAAAATCCATGATTCTTTTTCTTAGACATTTTAACATTCATTAATGCTCAGCCTCATATACCTGTGAATAAGATAAGAAGCAATAATTTTGAGTCGTCAGCATTTCAGCGTTATTGTACAATGAACACGCCTAGGTTAGATTTGGTTAGGTTGCGTGTTAGGTTAGCTAACCTAACCTAGCTTGTTTTGAGTGACCCCTAAATGTTACGTTAGCTGGTTAAAATTTGTACAGATATGTTTTTATGACAAAACAAAAAGGTGTGAGTGGAAGGAGCGATATTCTTCAGAAGTTTGTATTTTGGACAACCCTAGCTTAGATACAGAAATAAATAGATAGGTAAAAAACCATGCATTCATGAAGACAGACAGACAGACAGAGGGAAGGACAAATAGGTCGACAAAAATGAGTAGGTAGAGACAGATAGATACAAAGTGATATCTAAAAAAGATGGATCTCTATGTCAATAGGTAGATAGCTAGACAGATTAATCGATATATATATATATATATATATATATATATATATATATATATATATATATATATATATATATATATATATATTGTTACATAGCCTATGATTTCATCATGCTTTGTGTAATTTTAACGCTCAGTATGCTGCATGTTTGATCACGAGCGTGTTCTGCCTGAGTTCCCCCCTTCTACCGTTATAGTAGAGTAAGTCGTTCTCTCTGTTGCTTAGAGCGGGATTATCAGCTCTTTGTCCCCATGGCTTCATTTGCGCATCCTGCTTACAAGTTGTATCAGGCTCTGCTGGCCCCTATATAATGAGCTCAGTCTCTGCATCATTGCCACTTAGATCTGCTCCTCATTTTGTTCACATCTCTGTCCTCCCCTGTACAGATATTATTATTGTGAGTGCTCAAGAAGTCTCCAACCATCTAGCAGCTGTGTGTAATTTGAGTATAACTGTTGTTGCATTTTTTCTTGTACTGTATAGCATAAGTTTAATTTGTAGGCCTAGTGAAGTTTTTTGTAATTCATGTAGGGATCTTTATGTCCATCAGTTTTAATATTATTTTGTATCTGTAATAATTTATCTGGCATTCACTGAGTATTATCTGGTATCTCATTTTATCAGGGCTGACTTAGATAAATTTACTCTTGCTAATTTCGTGTTAATAGAGGCTATTGCAGTTAACCATATATTTAACCTGTTTATTTGCCATTACATTATCCTTATGAGTTCTGAATGTTTTGTTGTTAGTTTGTGCATTAAACTTTAACTTGTAATTTTACCTAACTCTTTTGTTTTGAACCTGGAACTTTACGGGACAGTAGTGACTCTTCGTATTCTCACTTTAAGTGTACGTTATCTTTCTCTGTTCCGTAACATAAATTTGGCGACCTCATATCAGGATATTCAGGATATTATCATAAGGATATTGTTTGATATTTTGTGACTGTGATATATTCATGATGGCTACTATTTCTACACTTGATGAAGCCAAAGATTTTTTGTCAAATGTGCAAACAGTGTGTGATATAGAAAACAGAACAAAGAATGAACTTAAGATTGTTGCTCAACAATTGGGATTTGTTGTTCGCTCTCATCAGTCTAAAGATCAAATTGTTGCCATGATTAATGAAAGCTTGTTTAATGTAACTCCTCCAAATGAGCAAACGCAGATTGAATTAGCTAAGTTACAGCTAGACCTGCAGGAGGCTCGTGTGAAGGAAGCTGAATTTCAAGCACGTGCTAAGGAGGCTGATGTTAAGGAGGCAAATGCTCGTATTGAAGAGGCACAGGTACGGGCTCAGGCACAAATTGAGCTTGCCAGGATTCAGGCAGACCATGAGTATCGCATGAAACAAAGTGGAACTGGATCATCTTGTTCTGATGATTCTGATGTGGCTAAAAATGTTAAACTTGTCCCTCCTTTTAATGAATCTGATTTAACAAAGTATTTTCAGTTGTTTGAGAGGGTAGCTACAGGTTTTAATTGGCCTAAGGAGTATTGGCCAGTACTCCTTCAAACTGTTCTCACCGGTAAAGCTCAAGTAACTTATGCATCTTTGCCTCAGGATCAATCTGATAATTATGATGTAGTTAAGAGCTTGATTCTTAAGGCCTATGAGCTTGTTCCTGAAGCCTATAGAGTAAAATTTAGGACAACTTACAAGCAAGATAAGCAATCCCATGTTGAGTATGCAAAAATCAAAGAAGATTTGTTAGAGCAGTGGTTAAATTCTAAGAATGTGGATTCTGATTTTGGTAAATTTAAGCAGATGATTTTGCTGGAGGATTTCAAAAGGTGTATTAGTAAAGATGTAAGCCTATATCTTGATGAGAAAAGAATAGATAATTTGTCTGATGCTGCAGTTTTAGCTGATGAGTATGTTCTCACTCACAAGAGATATTCTAAAGAAAAGGGAAAGCTGAGAGTAAGTACGTTGCCTCTACTCAGAGTACAGGTAACAGGAAAGAGAATAAGGATGATGTTTCTCAGGAAGTAAATACCAGCTTCACCTCTAGATTTCAGAAAAGTAAATGTACTTATTGTAGTAAGCTTGGTCATACTACGGAGAGATGTTTCAGGAGACAGCGTGATGTGAACAAAAAGGAGTCTTTAAATATTCAGTCAATTGGTCTAGTGTCCACTCTTGAGAGTTCCCAGAATTCTTTAACTGAGTTAACTGAACCTGCTTTGAGGGGTAACTTAAATTCTCATGATGGAGCTCCTCTTTGAGCAGTAACGTGGGTGACACTCTCAAGAGTTCATGTGCTAATTTCCTGTCTGATGGTTTTGTCAGTCCTCTGGACAGTAATGACAGGAAATCAGTTAAAATATATCGTGATACAGGTGCTTGCCAATCCCTTATGCTGACCAGTGTTCTAGGCTCTAATTTTAATTCCTCTGATGAAACTGTAATCTTACAAGGTGTAGGGAATAATTACTTCTCTGTTCCTCTGTGCAGAGTGAATTTAGAGTCTGGTTTTGTTAATGGTTCTGTTATGGTTGGGTTGGTTGAGACACTCCCAATGTCAGGTGTAACTTTCTTACTTGGAAATGATATTGGTGGAAGTCAAGTGTGTCCAGCTCCTCAGTTGTCTAGTGAGCCAGTGGCTGTGTCCCAGGATTGTGATGTCCCTGATGTGTTCCCTGCATGTGCTGTCACTAGGGCTAAGTCTAAAGTTACTGGTGATTTAGAGGATAATGATGATGATGATGATGTTATCCTAGCTGACACTTTTCTTGCTAATTTGGACCACTCACCAGATGAGGCAGTACCCCGTAGTGTTGATAATTTGTCTCGTCAAGAGTTGGTTGAGTTGCAGGTTGCTGACCCTGAGTTGAAAGGTCTAGCTAACTCTGCTTGCAGTGAGGAAGAGTCAGCTGGTGCTTCTACTTGTTATTATGTAAAGTCAGGAGTACTTATGAGGAAGTGGAGACCCCCAACAGCATCAGCCGACTGTGAATGGGAGGTTGTACATCAAGTTGTCATCCCTCGTGTTTGTAGGCAGGATATCATTAGAGTGGCTCATGATTCCAGTTTGGCAGGACACCTTGGAGTGAGGAAGACTGTGGCACGCATTTTGAAACACTTCTACTGGCCAGGTATCTTCAGGGATGTTTCCTGGTATTGTAAGTCTTGTCACACCTGTCAAGTTGTGGGGAAGTGTAATCAGAC
Source organism: Coenobita brevimanus (assembly GCF_032717465.1). NCBI lineage: Eukaryota > Metazoa > Arthropoda > Malacostraca > Decapoda > Coenobitidae > Coenobita > Coenobita brevimanus. The sequence goes on from NC_137006.1 coordinate 26,605,949, forward strand.
CGAAAAGGTTGCACCTCTAGTTCCCATTCCTCCTTTTGAGGCGCCTTTCACCCGTGTCTTGGTGGATATTGTGGGCCCTCTTCCTAAGACTTCTTCAGGATTTTCTTATGTGTTGACCCTGATTGATATGGCTACTCGTTATCCTGAAACCATTCCACTTAGAAATATCTCAGCAAAGAACGTGGTTAAGGAAATGCTAGGGTTCTTCACAAAGTTTGGTCTGCCCAAGGAGGTACAGTCAGACCGAGGAAGTAATTTCATGTCAAATGTTTTCAAGCAGTCTCTGAAAGAGTTGGGCATCACCCAGATCACGTCTTCAGCTTACCATCCCCAGACCCAAGGAGCGTTGGAGAGATATCATCAAACACTCAAATCGATGCTCAAGAAATACTGTTTCGAACATCAGAAAGACTGGGATAAAGGTCTTCCATTCGTTGTGTTTGCTGCAAGAGAATCTCCAAATGAATCACTGGGCTTCTCACCTTTTGAACTACTGTTTGGCCATGAAGTAAGAGGACCCCTTAAGTTACTCAAGGAATGCTGGCTGTCGGAGGAAGATGACGTCAACCTGCTGGAGTATGTGATGAAGTTCAAAGAACGGCTGTCCACTGCTTTACAGCTGGCGAGAGAGAATTTAGGAGCTGCTCAGGAGAAGATGAAGACTTGGTATGATAAGAAGTCCAGGTTACGCCACTTTCAGCCAGGAGATCAGGTTTTGATTCTGCTACCAGTTCATGGGCAACCTCTTCAAGCCAAGTTTAGTGGCCCTTATTTCGTGGAGAAGAAACTCAGTGATGTCAGCTATGTCATCGCCACACCAGACCGTAGAAAGAGCAAGCAACTATGTCACATCAACATGCTAAAGTTATATCACAGGCGGGACGAAAATAATCCAGTCTGCACTGTAGCTGTTCCACCCGAGTCTGCAAGTGAAGCTCTCCCATGCAGTATGAGCCTGAGTGATAGTTTGGGGAAGAATCCTGATATCATGAATGATCTCCAGACTAAGCTTTCTCATCTACCTCCTAAGGAAAGGCAGGAGTTTTCGGCATTACTGCAGGAGTACCCGCAAGTGTTCCGTGCTACTCCAGGAAGAACCACTGTGTTGATGCATGATGTCGATCTTGGAGACGCAAAGCCAATTAAATTGCCTCCTTACCGTGTGAACCCAGTGAAAGTTCCTCTCATCCAGAACGAGCTTGGCTACCTGTTGGACCACAAGATGATTGAGCCCTGTCAGAGCGAGTGGAGTTCTCCTGTCACTCTAGTCCCTAAGCCAGGTGGGTCACAGAGGTTTTGCATCGACTACAGACGTGTTAATCAGATAACTAAAACAGACACTTACCCTCTCCCTCGTGTGGAAGATTGCATAGACAAGATCGGAAAGGCTAGGTACATAAGTAAGTTTGATTTGTTAAAGGGATACTGGCAAGTACCTATGACTGAACGTGCTAGGGAGATCTCATGTTTTGTAACATTAGGAAAAACTGTTGCATGTTCTGTAATGCCATTTACAGATTGTTTTAGAGTAATAAGAAATTTCCTTTGTAAATTTCTTTTTTCTTTGTGGGGAGGTGTTACATAGCCTATGATTTCATCATGCTTTGTGTAATTTTAACGCTCAGTATGCTGCATGTTTGATCACGAGCGTGTTCTGCCTGAGTTCCCCCCTTCTACCGTTATAGTAGAGTAAGTCGTTCTCTCTGTTGCTTAGAGCGGGATTATCAGCTCTTTGACCCCATGGCTTCATTTGCGCATCCTGCTTACAAGTTGTATCAGGCTCTGCTGGCCCCTATATAATGAGCTCAGTCTCTGCATCATTGCCACTTAGATCTGCTCCTCATTTTGTTCACATCTCTGTCCTCCCCTGTACAGATATTATTATTGTGAGTGCTCAAGAAGTCTCCAACCATCTAGCAGCTGTGTGTAATTTGAGTATAACTGTTGTTGCATTTTTTCTTGTACTGTATAGCATAAGTTTAATTTGTAGGCCTAGTGAAGTTTTTTGTAATTCATGTAGGGATCTTTATGTCCATCAGTTTTAATATTATTTTGTATCTGTAATAATTTATCTGGCATTCACTGAGTATTATCTGGTATCTCATTTTATCAGGGCTGACTTAGATAAATTTACTCTTGCTAATTTCGTGTTAATAGAGGCTATTGCAGTTAACCATATATTTAACCTGTTTATTTGCCATTACATTATCCTTATGAGTTCTGAATGTTTTGTTGTTAGTTTGTGCATTAAACTTTAACTTGTAATTTTACCTAACTCTTTTGTTTTGAACCTGGAACTTTACGGGACAGTAGTGACTCTTCGTATTCTCACTTTAAGTGTACGTTATCTTTCTCTGTTCCGTAACAATATATATACTTCATTCACAAAATTACTAATGATCTACCTTACACACGTCTACTGTATACTGAGACAACTACACAAAGCCACTGATCAGTTCATTAAAGTCTATGAAAAAGTAAACTTGGTTGAGCTGTATGAGACTACTGAATCGAGTCATAATGAGTCAGTGCGTAAATAATTTAATGGAAGAGTCATAGGTATTCATTGAAGGCTTTAAGTCATGTATAAACAATGATTCCGTTATTCTAAGACTAGTTTTATCATTATTTGTCATTAAAATCTCAAAATCATCCAGATCAAAACTGTAACCCGAAACAAATGAATGTTCCCTACTTTCGAAGAGAACTCCCAATACGTCCTGCATTAAACAATTAAACTTATACACAGTGTTAGAGCATAAAGCTTTTGGGATTCTATCCTTATACCTAAAAAATGATCCAGTAGTATATGAATTTGTAAATGTGAACCTAAAGCCGTGTTTTTGTCGTCCAAGCTGGAGCTTGGGATTCGAAGCGCGTCTTGGGGCGCTTGGTTTCTGTCCACAAAAACAGTCCTTCATACGTACAACCGAAAAATTACGTGCCAATTGCAAAGTAAACAGAGGGGTTCGCCGATGACAATCTTCTGACGAATATGCAACTTACACTTAGCCGTTATTTGTGCTGAACTGGCTCTGTATGTCGTCAATATTAGCCTCCTGCACCCTTATTTTGTGTACAGTCGCTCAAAAAAGTATTCTTCCAAAGGTGCCGTGAGTCAATCTGACACAACGAACGAAGAAATAAGGAAAATATTAAGTGAGCGTGAGATCTGTTATGGTCAGACTCAAATATGAAGTCCGTTTGGGTGGGGCCCGAGAGGGGATTTCCCTCTCTACAGCTCTGCCGCATCAACCCCAGTACCTATCTCTCTCTCTGTCATATGTCAGCTATTTACTATTTGAAATTGTATATTAAATATTCTGTACTTATTAAATATATTAAATAAGGCTATATAGTGCTATGAATGTGTCGCTTTTTAGGATAATAGCAATGATTTGTATAAATTCCACACCACGTGACAACGTCGCTTTCCAACGTTGCCACAGGTCAAGGACACTATGTATGTCACCACCTTAGACTACAGGTGACCGGTCACTTCCCTTATAGGTATGGCAGGGCTGTGGAGAGGGGAATTCCCACGCGGGCCCCACCCAAACGGACTTCATATTTGAATCTGACCATAGTAGCCCCGGTTTACATACGGCGCAGCGGTGTACGAGTTAAAGTGTCGTATGGAAACATTATGCCCTTGTGAAATACAATAAGGGAATTATCTCTGATATATGAAATGGGATTATTCATGTATTTACGATGCGTAGCTTGTATAAGCAGAACAGAACAATATAGACTCTGTATCGGATATTTGAAATCCTCGACTCAAACTTCGGATCTAGATATGAGGTACCAAATCTATCGTGATATTTGAGAGAGCCAGGCTTGCTAACACTACCAACACTGCTTCAATCGCCCGACACATTGTGAAGTCCTGCGTTCATGCGGTGGGAGGATACTTTTTTGAGCTACTGTACATCGTGTTAATTTGATGATATTTATCGTTTACGTGTCCTTGCTTGCCAATCTCACTCTCGCCAAGCTACACCAAGACTGCTCCCGACCACGCTTGAGTGAGATATGAAGACGGTCTTGGTTTCGATGACAAATTCTTGGGCCGGCTTCGTATCACTTTGGCCAACAAAAACGGGCCAGCTTGGTTTCACTGAACATGGCTTCGAATCCGATCCGTCAGCTTGGACGACAAAAACACGGCTTAAATGAAACCTGTGGATAACCTGCATTAAGCACTTAATTTATTTCATTTTTGATGAGAACACTGCTGTGCCCATCATAAGGGAGACTAATGTAAAATACTTATTTGGGAACTAATAAAACAGAATTTATGCAACTGAATAATTCGTCCCGGAACTTATGCAAGGTATTTTCAAAAAGATGGAAAAGGTATCCAATATCCAAGAAGAAATATGTTTTTCCAAAATTCTTACATTTTAAAACAAGTTTAAAGCATTTCCAAGGAAACCGATTGCATAGATCCATCATTTATTGGTGGCTTTTGAAAGTAAAAACAAAACTCAACATGCAAGTATTATCAAAAAGGATTACTTCAAAACTAAAGTATCTTGGCTTGATTTTAAAGTACTCATTGCAAAAACTAACGGCAACACTAATAACAGACTCCATGTTACTAAATTAACACATAGTAAAAAGCTTCACAGTCTAGGAGTTCCTAAATGTTCTTCCTTAAATGCTAATGATGTAATTACTAATTTGTCGAGTAGAAAGCTTAGCAAACTTGAAGAGGATGCATTGATGTTTGCTTTGGATTTTGGACTTGCAGTTGCTAAACCCAAATTTGTTAATCATTTGATGGCATTTGAAAAACATATTAATACCGTATCTAAGTTGCCTCTTTACGGTCCCTCAAATAAACCAGTTAACTTTAAAGGAATTACCAGTACGGTATGCAAAATTTCTCATGATTCATTTAAGAATGTCAATGATTTTTCAAAGTCTTTATGCAATAGGCACAAGTTCAATGTATTAAAAACCCTGAAACAGGACAATAGCATCATTACATTACTAAGCCTGGAAAGGAAGAGGGAGAGTAGTTTTGGATAAGAGTACTTATGTTGTAAAGGTTCAACATATTTTATCTGATATTTCTAAATTTCTTAAGTAAATATTGATCTATTTCCGTACATTCTGGAATTGGAGGATAAAATAAACAGACTCTTATGAACCTTAAAAATAAGGTAATAACTTCAGATACATACTTCTTTTTGTTTGCATCTGGATCAGTGCCTGGTATTTTGTATGGGCAGCCTAAAATACATAAACGTTCTTGTCCCATTTAACCGATTCTTTCAGCTATCGAGATATTTCATTACAACCTTACAAAATTCTTTGTACCTATTTTTAGCCCTCTCACTAGTAATGAATATACGGTTAGTAATTCGACAGGCTTTGCACAAGAAATTAGGAATTTATGCTATTCCACCCGGTTTATATGGTCAGGTTTGATATAAAAAGTTTGTTTACCAATATTCCCCGCAATGAGACAATACAGATAAGTACAGATAACTCTTTCGCAAGCCTTGACGAGTTCTTAAATTTCACCAAAGAACTCGTCAAAGATTGCATTTTTTTTAAAACAGTAACTATTATAAACAAGTTGATGGGGTTGCAATGGGTTCTCCTTTGGGACAAACCTTGGCTAATGTATTTCTTTGTCACCATGAGGTGTCATGGCTTAGAGATTGCCCTGCTCACTTTAAAACATTGCTGTACTGTAGATATGTTCATGACTGTTATTTGTTTTTTAGGCAGTCTGATCATGTAAATGATTTTTTGACATATTAATCTTAAGCATACTAAGGCCCTGATCGCATGAGGGGTTTTCAAACGAGCGAGTTAGCAAAGACAATGGTAGTGTATTGGACTGTACACACGCTACCGCTCGTTTTTCTCAACCGCTGGTCCAAACACATGATCCCACATTTCCCTTCCTACCGTGCGTTTGTTCAGCGGTTCGAAGTTTTCACATGGCTGACTGTATTTCTGCCAGTGAAATGCGGCGGTAGACGCCGCGTTTAAACACGCCTCGTGTGAACAGGGCCTATTATTGAATTTACTCTAGAAACAGAAGAAAATAATAGGCTTCCTTTAATTGATGTATTAGTCCAAAGACATGACTCTTAGTTTCAGTACCTCTGTTTACAGGAAACAGGATTTTTTCTTTTTTTTTTCTTTTGTACCTAGGGTCTTTATACTCAACTCCATTAAGACTTTCTTACTCAGGTGTCATAATCATTCCTTAAATTGGAGTTTGTTCCATCTAGAAATTACTATGCGTAGAACATATTTCTTGAATAATGGATACCCTTTGCATCTTTTTGAAAGTATCTTGCATCAGTTCCTGGATAAATTATTCAGTTGCACAAATCCTGTTTCTTTAGTTTTCAAACAAGTATTTTACATTAGTCTCCCTTATTATGGGCACAACAGTTTTCTCATCAAAAAGGAATTAAATTAACTGCTAAATGCAGTTTATCCACAGGTGTCATTTAGGTTCACCTTTACAACTTCATATACTTTTGAATGCTTTTTTAGGTATAAGGATAGAATCCCAAAATCTTTATGCCCTAACACTGTGTATAAGTTTAATTGTTCTTACTGTAATGCGGGATGTATTAGGAATTCTATTCGAAATCTGAAATTTAGGATGTTCAAACACAAAAGCCTGTCAAATATAACCACTTTACCACTATCAAACCTTCACTTTTCGGAAAATAAGGAACATTCACATGTTTCGGGTCACAGCTTTGATCTGGATGATTCTGAGATTTTAATGACAAATAATGATAAAACTAGTCTTAGAATAGCGGATTCATTGTTTATACATGACTTAAATTCTTCATTGAATACCTATGACTCTTCCATTAAATTATTTACGCACTGACTCGTTATGACTCGATTCAGTAGTCTCATACAGCTCAACCAAGTTTATTTTTTCATAGACTATTATGTACTGATCAGTGGCTTTGTGTAGTTGTCTCAGCGTAGACCTGTGTAAGGTAGATCTTTAGTAATTTTGTGAATGAAGTGTGTGTGTGTGTGTATATATATATATATATATATATATATATATATATATATATATATATATATATATATATATTTTTTTTTTTTTTTTTTTTTTTTCCTTGAAAGCAGTGATAAGAAGCAGGGAAGTGAACATGGAAGTGAAAAAGTTACAACATGGCAGTATTGTGATACCAGCTCTAACGTATGGAAGTGAAGCTTGGACGTTGCTGGAAGAACACAAGTCAAGAGTGAGAGCAGTGGAAATGAGTTATTTAAGAGGAGCCTGTGGAATCACATGGAGAGACAGGCTGACAAATGAGGATATAAAGGAGCGTTGTGGTTTGGATGTGGATGTGATAGGAAGCGTTAGGAGGAATACACTGAGGTGGTTTGGCCATGTGGAGAGGATGGAGGGTGAAAGACTGACAAAGAGTGTGGATGTGAGTGAGGTGGAGGAGGGAAGAGGGAGAGGGAGGCAAAGGATGAGATGGAGGGATGGGGTGGAGAGGTATATGAGAGAGGGGGGTGTGAGTTGGGAGCGGGGCAGTGAAATGGCGGGGGACAGGGCGACATGGAGGCGATTTGTTTGTGGCCACCCCGAACGGGATTGAGGCGTCTGGCAATATATATATATATATATATATATATATATATAAATATATCTATATATACGCAATATATATATATATATATATATATATATATAAGCAATATATATATATATATATATATATGCTACCTCATAATTTACATTGTATATATTATATTGGTTCTATTATTTTGTGAATGAGGTGTAATTTTTGCAACTTCATATTTCAATTCGTTTTGTATACATTTTACTTTTGTTTGATGATTGGGTTGGATTACCTGGAAACGTCACTACTGGAATAAATCGTGAACATGGTCCTAGTTCATCGTCTCCTTCTTGTCTTCAGTTATATATATATATATATATATATATATATATATATATATATATATATATATATATATATATATATATATATATATATATATATATATATATATATATTCTAGATATCAGTATGTATCTGTTTATCTGTCTGTCTGTCTCTCTCTACCTACTCATCTGCTTCAACTCAGCTATTTTCTCCTTCCGTATAGGTAGATAGATATAGATAAGTCGATATAGATAGATGATATAGATAGACAGATAGATAGATAGATCTTTCTAGATATCAGTTTGTATCTGTTTATCAGCCTACCTGTGTCTCTACCTACTCATCTGCGTCTACTTAGCTATTCGTCCTTCTGTCTGCCTGTCTCTGTGGCTGTATGTATGTATGTATGCCCTTTTATCTATCTATTTAACTATCTATGTATCTAAGCATACCGTAATTATTGCCGTTCTTTATGTATGTCTGTGTATCAAATCTACATTACGGTATCAAAAAGAAGTGCTTTTTCTTCCGTTTATCTACCTGTTAATCTATCTTTCTGTTGGCCCATCTGTCTGTCTATACATTTATTTTTCTGTATCTGTCTATATATTTGTCGAGCTATCTCCTTGAAAAAGTATCTTCAACTGCAGCCGCTTCAGCCCCAGTGTGTCAGTCTTTATTCTTTCTGTAACCAGATGATTATTTTTGTGTAACTAAGAAAAGCCTCTCATAGTGATGGGTCGATGGAATAATTCAACTCTTTGCCACATGTCAAAAATATATTCTGAGCTTAGTAAATTCGTCTATGGATGCCGAGAATAAACAAGAAGTAACTTCAGAGAGCGCAATACCTGCACGTGCCAATTGATCGAGGGACCAAACGTTTCACTTCACCCTCTGACTGACATTTGACTGGCCAATTCGTTCTTGTTTTCCTCATCCTTAATCCTTCCACCACTTTGGTTCAAATTAGATCCAAACTTTTTGAGATGGTCTTCACAATTGACTTTTCTGTGCGACACTGGCCATTGACTTTATTTTCATCAAATCGAATTCCTTTAGCCTTGCCTCATGCTGAACCTTTTCGCAAAGTTTTATATGAATTGGATAAAATCTGCTGAAGCTGAACTTCCCATGAGACCTTCATGTTTGACCTATTATTCTCAAAAACTGCGAGTCAGCCGCCTGGCAAATCAAAACCCTTCCACCAAATGTGATCTATTTCAGATAAAAAACAGTTTTAGTTATTATCTTCACATATGGAGACATGAGTCGAACTTTGGCTTTGCCCTGTGACCTTGACATTTGATTGTTTGTTCTCAAAATCTGTTAACTTAGTCTTGCCTTACCACCAATCTTTCAACCAAGTTTAGTCTAAACTGGATGAAAACTGTGTCAGTTTAGTTTCCGACTTGACCAAACCCTACTGTCTTGACCTTTAACCTGCTCTTACCAAACAGCAGGAGTTGAACCTCCATCCAACGCGCAATTCTGCCTGCAAGTACCGAATAGTTTATTGCTCCCCCAATGCCTCATCAAAACCTAGCTTATTTGACTCTATGTCCACACAGTTTACCAACCTTAACCTCACCCTTACTCCTGAAATTACTATGTTGCGTGATTTTAACGTCCATATTGCATAATGGTTATTGGATTCTGCCAGGACTGATGATACTGGTCTAGAGTGCGAGCTGTTTGCAGAGTCGTTTAATCTCACGCAATTGATAAAACAACCAGAGTACCAGATAATCCTGACCACAGTGCCTGCCTCTTGAACCTGTTTCTAACAAATAGCCGAGATCAGTACTGGATAGGTATTATCATCAGCTGGATCCTCCGAGCATATTCACATCAAAGCTTCATTAGTCAGTTGCCCCGAACCTCCCTGTTCTGAACCAGCCAGAATGACAAGATGGCACTTTGGTAGGGCAGATTGGGGTGGATTTAGAGATTATTTAGAGATGTAGGTGAGGTGGAGGGAGGGAGAGGGAGGGGAAGACCGAGGATGAGGTGGAGGGATGGAACTGAGAGGTATATGAGGGAGGGGGGAGTGAGTTGGGGGAGGGCAGTCAAATGGTGGGTGACAGAGCGACTTGGAGGCTTTTTGTCTGCGGCCAAGCTTTGCGGGATTAGGGCGTCGGGCTATAGATAGATAGATAGATTTCGACAGAGTGTGGCGCCGCTCCCTGTTATCCAGACTCCCTTGTCACGGCCTGTCATCTTTTGTCCCACTGACGTCTTCAGTTCTCACCAACAGAAAATAAGGGTAAGGGTAGATGATGCATATTGCAGGTTCCACTCTGCTTCCACGAGATTAGGTGTGCTAAGCCAACTCCGTACCTTCTTTACCCCTGCACAGTTGTTGACTTTTTACGCAGGTTTTATTCACTCCTGTGTAGAGTACAACTCGCATGTGTGGGAAGACTCCCCTCATACACCTCTTCTCGATAAGGCGGAGTCAAAGGCTTTTCGCCTCATTAACATTCTTCCTCTTACTGGCTCCCTTCATCCTCTGTCTATACTGTATGTGGGAAGACTCCCCTCAAACACGGCACCTCTTCTCGACAAGGCGGAGTCAAAACCTTTTCGTCTCATTAACATTCCTCCTCTTACTGGCTCCCTTCATCCTCTGTCTCTTCGCCGCACTGTTGCATCTTTATCTCTTTTCCAACGCTACTTCAGTAGTCACTGCTCCTCTGAACAATCTGCTTTTCCCCTCCACCACTACGACGGGTGCGTAACTTTCATCACTTTCCTGTCCAGCTCTCTAATGCAAGAGTTAACCGTTATTCCCAGTCCTTCATGTATGGAACAGGTCAATTCAGGAACTCTCCCTCTGTCTGTATTTCCTACTTCCTATGATCTCCAGTCTTTCAAACGCACTGTGTCTAGGCATCTCGAAATGGACGGATCTTGGATTTGGCTCTTTGTTATCATGTTTTTCTTTTTTTCTTGGAAGGAATTGTTTGCAGGCTCCTTGCCTTTGTTCCTTCTTCCTTGCATTTAAAAAAAAAATAATAATAATAATGCCGGCGGGCCATATTGATCAATCCTGGCCTCAACCCTGTCCTTTACTCATGTTACTGGTCTCTTGTCTCACCCAAAATCCCATCCACAGCGAAGCAGATGACTCAATGCATCACAACTCCTTCACACTTAAACGCCCATTCACAGTGTTTGATATCTCTAACTCCCAACTCAGTACTGCATTAAGACTAATACAATATCACTGAAGAGGGACAAAATATTGTCTCATTTAATGCTAGAAAAGTCAAATATATCCATTTCACTAACATAGAGGTATTACCTGCTTCCTATATTATCTTCAGTGCAGTCAGTATATTAGTCTCAAAAGTACTGAAATTCTCGGTGTTTTGCTTACCAATATTCTCAGTTAGACTTCTTAAATTAGAACACTTGCTTATATCGCCTCAACTAAACTGGAATAATTGAACAGAATCCGTAACTTTTTCACTGACGATCAGTTAGCGACAATTTACACGAGTAATATGTGCTTTTGCCTCGAATATTGCTTAAGCACGTGGTGTGGATGCGGAGAGGTTGCACCAAAACAAGTGGACAGAAATAAAAAAGTTATAAGTATAATTTAAAACTCTGCAATTATCAATGAACTACCTTTGCTACAAGTAAGTCGGAATGTTGCCCCCCGTGCATTATTTTACGGATGTTTTATAATGAATGCTGAGACGAGGTTGCATCCATTGTGCTACCTCTGCACGCTTTCCTTCGTGTTATATTGGCATCTGATAGTGCTCTAGGCTTGACTGTCACACTGTCACATTCCAGAACTTCTGCCTATCAGAATTAATTTATTCCCAGAACTGCTTCTCTTTGGACCTCACATCCTCAGAATAGTTTCCCTCCAAACATCAAATTACAGTAGTTCAACTCCAACTGTTAGTTTTTTTTTTTTTTTTTTTAATGAAGAGAGGGTACCTGTAGTCTGGTGAATAGATTCTTTTCTATTAAATTTGAGTTTTCTTTCCTCTCCTTACCTTCTGTTAAAAGAATGAAAAAAAAATGCTGAATGATAAGGGATTAAAATAATGATGATCTAATTGCATGAAAAAGTTAAGTACTTTTTAGAACACTTCCTGGACTCACAATGAGGATGGAAGAAAAAAAAATTGGCCTGCAACCATA